>NC_092340.1:112126562-112743125 GCF_046630445.1 Rutidosis leptorrhynchoides
CTATGACTCGGGGTGGACACAAATGAACTCTAAATCCCTACAACCAAGGCTCTGATACCACTTGTAGCGACCCCGACAAATCGTCAAGTGACGGCGTCGGCTACGTGGGTCCCATTACCTGATTATAAGTCTTTAAGATAACGTTTGACCAAAATATGTCGCCTTCACTTCAAAATAAAGATTGTTCAAAGTTTACAAGAATTGTTCAACCAAAAGTTAAGTTACAACGTTATAAGTACGATTGAAATCTAGGCGACACGGTTTAAAGTAAAGTCAAAAGACGCTCCATGAAATGCATGTATACTCGACATCGGATGCAAGTATCAAATAGTAAGCGGAAGCATGTTTCACATATCGTGCAAGACCTGAGAAAAACATAGAAATCTGTCAACGAAAACGTTGGTGAAATCATAGGTTTAAGTAAGTAAGTACAAGTGAACCACAAGATTTGCATCAATGAAATAATAGTAATACATTCCAAAAGTTTGTTTCACGAGCACCCAATTATCAAAGCTTAACATTCCTTCCATTGTATACCCCATCACTTAGTGCTAGAACAAACACTGATTCTCGAAAATATATTTCATCCGTAGACGGTAGCGAACCGTCAAAGATGAGGGTTGTCAACCCATATGGCCATATAACATAAGTTCTCGCTTACACCCGGCAAGTGTAACTAATGATAATCGAATTGAGGATTTTTGTTCTAAACTCGTATGTAGAATGTTTGTTTTCCCGTTCTTGTGTTCACTTAGTTCAAAAGAATCGTTTATGTTTTCTCATCCCAATATAAGTTCAAAAAGAGTAAAAGTGGGACTATGATCTCACCTTGAGTGCACGAGTAGTAAAGTACTTCAACAAGTAAACGTGTGCAAAGAACAATGCTAGTCTTGACCTAAACAATAGGTTGTATCAATAACGGTAAACACGATAGGTCAAAGATGTTCAATTAGTCCTATGGCTCGTTAAGACTCGATTATGTAGCATGTGAATCAAATTGTCAAGTTTCATGCAAGATACAAGTACAGAAACAAGTTAGGAAGGTTGCATAATCATTTGGTTAAGTTTGACAAAAAGTCAAACTTTGGTCGGTCAAAGTCAACGAAAGTCAACACGTTCGGGTCGGGTCTCGGACAAATTTTCTATGCTAGTTATTCATATATAAGCATGTTAGAACAAGTTGCATGCGAATTGGAAGTCTAAAACATGGCAAACATTTCACGTGAAACGGACATTGGAGATAGAAGCTGGGCACGGCTTATGCCGCGCCGCGGCCAGGCCTGTCGCGCCGCGACAATGGCCGTGGCCTGGTCCCAGGCCTGTTTCACTTGTTCAAGACTTGGTCAATTTTCAAACAAACGCAAAACTCAAACCGTAAACAACTAGAAGACGTATCTTATACCGTTGGAAAGCTCTTTTGACAAGGAACACAACTAAACATGTTTCACCAAACAAAAACATCATTTATAATAGCCGAAAACTCATCAAGTGATCATTAAACGTTCATTTTTAAGGTTTCAAGTTCTTCAAATGCAATTTGAGTTTCGGGAAACCAATTCACACATATAATATGCCGTTTTGAAGGTAATGAAACATACATTACAACTAAACACTAATAATTAACATTCCATGGCATTCAAGCATCCAAAAATTCATGTCAAGAACTATCAAACCCTAGTCAAACATCTCAAAATCAATAATCATGTTTTTGGAGTTTCCTTAATCAACCTATACATCAAAATGAAGCTAATGATAATAGTAACACTTTTAAAACATGCACTTTAACAATTAAACAACTTTTAATCATCCAAAATCAAAGATTAAGCTAACCCACTTCAAAAGTTCAAACTAGTTACTCAAATCAACAAATCGAGCAAACAAAACATATATTCATGCTAGACACGAGCCATAGACACTAACTAACACAATTTCAAGTCAAAAACACGAATTTATAGAAATCTAGAGTTTTTAGAAAGTTACCCAAACTCGGTGTAGTTAGTATCAAATCGTAGAGAATGATGAGAGGATCAAGAATATGTAATTTGTTTTGTTGTAAGCCTCCTAGATCGAATTTAGATGATGAATGATTGAATTGGGTGTTTGTGTGTGTGTTCTTGCTAGAGAGAAAGAGAGAGAGATGGAGGGATTTAATGGTGGTGATTGGGGTGGACTAGTTGACCTAGTCAACTAGTTTGCCCCGTGTCAATTTTAGTCCCTCGAGTTTAGAAGCGGGTGCGGGATTTAACCAAACGAATATTTTAAAAACGCTCGAGTAGACGAGTGATGTTATCATTAAATAACGAGAATATTATAAACGTTAGTCAACGGAAATTGGGAATTTAAATAGCGAAAGATATTATTTAAAAAAAAAAAAGACGGTGTTAAAAATAAATTTAACGGAAAAACGCGGGATGTTACATAATCTTGGTTTAGCATCTTGTTTCGAAAATAGGTATCTAAGAGCAGAATGGTCGGTGTAGACCACCGTTTTTGCTAGAACGAGATATGATCGAAATTTGTCAAAAGCAAAGACAATAGCAAGGAGTTCTTTTTCAGTAGTTGTATAGTTCGTTTGTGCTCCTTGTAACGTCTTACTAGCATAATATATAGGTTGAAATCATTTTTCAATCCTTTGTCCTAAAACGGCTCCCATTGCAAAATCACTTGCATCGCACATTAGTTCAAATGGTAGATTCCAATTTGGTGTTATCATGATCGGCGCATTAGTGAGTTTCTCTTTAAGAATATAAAAAGATTTGATACACTCATCTGAAAAGATGAATAGAGCATCCTTTTCTAGGAGTTTATTCATAGGAGTGGCAATTTTAGAAAAATCTTTTATGAAACGTCGGTAAAAACCGGCATGCCCTAGAAAACTCCTAACTCCTCTAACATTGGTAGGATGTGGAAGTTTAGCAATTACATCTACTTTAGCTCTATCCACTTCAATTCCTTCTTTTGAAATTTTATGTCCAAGAATGATGCCTTCTTTAACCATGAAATGGCATTTCTCCCAATTAAGTACTAGATTTGATTGTTCGCATCTAATAAGCATTCGTTCCAGATTAGCTAGACATGATTCAAATGTATCACCGAAGACTGAAAAGTCATCCATGAAAACTTCCATGCATTCTTCTATCATGTCGTGAAAAATTGCCATCATGCACCTTTGAAAGGTTGCAGGGGCGTTGCAAAGTCCAAATGGCATGCGTTTGTAAGCAAAAGTACCATAAGGGCACGTGAATGTGGTTTTCTCTTAATCTTCGGGTGCTATTGGAATTTGAAAATATCCGGAAAATCCATCTAGGAAACAATAGTAACTATTTTCGGCTAATCTTTCCAACATTTGATCTATGAAAGGTAAGGGAAAGTGATCTTTTCTGGTGGCGTCATTTAATTTTCTATAATCAATACATACACGCCATCCTGTTACAGTCCTAGTAGGAATAAGCTCATTTTTCTCATTTGTAATGACAGTCATGCCACCCTTCTTAGGCACGCATTGAACTGGGCTTACCCATGGACTATCAGAGACTGGATAAATTAGACCTGCATCTAGCAGTTTAATAATCTCTTTCTTAACTACATCTTGCATATTAGGATTTAGTCTTCGTTGGCGTTGCACATACGTTTTATGACCTTCTTCCATAAGGATTTTATATGTGCAATACGAAGGACTTATTCCTTTAATATCAAGATGTAGTGACCCGAACTTTTCCATGTTTATATATACTAATTGAGATTGATATTTACATGATTAAATGTTTCCAACATGTTAAGCAATCAAACTTGTTAAGACTTGATTAATTGAAATAGGTTTCATATAGACAATTGACCACCCAAGTTGACCGGTGATTCACGAACGTTAAAACTTGTAAAAACTATATGATGACATATATATGGTTATATATATAGTTAACATGATATTATGATAAGTAAACATATCATTAATTATATTAACAATGAACTACATATGTAAAAACAAGACTACTAACTTAATGATTTTGAAACGAGACATATATGTAACGATTATCGTTGTAACGACATTTAATGTATATATATCATATTAAGAGATATTCGTACATCATAATATCATGATAATATAATAATTTAAAATCTCTTTTGATATTATAAACATTGGGTTAACAACATTTAACAAGATCGTTAACCTAAAGGTTTCAAAACAACATTTACATGTAACGACTAACGATGACTTAACGACTCAGTTAAAATGTATATACATGTAGTGTTTTAATATGTATTCATACACTTTTGAAAGACTTCAAGACACTTATCAAAATACTTCTACTTAACAAAAATGCTTACAATTACATCCTCGTTCAGTTTCATCAACAATTCTACTTGTATGCACCCGTATTCGTACTCGTACAATACACAGCTTTTAGATGTATGTACTATTGGTATATACACTCCAATTATCAGCTCTTAGCAGCCCATGTGAGTTTCATTTGCCTTTTTACCCTTTTATATTTTTGGGCTGAGAATACATGCGTTGCTTTTATAAATGCTTTACGAAATAGACACAAGTGATCAAAACTACATTATATGGTTGAATGATCGAAATCGAATATGCCCCTTTTTATTAAGTCTGGTAATCTAAGAATTAGGGAACAGACACCCTAATTGACGCGAATCCTAAAGATAGATCTATTGGGCCTAACAAACTCCATCCAAAGTACCGGATGCTTTAGTACTTCGAAATTTATATCATATCCGAAGGGTGTCCCGGAATGATGGGGATATTCTTATATATATGCATCTTGTTAATGTCGGTTACCAGGTGTTCACCATATGAATGATTTTTATCTCTATGTATGGGATGTGTATTGAAATATGAAATCTTGTGGTCTATTGTTACGATTTGATATATATAGGTTAAACCTATAACTCACCAACATTTTTGTTGACGTTTAAAGCATGTTTATTCTCAGGTGAATACTAAGAGCTTCTGCTGTTGCATACTAAAATAAGGACAAGATTTGGAGTCCATGTTTGTATGATATTGTGTAAAAACTGCATTCAAGAAACTGATTTCGATGTAACATATTTGTATTGTAAACCATTATGTAATGGTCGTGTGTAAACAGGATATTTTAGATTATCATTATTTGATAATCTACGTAAAGCTTTTTAAACCTTTATTTATGAAATAAAGGTTATGATTTGTTTTAAAATGAATGCAGTCTTTGAAAAACGTCTCATATAGAGGTCAAAACCTCGCAACGAAATCAATTAATATGGAACGTTTTTAATCAATAAGAACGGGACATTTCAGTTGGTATCAGAGCGTTGGTCTTAGAGAACCAGAAAATTTGCATTAGTGTGTCTTATCGAGTTTGTTAGGATGCATTAGTGAGTCTGGACTTCGACCGTGTTTTCTTTAAAAATGATTGCTTAACATTTTTGTTGGAAACTATATAGTTTTAACATATGAATATTATGTGATATATTAATCTCTTAACGTGTTTGATATTATGTGATAGATGTCTACCTCTAGAACAAGTCCCATTGATTCACCTAATAATAATGAAGAGTCAAATGTAAATTGGAATGATTCGTGGACTGATTCACAAGTTCCCGAAGAGGAACCGGAAGAAGAGTCGGAACCGAAAGAAGAATCGAAACCGGAAGAAGAATCGGAACCGGAAGAAGAAATAGAACCGGTGGGGGAAATAATAAAACGGTTAAGTAAAAGAGAATCCTCAACCAACCGACCAAGGTTAATTATGGTCAATGGTGTTTCCGCCAAGGAAGCAAAATATTGGGAGGATTACCAATTCTCCGATGAATCGGATTCCGACGAGAATTCCGATGATGTTATAGAAATTACCCCAACTGAATTTAAAAAGGCAAAAGAAAATAATAAGGGAAAGGGCATAAAAATAGAGAAATCTAATTCCAACCCCGATGAACTTTATATGTATCGTCAACCCCCGAAGTCCTTAAGTTGTAACAATGACCCGGGAACCTCTAAACCACCAGGTTTTTCTAAACCAATGTGGATTACGACGGCTCGTATTAGGGGAACATCATATATCCCTAGAAACTTGGCAAAACGAACCAAAACCGAAGAAGAAGAAACAAGCGAGTCGGAATAAGATAGTTGTATTCGTGTGGTGTAATATATGTAATATAGTGTGCTTATGCTTTATGATATATGTAAAAATTGCTTGTATTAATAAGTATTTTTATTTTTATGAATCTAACTCTTGTCTATTTTACAGTATAAAAACACAAAATGGATAGACAACCCAATATTTTAAGAGACCTACCCGGAGACATGATTGATGAAATCTTGTCTAGAGTCGGTCAGAATTCTTCGGCACAACTATTTAAGGCGAGATCAGTTTGTAAGACATTCGAAGAACGTTCCAAGAATGCCTTGGTTTATAAAAGGCTTTCTTTCGAAAGATGGGGGATATCACATTGGGAAATCCATAAGTTACGATGTGTTTACTTTGACGCATATATTGTGGGGAACCCAAATGCTATTTTACGCAACGGGTTAAGAAATTATTTTGACTCAGTATATCCGAATATAGAACTTCGTGATTTAGAAAAAGCGGCTAACATGCAACATAAAGAAGCATGTTATGCTTACGGGTTAGTAATGATCGCTTCTCACCAAAGTGAGAACAAGAACATCGGGCTACAACTATTAAACAAAACGTTCCCACAAGTGACGGAGTCGGTAATTGGGGTAAGAAATGAGGTTTTTAGATTGTTACGGGACTGTTGGACATTACGTAACCCTCGCCCCTTTGACGACATTACAACACGCTGTCTTATCAATGGCCATAACGGTTATGTTCCACAAGACCAAGGATGGGAAGTAATCCTAGTAAAACCAGAATGCATGACTTGTTTCTGGACGTATGAATTACGTGTCTTTATTGCCTTTGCTGAACGACTTGTGTACTAGCTAGAATTATCTTCACAACCATCTTGTATCAAATTTATTGTGTGCTATATTTCATGCTATATGTAAAATAAGCGGTATTGTAAGTTTGTAAAATATTGTGTAAAAGTTTGAACGCGAAATATTATTATAATCAGTTTTTCATATAGAATTGTAGTAGTTGAATTGTATATTAGCTACTAAGTATGAACTTAACGGGTAGGTACTACCCGAATTTAAACTTATAAAATGCTAATATGAAGAAAAAGCTTTTATAAATGAGTTCATATTATGCTACGAAATACTATTAACTACTCTTAATATTCTGTATGATTAACTTGTTCCATTTGACTATTTTGAAGGAAATGGCACCGACTACTCGACACACCGTGAATATGAATGAAGAGGAATTCCGTACTTTTCTAGCTTCAAACATAGCCGCAGTACAGGCTGCGCTACATACCAACAATAACCTTGGATCTAGCAGTACAGGAAATCGTGTAGGATGCACCTACAAAGAATTTACTGCCTGCAAACCTTTGGAATTTGATGGAACCGAAGGACCGATCTGATTGAAACGGTGGACTGAGAAGGTCGAATCGGTGTTTGCCATAAGTAAGTGTACTGATGAGGACAAAGTGAAGTACGCTACGCATACCTTCACAGGTTCTGCGTTAACATGGTGGAATACCTATCTAGAGCAAGTGGGAAAAGATGATGCGTACGCACTACCGTGGTCAGCATTCAAGCACTTGATGAACGAGAAGTACCGTCCCAGAACTGAGGTCAATAAGCTCAAGACAGAACTTAGAGGGTTACGAACCCAAGGATTTGATATTACCATGTACGAAAGACGATTCACAGAATTGTGCCTATTGTGTCCGGGAGCATTCGAAGATGAGGAAGAGAAGATCGAGGCATTTGTGAAAGGATTACCGGAAAGAATCCAAGAAGATATAAGTTCACACGAGCCCGCCTCCATACAACAGGCATGTAGAATGGCTCACAAACTAGTGAACCAGATTGAAGAAAGAATTAAAGAACAGACTGCTGAAGAGGCCAATGTGAAGCAAGTCAAAAGAAAGTGGGAGGAAAACGGTGATAAGAATCACCAATACAACAACAACAGCAATTACAACAATAATCGCAACAATTATCCCAACAATCGCAACATCAATCGCAACTACAACAAACGGCCCAACAACAACAACAACAACAACAACAGCAACTACAACAATCATCCCAACAACAATAATAACCGCAACAACAACAACAACAATCAGAAGCAGCTATGCCAAAGGTGTGAAAAGTATCACTCGGGGTTCTTCACCAAATTTTGCAACAAGTGTAAAAGAAATGGTCATAGCGCGGTGAAGTGTGAGGTCTACGGACCAGGGGTTAATAGAACGAAAGGAACAAATGGTGTCGGAATGAGTTATGGCGGAGCAAGTAGTGTCAGAGCAAGTTATGCCAATGTAGTTTGTTATAAATGTGGAAAACCGGGCCACATTATTAGAAATTGCCCGAACCAGGAGAACATGAATGGACAAGGCCGCGGAAGAGTTTTCAATATTAATGTGGCAGAGGCACAGGAAGACCCGGAGCTTGTTACGGGTATGTTTCTTATTGACAATAAATCTGCTTACGTTTTATTTGATTCGGGTGCGGATAGAAGCTATATGAGTAGAGATTTTTGTGCTAAATTAATTTGTCCATTGACGCCTTTGGATAGTAAATTTTTACTCGAATTAGCAAATGGTAAATTAATTTCACCAGATAATATATGTCGGAATCGAGAAATTAAACTGGTTAGCGAAACATTTAAGATTGATTTGATACCAGTAGAGTTAGGGAGTTTTGATGTGATAATCGGTATGGACTGGTTGAAAGAAGTGAAAGCAGAGATCGTTTGTTACAAAAATGCAATTCGCATTATACGAGAAAAAGGAAAACCCTTAATGGTGTACGGAGAAAAGGGTAACACGAAGCTACATATTATTAGTAATTTGAAGGCACAAAAACTAATAAGAAAAGGTTGCTATGCTGTTCTAGCACACGTCGAGAAAGTACAAACTGAAGAAAAGAGCATCAATGATGTTCCCATTGCAAAAGAATTTCCCGATGTATTTCCGAAAGAATTACCGGGATTACCCCCACAGCGATCCGTTGAATTTCAAATAGATCTTGTACCAGGAGCTGCACCAATAGCTCGTGCTCCTTACAGACTCGCACCCAGCGAGATGAAAGAACTGTAAAGCCAATTACAAGAACTTTTAGAGCGTGGTTTCATTCGACCAAGCACATCACCGTGGGGAGCTCCTGTTTTGTTTGTCAAGAAGAAAGATGGTACATTCAGGTTGTGTATCGACTACCGAGAGTTGAACAAACTTACCATCAAGAACCGTTACCCACTACCGAGAATCGACGACTTATTTGATTAACTACAAGGCTCGTCTGTTTATTCAAAGATCGACTTACGTTCTGGGTATCATCAAATGCGGGTGAAAGAAGATGATATTCCAAAGACTGCTTTCAGAACACGTTACGGTCATTACGAGTTTATGGTCATGCCGTTTGGTTTAACTAATGCACCAGCTGTGTTCATGGACCTTATGAACCGAGTGTGTGGACCATACCTTGACAAGTTTGTCATTGTTTTCATTGATGACATACTTATTTACTCAAAGAATGACCAAGAACACGGTGAACATTTGAGAAAGGTGTTAGAAGTATTGAGGAAGGAAGAATTGTATGCTAAGTTTTCAAAGTGTGCATTTTGGTTGGAAGAAGTTCAATTCCTCGGTCACATAGTGAACAAAGAAGGTATTAAGGTGGATCCGGCAAAGATAGAAACTGTTGAAAAGTGGGAAACCCCGAAAACTCCGAAACACATACGCCAGTTTTTAGGACTAGCTGGTTACTACAGAAGGTTCATCCAAGACTTTTCCAGAATAGCAAAACCCTTGACTGCATTAACGCATAAAGGGAAGAAATTTGAATGGAATGATGAACAAGAGAAAGCGTTTCAGTTATTGAAGAAAAAAACTAACTACGGCACCTATATTGTCATTGCCTGAAGGGAATGATGATTTTATGATTTATTGTGACGCATCAAAGCAAGGTCTCGGTTGTGTATTAATGCAACGAATGAAGGTGATTGCTTATGCGTCTAGACAATTGAAGATTCACGAAGAAAATTATATGACGCATGATTTAGAATTAGGCGCGGTTGTTTTTGCATTAAAGACTTGGAGGCACTACTTATATGGGGTCAAAAGTATTATATATACCGACCACAAAAGTCTTCAACACATATTTAATTAGAAACAACTGAATATGAGGCAGCGTAGGTGGATTGAATTATTGAATGATTACGACTTTGAGATTCGTTACCACCCGGGGAAGGCAAATGTGGTAGCCGATGCCTTGAGCAGGAAGGACAGAGAACCCATTCGAGTAAAATCTATGAATATAATGATTCATAATAACCTTACTACTCAAATAAAGGAGGCGCAACAAGGAGTTTTAAAAGAGGGAAATTTAAAGGATGAAATACCCAAAGGATCGGAGAAGCATCTTAATATTCGGGAAGACGGAACCCGGTATAGGGCTGAAAGGATTTGGGTACCAAAATTTGGAGATATGAGAGAAATGGTACTTAGAGAAGCTCATAAAACCAGATACTCAATACATCCTGGAACGGGGAAGATGTACAAGGATCTCAAGAAACATTTTTGGTGGCCGGGTATGAAAGCCGATGTTGCTAAATACGTAGGAGAATGTTTGACGTGTTCTAAGGTCAAAGCTGAGCATCAGAAACCATCAGGTCTACTTCAACAACCCGAAATCCCGGAATGGAAATGGGAAAACATTACCATGGATTTCATTACTAAATTGCCAAGGACTGCAAGTGGTTTTGATACTATTTGGGTAATAGTTGATCGTCTCACCAAATCAGCACACTTCCTGCCAATAAGAGAAGATGACAAGATGGAGAAGTTAGCACGACTGTATTTGAAGGAAGTCATCTCCAGACATGGAATACCAATCTCTATTATCTCTGATAGGGATGGTAGATTTATTTCAAGATTCTGGCAGACATTACAGCAAGCATTAGGAACTCGTCTAGACATGAGTACTGCCTATCATCCACAAACTGATGGGCAGAGCGAAAGGACGATACAAACGCTTGAAGACATGCTACGAGCATGTGTTATTGATTTCGGAAACAGTTGGGATCGACATCTACCGTTAGTAGAATTTTCCTACAACAACAGCTACCATTCAAGCATTGAGATGGCGCCGTTTGAAGCACTTTATGGTAGAAAGTGCAGGTCTCCGATTTGTTGGAGTGAAGTGGGGGATAGACAGATTACGGGTCCGGAGATTATACAAGAAACTACCAAGAAGATCATCCAAATTCAACAATGGTTGAAAACCGCCCAAAGTCGACAAAAGAGCTACGCTGACATTAAAAGAAAAGATATAGAATTTGAAATTGGAGAGATGGTCATGCTTAAAGTTGCACCTTGGAAAGGCGTTGTTCGATTTGGTAAACGAGGGAAATTAAATCCAAGGTATATTGGACCATTCAAGATTATTGATCGTGTCGGACCAGTAGCTTACCGACTTGAGTTACCTCAACAACTCGCGGCTGTACATAACACTTTCCACGTCTCGAATTTGAAGAAATGTTTTGCTAAAGAAGATCTCACTATTCCGTTAGATGAAATCCAAATCAACGAAAAACTTCAATTCATCGAAGAACCCGTCGAAATAATGGATCGTGAGGTTAAAAGACTTAAGCAAAACAAGATACCAATTGTTAAGGTTCGATGGAATGCTCGTAGAGGACCCGAGTTCACCTGGGAGCGTGAAGATCAGATGAAGAAGAAATACCCGCATCTATTTCCAGAAGATTCGTCAACACCTTCAACAGCTTAAAATTTTGGGACGAAATTTATTTAACGGGTAGGTACTGTAGTGACCCGAACTTTTTCATGTTTATATATACTAATTGAGATTGATATTTACATGATTAAATGTTTCCAACATGTTAAGCAATCAAACTTGTTAAGACTTGATTAATTGAAATAGGTTTCATATAGACAATTGACCACCCAAGTTGACCGGTGATTCACGAACGTTAAAACTTGTAAAAACTATATGATGACATATATATGGTTATATATATAGTTAACATGATATTATGATAAGTAAACATATCATTAATTATATTAACAATGAACTACATATGTAAAAACAAGACTACTAACTTAATGATTTTGAAACGAGACATATATGTAACGATTATCGTTGTAACGACATTTAATGTATATATATCATATTAAGAGATATTCGTACATCATAATATCATGATAATATAATAATTTAAAATTTCTTTTGATATTATAAACATTGGGTTAACAACATTTAACAAGATCGTTAACCTAAAGGTTTCAAAACAACATTTACATGTAACGACTAACGATGACTTAACGACTCAGTTAAAATGTATATAGATGTAGTGTTTTAATATGTATTCATACACTTTTGAAAGACTTCAAGACACTTATCAAAATACTTCTACTTAACAAAAATGCTTACAATTACATCCTCGTTCAGTTTCATCAACAATTCTACTCGTATGCACCCGTATTCGTACTCGTACAATACACAGCTTTTAGATGTATGTACTATTGGTATATACACTCCAATTATCAGCTCTTAGCAGCCCATGTGAGTTTCATTTGCCTTTTTACCCTTTTATATTTTTGGGCTGAGAATACATGCGTTGCTTTTATAAATGCTTTACGAAATAGACACAAGTGATCAAAACTACATTATATGGTTGAATGATCAAAATCGAATATGCCCCTTTTTATTAAGTCTGGTAATGTAAGAATTAGGGAACAGACACCCTAATTGACGCGAATCCTAAAGATAGATCTATTGGGCCTAACAAACCCCATCCAAAGTACCGGATGCTTTAGTACTTCGAAATTTATATCATATCCGAAGGGTGTCCCGGAATGATGGGGATATTCTTATATATATGCATCTTGTTAATGTCGGTTACCAGGTATTCACCATATGAATGATTTTTATCTCTATGTATGGGATGTGTATTGAAATATAAAATCTTGTGGTCTATTGTTACGATTTGATATATATAGGTTAAACCTATAACTCACCAACATTTTTGTTGACGTTTAAAGCATGTTTATTCTCAGGTGAATACTAAGAGCTTTCGCTGTTGCATACTAAAATAAGGACAAGATTTGGAGTCCATGTTTGTATAATATTGTGTAAAAACTGCATTCAAGAAACTGATTTCGATGTAACATATTTGTATTGTAAACCATTATGTAATGGTCGTGTGTAAACAGGATATTTTAGATTATCATTATTTGATAATCTACGTAAAGCTTTTTAAACCTTTATTTATGAAATAAAGGTTATGATTTGTTTTAAAATGAATGCAGTCTTTGAAAAACGTCTCATATAGAGGTCAAAACCTCGCAACGAAATCAATTAATATGGAACGTTTTTAATCAATAAGAACGGGACATTTCACATGAATCTTCCATGCAATGGCTGGTTTATGAGCTTTCAACATAGAAATGAGTTGTGATTTCTCATTTTCAGTAAGAGAAGACGATATTATTACAGGTAATTCAGATTCACCATGTAAATAAGCGTATTCCAAATGGTTTGGAAGTGGCTTTAACTCTAATTTTGGAGGTTCTTCTATCGATGATTTATATCGATATCTGTCTTCTTCTTTTAGCATTTGAATTTCTTCTGTTGTTGGTTCATATCCATTAGCTATAAGTGTAGCTAACATTTCAGCTTCATCAATTGGTTCATTACCTTCTCCTAAAAAACATTCTCCTGTTCCTTATAATTCTGGAAATTCTTCTAATAATTCTGCATGTGCATCTATAGTTTGAATATAATAACATGTATCATCTTCAGATTGCGGTTGTTGCATTGCTCTATCAACTGAAAAGGTAACACTCTCATCCTCTATACTTAGGGTCAGTTTCTTACCGAACACGTCTATCATTGCTTTAGCCGTATTTAAGAATGGTCTTCCTAATATGAGAGGAACTTGAGAATCTTCTTCCGTGTCCAAAACAACAAAATCTACTGGAAATACTAAAGTACCAACTTGAACTAGCATGTTCTCCATTATCCCTCTAAGATATTTTATTGATCTATCGGCTAGTTGTATGCTTATTCTTGTTGGTTTCAATTCTCCAAGGTCTAGTTTAGCGTATAATGAATACGGCATTAGATTTATACTAGCACCTAAGTCTGCCAATGCTTCTATTGAACTAAGACTACCCAGAAAATATGGAATTGTGAAACTTCCTGGATCAGATAATTTTTCTGGTATCTTATTCAACAGCACTGCTGAACAATTAGCATTCATAGTAACGGCCGAGAGTTCTTCTATTTTCTTTCTATTTGAGATTAGATCTTTCAAGAATTTAGCATATCTAGGCATTCCTGAAATCACATCAATGAAAGGAAGATTTACATTTATCTGTTTAAACATATCCAAGAATTTGGATTGCTCGGCTTCAAGTTTCTCTTTCTTCATTTTACTCGGGTAAGGAAGTGGTGGTTGGTATGGTTTAACATAAGGTTTAGCCTTAACTGTGTTATCTTCATTAACCTTTTCAACTACCGATTCTTTTTTCTTATCTTGATCAGGTTGTGGTTCTTGTGGAGTAGGAATATCTTTATCAGAAGTTACAGGTATTTCAGGTGGTTTAAGTGTTGTACCACTTCTTGTGGTAATGGCTTTAGCTGTTTCATTCCGGGGGTTAGCATTTGTATCACTAGGTAGACTTCCCGGTTTTCTTTCACCTATTAACCTTGCTAGGTTACTTACTTCTTGTTCCAGATTTTGAATGGAAGCTTGTTGATTTCTAAATGCTTGAGCATTTTGTTCATTAGTTTGTTTTTGAGATGTGAAAAACTGCGTTTGAGTTTCAACTAGCTTCGTCATCATATCTTCTAAATTCGGCTTTTTATCATCGGTTTGTTGTGGTGGTTTGTTTTGAAAATTAGGTCTTTGCTGATTGTAAGTATTATTGGATACTTGTTGATTGCTAGGACCTTGTTGGTTGTTGTATGGAATATTTCGGTTATAATTCTGATTTTGATTGTAAATCGGTCTTGGCGGTTGATAATTATTCTGATAATTATTTCCTGGCCTTTGGTTTATGTATGAAATATTCACTCTTTGTTCCATTGTTAATTCAATACTGAGACAATCTTTTGTCAAATGTGGTCCTCCACACTGCTCACAACTAATTCGTATTGAGTGAATATCTTTAGTCATCTTTTCCATTCGTCTCTCCACAGCATCTATCTTTGCGGAAATGGAATCTAAGTCATGGCTAGAATCGGCTCTAGCTGCTTTAGATGATCTAACGATATCTTTTTCTTGGTGCCACTCATGTGAGTGGAAAGCAGTGTTATCAATAATTTTGTAAGCATCAGTTTCGGTTTTCTTCATAATAGAACCACCAGCTGCTATATCTATGTCTTTCCTTGTAGTGATGTCGCATCCTTGGTAGAATAACTTTCCATATCTTGTCCACGCCTCATATAGAGTTTCATTTGGCTTCTGTGTAAACGTAACAATTTCTGCTTGAAGTCTTACGGCTTTAGATGCCGGAAAGAATTGTTTAAGAAATTTTTCAACTAAAACATCCCATGTATCAATCGCCCCTTCAGGTAACGATTCCAACCAATCTTTGGCTTCTCCCTTTAAAGTCCAGGGAAACAACATGAGATATATCTGTTCATCCTCCACTTCTCGGATTTTAAATAGTGTGCAGATCCTATTAAAGGTACGTAGATGTTCATTTGGATCTTCCTTCGGCGCACCACTAAATTGGCATTGATTAGTCACCATGTGTAGAATTTGTCCTTTGATTTCATAATCTGGCGCATTAATGTCTGGATGAGTAATTGCGTTACCTTGGCCAGTGCGTTTAGCTCTCATTCGGTCTTCCATATTTAAAGGTTCCAGATTCTCCATAATTGAATTTGTTGAATCGGAATCACTAGAGGATTCTGATTGTATGGTTCGTTCCTCAACAATCTCTGTTTGAATGATTGGTGGTTCCGGAGGAAAATTTAGTGGTTCAGGATCTACGAATCGTTCCTGAATATTCTCCGGATTCTCAATTGTGAGGTCGGGTTCAAAAAATGGATTATCGGAAATTTGAACTGGAGTACTTGGTCGACTGGATGACGATTCTAAAGAAAAATCAACGGCGGTAATATTTGCTAAATGTCTTGATCTAGTTACAGGTGGTGAACGTACAAAAGGTGGTGAACGTCTTGCTCGGTGCATTCACTGAATATCCTATTAGTTTTTAAAAGGAAAGAAAAATTATAATAAGTTATCCAATCAATAGACTTTTCTGATTTTGCCCACGTTTCGAATAGCCAAAAGATGCAGCAGAGGGGTAGGATTCGTTTGGTCTCAATATAATTGAGGACTGTTTGGCTCCAATAACCCGGTCCACGTACAAATCCAACTATTACTACGAACCAGAAAATTTTGATGTCTATTAATTTAACTACTTAAAATAAATTTTCGTAATTTTAAGAAATTTAGATAAGAAGTAGAATAAAAATCTATGTCCTAAAACTAGAATAGCGAGAAATAAGAAAGAAAAAGAGTTCGTCGAAAAAGGTCGAAAAAGAAAAATGGTTGAAAATAAAAGGTGACGGAAAAATAAAAGAAACTTATAAAACTTAAAAATAATTTACTAACCTAACCTTATTACTACAACTAACTTAAAATTATAATCGCAAATTGAGATTACTAATTGGAATGATAATTGATACATAGGTAAAAGGTGTCTAAAATATTAAAGCTTACAGGAAAAACTATATCCCAAATGGAAATAACTTAAAAAGAAACTAAAACTTAAAAAGGTGTCGTAAAATTCTAAAGTACCTAAATCTTAGTCTAAAGAAAAAGCACTTAAGGAATTCTACGGCAAAGTCTAAAAATCTAGAAGTAAAAATAACTATGGCAAAAACTAAGTTTAAAACTAAATATGAGCTAAAAATACAAATATTACGCTAAAACAATTAAAAAGGGACAAAATATAAAAATATACAAAAAGTTGTAAAAAGTACAATTTTTATAAAAATATTATTTTTATATTATTTATTTATTAAAACTATTAATTTTACAATTTAATTAAACTAATTTAACTAAATAAAACAAATTAAATAAAAAGAAACTTTAAAATAAAACTTAATTATAATAATAATAGATAATTAGGGTTTATAATAATAATAATTAATAAATACCCGTAATTAATGCTGAATGTGATGACCCGGAAATTTCGACTAAATTTAAACTTAATCTTAAATGATTAATGATTTCGACACGATAAGCAAAGCCTATGAAGTTGAATCTCAAAATTTTGAACTATTCAATTACCCTTCGGTTGTTCTCAACGATTCGCGAACCATTATATGTAAATAGATACATATATATACTATAACTTGAAAACGTAACAAAGTTTTAATTGCATAATACCATACATTAAACTTATTGGTTTATATATCTATTTGAATATATATGATTTCAAGTTATTTAGTAAACGATAGTAACATTCGTTTATTGATTCGATTGATATTTAGATAAGTTAACTAAAGCGTTTAAGATGAACCAGTTAAACACTAATTTGTTACAGTGTTTTCAAATTGCCACATTACTCAAAATGCTACAGTGTTTTCGAAAATCACTATTTGCTACAGTGAAATTGACTTTGCTACAGTGAATTGCTACAGTAAAACGCTATTATAAAAATGTATTTTAACAAATAGCGAGACGATGATTTATAGAAGTAAATGACCAAAACACTCGAAAGTTTAAGATACACTTTGAGTGATATAATTAAGGGATAATTTAAGGCTATTGATAAGGCTAAAAAGGAACATATATTTCATAGCATTATCCCCCAAGAAAGACAGGATTTTAGTTGTAATTGTTCCATATTCAAGTAATATTCGTTTATATTTAATAAGTGCGAAGACAAAAGGCGAAAACGAAGAATTGAAGACGGAAAGGTCCAAAATGCTCAAATGTACAAGATACAATTAAAAAGGTTCAAATTATTGATGAAGAATGTCTAAAAATGACAAGAGTACAAGTTGCGGAACGCAAAGTACACGATATAAAATAGTACGCAAGGACGTCTGAAAATCCGGAACTGGGACCCGAGTCAAGAAGAAACGCCCGACGCAACGGACCAAAAATATCTAGTCTACTATGCACAAGAATAAAATATAATATATAAATAATTATATTAATTATTTATATATTTATATTTATTTTATATTATGTCGACAAGCTAGGAGCCAAAACAATGTGAGCTGTCCCTGGTCCTCATGCGAGTCGCATGGCCAGAAGGCCATTTCCATGCGAGTCGCATGACTCCAGATTTCAGGCCACATCTATAAATTCCAGTGTTTTCGCTCTATTTAAATCACACACATACACAAATATATATATACTCCGTAATATTATTTATTATTTATTATTATTATTATTATTATTATTATTATTATTATTATTATTATTATTATTATTATTATTATTATTAAGATTAATATTAATCTATTATTATTAGTATTATACCTAAAATACTACGACGAGGTCATGAGCGTGTCACTTTCAAAATATGTTTTCAAGCGGGATAGAGTTAAGGAAATTATGGGTTATTGCCATGGAGGTTATGGGTAATGTTCGGGGGTATTTTTGTGAATCAAACCTCGTGTTTATCATCTCCGATGCGTCTACGTGCTTTCCTGCAATAATGTATATCAATATTAAACAGTGAGTTTCATATGATCCCTTTTACTCTCTACATTTTTGGGCTGAGAATACATGCAAATGCTTTATTAACCGATATACAATATTTATATGTGTGAGTTTCATATGATCCCTTTTACTCTCTACATTTTTGGGCTGAGAATACATGCAAATGCTTTATTAACCGATATACAATATTTATATGTGTGAGTTTCATTTGCTCCCTTTTTAAATGCTTTTGCAATATATATTTTTGGGCTGAGAATACATGCACTTTATTTTAAACGCAATGGATACAAGTACATACTAAATTCTACACTGAGTTTGAACCGAAAATCCCTTAGCTTTGGTAACTAGTAACTGCCAGTTATAAGAACTGGTGGGCGCGAGTAGTTATATATGGATCCATAGGGCTTGATATCCCCGTCCGAGCTAGAGCACTAGCCTTTTAACGGACGTATGCTATTTGAGAAGCGTACACGTTGGTTTGCGTGTATTATTAAGATGATTATACAAAGGGTACAAATTATATAAACATTAAAGTTTAGTTACCAGGGTGCTCAACTTTGTAGAACCGATTGATAAACGTTTCGGATGAAACAACTGAAATCTTGTGATCCACCTTTTATTTAAAACATAATGATAAACGTTTTGAATAAAACAACTGAACTTTTGTAATCCACATTGATTTACGGATTATGTGTAATATTAAAACTATGAACTCACCAACCTTTGTGTTGACACTTGAAGCATGTTTATTCTCAGGTTTCTAGAAGTCTTCCGCTGTTTGCTCATACGTGATACAAGTTATGTGCTTGGAGTCATACATGCTATATACAAGAAACTTGCATTCATCAAACCATTACCATGTATCTTATTTTGACTGTATTGTCAACAGATGTATTATTGTAAACCATTTAAATGGTGATTGTCTATACTTAGGAATCATCAGATGTAAAAAAAAACTGGAATTTATATATTCATTTATGAAATACCTTTTCAAACGAATGCAATGTTACAAAACGTATCACATAGAGGTCAAATACCTCGCAAAGAAATCAATGAATGACGTGTTCGTCCATATGGATTTGGAGCGATCGTCACACTGAATTAGGGTTCTGTCGCGTGTCAGAAAATCTCCGCGAGTTGCGGTATTTAAAGCATCAAACCCCGCGAGTCGCGGGGTTCCAAAATTCAACTCTGGCACAGTTTTAAATCGACGCGTTTTTTTTTATGTTTTCTAATTTTCTGTTTTTATATAAATAAAAGATATTTAAATAAAACTTATATTTTTATAAACTAAAATAAAAATAAAGAAACTTATAAAACTTTTAACAAACTCTTAAAAATATATAAATATTTGTTTTTCTTTTTATATTTTCGAATATTTAAAACGTACTTTTATAAAAACGAATTTTAATAAAAGTAAAATAAAAATCTTTTTTTTTATTATTATATTAGCGTTGCGCTTCCGGCTTTTAAGAGTCTCCCCGGCAGCGGCGCCAAAAATACTTGATGTTAAAGCAAAGGGGTATAAAAATACTATTAAATTTTAGCAGGAAATACTATTAAATACGATACAATTTTACACAAGATATTTATTTATTTATTGAATGGTAATACTTAAACCTTGCTACAACACTTATAGGCAGTGTACCTAATCGTATAGTAGTGTAGTTTTTAGTAAGTCCGGTTCGTTCCACAGGGAATCTTTTTAAACAAAGCTTAACGCTATATAAAAATACAAATATATATATAAGTAATATTATTATTATAAAGGGGGGTTTTTACCGTTTAATGACCGGTTTGTCGATTTTAAAACTTTAGTCGCAGTTAAAACCAAATGTAAAATAATAAATAAATACAAGACTTAATTTAAAGCGTAAAGTAAATAACGATAATAAAATTGCGAATAATAAAAATGCGATAAAATATACTTGCGATAATTAAAAAGTACGATAATTAAAAGTGCAATTAAATACAATAACAATAAATAAAAGTGCTATAATTAGAAGTGCAATTAAATATAAAATAAAGGAAATTAAATATGAAATAAAAGAATTATGCTTATTTAAACTTCCGTAATCATGATGTTTGACGTGTTGATTTTAGTTTTATGCCCATGGGTTAATTGTCCTTTGTCCTGGATTATTTAATATGTCCATACGGATTTTGTCCATAATAGTCCATCAGTCATAAATATAAAGAGCGAAAGCCTTCGTCAAATTATTCTTATTCCCGAAGTCAAATATTCCAACTAATTGGGGATTCGAATTGTAACAAGGTTTTAATACTTTGTTTAATGAATACACCAGGTTATCGACTGCGTGTAAACCAAGGTTTTACTACTTTGTTAACAATTACACCAATTACCCTTGAATGTAATTCACCCCTGTTTCAACAAGTCTATTAACTATTAATCCAGTTTCGTATCCGGTAAAATGAATAATTATTGGTATTTATAGATATCCCGCCCACCGTACCCAGTAAAGCGTATGTGGTTATATATAAATACGTCGAATTATAAGTTTGTATATTAAATTAACAAGGTATTGTTTAATTAATATAAAACCCATTAATAACCCATAGTCTAATTTGCACAAGTGTCGTTCTTTTATCCAAACCCCAATTATGGTACAAAGCCCAATTACCCAATTTTAGTAATTAGCCCAACATCATGATTACTTCGGATTAAATAAGCATAATAATAACTTAGCTACGAGACATTAAATTAAAAAGGTTGAACATAACTTACAATGATTAAAAATAGCGTAGCGTTACACGGACAGAATTTCGACTTACACCCTTACAATATTCGCTAACATACCCTTATTATTAGGATTAAAATTTAAATTAAAATTAAAATTAAAATATAAATATATATATTTACGTATATATTGAGAGAGATAGATATTTTTTATGGATTTTTGCGATCAGAATTCGTTTGCTTTTATAGGGATTTTCAGAGTTTGGGCCTTCGCGACTCGCGGCCCATTTTGCCTTCAAACTCCGCGAGTCGCGGAGTTTGTAAATACAGCTCACCAGCTTTTGGAGTCTTTCTTGCCGACGATTTATTTATAAATATAATATATATATAATTAATATAATTAATTATATATTATATTATATTTATATACATAGTTAACTTGTAATTTTTAGTCCGTTGCGTCGAGCGTTAAGAGTTGACTCTGGTCCCGGTTCCGGATTTTCGAACGTCCTTGCGTACAATTTAATATCTTGTACTTTGCGTTTTGAATCTTGTACCTTTGTAATTTCGAGACGTTTCTTATCAATAATTGGAACCTCTTTGATTGTATTTTGTACTTTTGAGCTTTTTGGTCGTTTGCGTCTTCAATTCGTCGAATCTGTCTTTTGTCTTCACCTTTTATTATTTAAACGAATATCACTTGTAAATAGAACAATTGCAACTAAAAGCTTGTCTTTCTTGAGGAATAATGCTATGAAATATATGTTCGTTTTTAGCATTATCAACACCAATGAACTCTAAATCCCTACAACCAATGCTCTGATACCACATGTGACGACCCGACAAAATCGTCATTGACGGCGCCGTCAACTTAGGTCCCATAACGTGGTCATAAGTCTTTAAATAAAGTTTGAAAAATATGTCGCATTCATTTCAAATGTAAGGATGTTTCAAGGTTTACAAAAGTAGTTTAACAACTAGTTACGTTACAACGTTTAAAGTACAAATGAAACCTATACGACACAATTTAAGGTAAAGTCAAAAGACGCTCCATGTATGCATGTATACTCGACATCCAAGCAAGTATCAAAATAGTGTGCGGAAGCATGTATCACTTAGCATTCAAGAACCTGAGAAAAACATAGAAAATCTGTCAACGAAAATGTTGGTGAAATCATAGGTTTAGTAAGTATATTATATTGAACCACAAGATTTAGTATATGTCGATTATCCAAATCGTTGGCATTCCAAAGATGTTGTTGTTTGTCGAGCACCCAATTATCAAGGCTTAACTGAATAATTACCTCTGCATCATAGTGTTAGAACTATACTATAACTGAAAATATATTTCATCCGCTAACGGTAGCGAACCGTCCGAATGAGGGTTAGTCAAACCCGTATTGCCACACAACATAAATTCTCGCTTACACCCTACAAGTGTAACTAATGATAATTAAATTGAGGATTTTTGTTCTAACTCGTTCGTGGAATGTTTGTTTTCGTACTTGTGTTCAATTTGTAAAACAAAAAGTTTATGTTTTCTCATCCCAAGTATAAGTATAAAAGAGTAAAAGTGGGACTATGATCTCACCTTGAGTGCACGAATATAAATGTACTTCACAAAGTAAACGTGTGCAAGAACGAATGCTAGTCTCGACCTAAACAATAGGTTGTATCAATATCGGTAAAGTATGAAGTCGGTCAAAGTTGTTCAATTAGTCCTATGGCTCGTTACGACTCGATTAATATATCATGTGAGTCAAATTGTCAAGTTTCATGCAAGATATAAGTATAAAAGCAAGTTAGAACGATTGCATAAGCATTTGGTTAAGTTTGACTAAAAGTCAAACTTGGTCAAAGTCAAAGTCAAAGTCAACGGGGTCGGTTCGGGTTTCCGACTTTTGTTCCATGATAAGAAGTCATATATAAGCATGTTGGCCAAGTTTCATGTTAATCGGATGTGCGTAGCATAGTTAGAATTAAACGTGAGAACGCAAAGTGATTTTGGTCAGCAGGAATCGGAGCCGAGCTCCAACCGGTGCTCAAATAGGCATGTGGGGGCCTTGAGCGGCGCTCCAGGGGCCTTGGCCGGTGCTCAGGGTGTCTGATCAGCAATTTGGGCAGTTTTGAACACTTAATGCACGAATCAAACTTCAAACAAACATAACTTATGAACCGTAAACATTCAAAACACGTATCTTATATCGTTGGAAAGGTAATTTAATGAGGAATACAACTAAACACATTTCATCAATCAAATTTATCATTTACAATAATCAAATTCTCGTCGAATGATCATTTAATGCTCACCATTTGATGTTTCAAGCTCATAAATGCAATTAATGATTCGAAAACTTAACACACGCATATAATACGCCGTTTCGTAGGTAATTTTGCATACAATACTACTAAACACTTACAAACAACATTGCAAAGCATTTAATGCATCAAAATTTACATTTAAGGCTACCAAACCCTAATCAAAAATCATAAAATCTTTAATCATGTTAATGAGGCTTTTCCAAGTCAACCTACATACCAAAATGTAGCTAATGATGCTAGTAACACATTTAGTACATGAACTTTAACATAACAACAACATTTAATCAACCAAAACTCACGATTAAACACACTCATTTTCAAGTTCATGCTAATTACTCAAAATAACAAGATCGAGCAAATAATTCATATATTCATGTTAGACTTGAGCCATAGACACTAATGAACACTTTTATAAGTTAAGAACACCAAGAACAAAAATCTAGAGTTTTTAGAAACCTTACCCCAAGTTATGAAATTGGTACCAAATTAAAGCTCTTAATTAGTAGATCACAAATATGCAAATTGTTTTTATGCTAGCTTGCTAGATCGAATTTAGATGATGAATTTATGTTGAGTGGGTTTGAGAGAAGAAAATGGAAGTATCAAAAGTGGAGGTGAATGAATGAGTGGAGGAGGAGGGTTTGACTAGTTGACCTAGTCAACTAGTTTGATCCCTTGGCAAGTTTAGTCCCTCGAGTTTAAAAGCGGGTGCGTGAATTAACTAAACGAATTATTTTTAAAATGCATTTTAACGGGAGATGTCATAACTAAATAACAGACTTAAAATAAATAAACGGAAAGTAAACGGAAAAAGACAAGTCCTTGGATCACTATTTATCCTCCAATTGGAGCTTTCAATAGAATAGTCTTGTCATTACATGAAATGTTAGCTTCATTACAATTGAGCCAATTCATCCATATAATAGCATCAAACTCTCTCATGTTCAGGGCATTAGGTCAACTTTAAATAATACGGAACTTAAATCAAAACTTACATACACACCCATGACCAATATGGTCTTTCCATCCGCTATAACTACTTATAGTGGAGATTCAAGATTAGATAAAAATTTTATTTAAACAAGAGATAAATCTAACATCAACAAATGAACGATTAGCGCCGAAATCGAATAAGACTTTTACTGGTATAGAGTTAACCAAAAAGGTATGTGACTATTTTATTTTTAATTCTTTACTCAACATTTCTTACAATATTTCTTTTATTACTTTTTTAATTCTTTCTTAATTTTTTTTTTTAAATTCTTCTCGCATTTCTTTAACATTTTTACAGTATAATCTTTTTATGAAACTTTTGACCCACTGTCTCTTTATAAGATATAAAAGTGTTCGCGCAACCATTTTCTCAATTTTTTTTTCATCTACAAATATTTTTTTGGGAGATATTTTAAATTAGATTATGCTATTTTGAAATCCGATATTAGAATATAAGTAACATTAACAAACTACTAAATAGATATCAATATATAATATACTTGGTACAAACATGTGGCCTTATTGTACGGTATCTATATCATACAACGAGTCACTAGAAAAATCAAAAAAATAACTCTTGATTATTTAACCGCGATTCGGATGCTACGAAGTGGCTAACCACAATATTTGTTAGTATCAATTTAAATTAATGTTATTCATAATATAAAAGGAATTTTATAAGGTTGTTCATAATTGCTAATTTCCCGTCTCATTGTAAATGTATTGTTTAAATTATTAAAAGTTATTTTTTTAACTTTAACTTTAACTTTAAATTTAAATAAATGATTTTATTTATATTATATAATATATGATGATAATTATATGAATATATTGAGTTTAAATGCATTCTTTATTGATATAACTTTCATCAAGTATTATATAACATAAGTAGCAAAATTTAAAGTCAAAAAAAAAAAAAAAAAATACGGAGTAGTATTTGTAAAAGTCAAAACAAGCACACTTACATACGAAAACAAAGGGAATGCTAATTTCGTTCATATATTTATGATCCCGTATTCAACTTCGGTAATAGTCTTTTCTTTCGTGCAATAAGTAGTTGTTCTTAGAAGAATTGGTCGATTGAATTTAGTATAAAATTATTTAATTAAATAAAATGATAAAAATGTACCAAAGTGTCATAGGCCTAGCTATTATACCCTTTCAACCATGAGGTTGATGGAATAATGGTTCATGTCTTGTTTTGAACATATTCGTATACTATTGTATATATTCATGTATTGAGTGAGTTTGCTCTAAAAGAAATGATAAACGTGTGTTCCGTAATAACATGGACCATATGTCTAGTTATATGGGCTGAAAAAAAATATTTGGGCTAGCATATTGCTTCGTAAATGTCAATAAATCATGACTTCATAAGATTATATGCTATTCAAGTTCCAACTCTATCACATCGGCCCAATTAACATGTTTTCTACAAAGCTATTTTTAATTGAACAGTTAACTTATGCAAAACATGCGAAAATCAAGCTCTAAAAGATCTAATATCGGTTGGGGTAGGATACAACATACCACCACAACAATTATCCATTCATATATATATGTGAGGTATAGGAGTGGTGAAATATAAAGTCTTTCCTCTCCTTGGGATAAAGAAAGTTTTTTATTAGGTATATTTAGGTATTTTAAAACGATCATCCGCGTTGCAGGCAACCAGAAGTTAGCACAGGTAGGGATGACATCGGGTCGGCTTTGGGTCGGGTTTAAGTAATCTCAAACCCGAACTCGATTAAGATACCCCGCCCAAAACCCGGCCCAAAACCCGTCGAGTCCCATTTACTTACATACTATTGGGTTTCGGGTTTCCCCACGGGTAAACGGGTATACCCGATTAGTCATTTTGTATCTATTTTTCAATAAGTTACCAAATCAAAATATCGAAAAAAAAACTTAACTACTTCATGTTTAAAGTATTGTAAAATATCACATACAGTAGGTTGATTGAAAAGTTTCTAATATACTCAAATACACAAAGTATATAAAATATCACATCTCGAAAACTTGTTGTATATGATTATATTGAATAAAATTATACTCGTTTTCAAAACTAATAAGAGAAATCTTTCATACATTAACAATATAATACTAATACTAAAATTTTACATAAAAATTATTATTAAAATTCTTTGGACCGGGTATACGGGTATGCAGGTTGGGTATACGGGTCGGGTAAACGAGTTTGTATCCAAAACCATACCCGAACCCGAAAATTTCTTGTAACCATCCTCATACCCGGTCAATGACCCGACAGACTCGGGTCAGACCCGGTCCAATTATAACGGGTTTCGGGTTTCTCCATCGGGTACGGGTCATTTTCCCTTCCCTAAGCACATGTGAACCTCCATAGTTATGAGAAGAATCTATTTTTTCAGTTTTGTGGAATAAAAGTTAATTTCTTCGCATTCAATACGAGAATACATATAAACTAACCGGAAATAATCAATAGCCTTTTTAGCTTACATATAAATATCTATATCTATTCTTAGAAAATAGACGAAATTACTCTCGTCGTCCTTGAACTTATATCGAAATCATTGACGTCGTCCTTAAACTTTTTTTTTTGCTCACGTCGTCACTAAACTTTCATATAATGACGCGCGACGTCCTTCTGTCTTCTTCCATCTATTATCTTCGCTAAAGTCATCCATGTGCTAGGCACATGAGGGTATTTTCGTGTTTTTATCCTTTTAACCCCTTTATTCCTTCTTCCTGTTTTAATTATCAGATTCATTTCATTTTCAAAAAAATCAAAATGCACAAAATAAATATATCTTCCTATTGTCAATGTACGTTCATATACATCATAATCTCAAATTCGATTTCTTCATTTGGTGTTTCTAAACGAAATCTGAGCACAAAAACGTGATCTTCAACATCAAACTAACATTCGATTATCATCATATGCAATTAACAACAACGAATTCGTTGAGATTTCTTCTGTGTTCATCATAAACCGAAAACGTTCAACTTTTTGGTGGTCGGAACAATATAGCCACTCTCATATCGATTCGGGCACATATTTGGATTCCTTGATGTTTTTCTGTCGTATAGAAACCTTCAAATCTCATTGAAATTCAATAAAAAAATACCATATCTGAAAGTCAAAGTTCAAAGGTCCTTGGTCAACATTTTAATTCACCCGGTTTTATGTTTTTCAAGTGATGTAGCGTTCAATGGTGATATTACAACGTTTTTCATGCGAAAATCGTAACCTGAATGTGCCCGGATTTCAAAATACGATTTCATGTTCATATGAATATTACGTTCATGTTCTTCGAATGGATTTTGGTGGCAATGTCGTTAATAACCCCGTTGAACGATCGTGACCTTCGTTTAGTGTTTAATTTTGATACTACCTTTGCTTGTTTCAATTTCTTTCCAAATGTTGTTGTTATATGTGCTCGTTCCATTCCATTCCCTTCCATTACTTAGCATACAAAAGTCAATTTATTACAATTATCCTGGTAACATGCTCTTGATTTATATTTGATTTTATGTTTTAGTTTGAATTTGGTAAGATACTAGTATTTATAATTTTGTAATGAAAAAATAGAAGGTTAGGTGAAGAAGAAACTAGAGTTTGTGAAATAATGGGAAAAAGATGAAGATAAAGAAAGAAAGACAAAATTACGCCGGTCGTCCTTAAGAGATAAAATGACAGAATTGCCCTCGCATGTTTGGCACATGCTTCAGGTTAACAGAGGAAAGAGACGAAAACTAAACAGAAGGACGACGAACGTTATTTTCTGAAAGTTCAGTGACGACGTGAGCAAAAAAAGGTTTAAGGACGACGTCAGTGATTTTAGATATAAGTCCAAAGACGACGGGAGTAATTTTGTATAGAAAATAAACACGTTACAGCTTTTTTAGAAATACTTGTATTTACTTTTATGATATCAAAACAAACTATTCATGCTTGTCACTCCAGTTCAGATTGGTTTCAACGGTACTCAAATAAAATGATAAAGTATATGAAACGGGTAAATCATAATTTTATCATAAAAACGCACATATCATCTGTCAGATTACCACGAAGTATTCACGGAGGATAATTGGAAAGTAGCAACAGGTTATACAAAGGATTTTACCATTTAAAATATCATCAAAATAAATAATAATTAATATTATAAGTGTTAACATTACATTTGAATTTCAAAGTGTTTCTATGTTAAATTTAACCGTAAATATCTTTATTTGCGTTATATAATATTTAATAAAATAAAATAAAATTTATATGAATAAATTGAGTTTATAATGCGATTTTATTTATATAATTTTTATCAAATTATATATAGCACAAATAAAATATTTATGATAAAACTTATAATGGGACGGAGTAATATCTTTTATATGGTTGTTTTTTGAACGGTGATTTTTTTGCCATCAGTAGATCATTTCTTTCAACGACCCTCATCATTTGCACGTAACACACACGTTCGGGCGGAAACTTGAACCCGATCGATGGTACCCGGGAACACATCCATTCGAGCAGTGGTTCCGGGTAGGGGTCTATAACAACCCTCACTTTTCGACTTCTAGATTTACTGAATTAATCGTAGGGTTATCTGCCTGACTATATGTATTAACGGTTGTTATATACAATTAAATATTAACCGAATAGTAATTTTTAGTCAACAACGTACGCTTAAATAAATAATATATTATTAATTCGTATAATTTGACATAATTTGACATAATTTAACTAATTATATAAACTTTGTATCACTTTTATTATTTAGTTAATATATTATATATTTAACTATATAATAAATCTAATTATATACAAATGTAATAATATTTACAAACTTACTAAAACTATAGTTTAATAATTAAAATCATAATTATTATTAAAAATACAAAATACCGAATTATTTATTATTTTTATGTAAAATTCGTATTTATTAATTAAATAAAAATAAAAAACTATTGACAAATATTCTTGGAAAAGTACTAAATCAATTTTTTTATTTAATATATATATATATATATATATATATATATATATATATATATATATATATATATATATATATATATATATATATATATATATATGTATGTATGTATATAAAATCCTTAAAATAAACGAATTTAAAAAAAAATACTTTTTAATTAAAAATTATAATGGAAAACTACTTTTATTATTTTATTTTGTGCATTATCCCATGACCTAACATTTAATACTTTTGAATTTTAAAATCCCATTAAAAATTAAAATATTTCTTTTTCTTTTAATTATTTTATTCTTTTTACCTAATTTTTTCAAGTATAAATACCCCTCATTTCTCATTCAAACTCACACCAAAATTTTTCTCATTCTCTCTTTGAAGAATTACTACTAGTAAGTATTCTTTTCTTACTTTTTACTTTTTGCTTTTTACTTTTTACTTCGGTTTATTATTTTTTTTACCGAAACATGTAAATAATGTTATAAATTATATGCAATTAAAATTAAAATAAATAACATGTTATAATTAGTAATATATGTTACTAAAAATTATAAAAGTATTTTTATGAATTAATATATAGGAATTATAATTAAAATCGAATTAATGAATATATATGTATATACGCACCTAACGTGAAGGTTATAATTAAAGATAGTGTACAAAGACTACAAACATCACCGCTACTTGTGGCCTAGGGTGATCCTTGTTACCATTATGGGACTCTTGTGGATCTCGAATGCCAAGACTTAGATTCTGGTCAAGAGTTCCTGGGCCGCTCGGTAACAATAGATCATTCGAGTGACTTGCATGTTAGCAACGAAGTTTGGGCGAGATTGTACAACATCTTTGTTAAGAATTATAACCCGAACATTCTTAAACTAGAAGCTTACTATAAGTGGAAGCTTTCCATAAATAGTAGGTTTCCAAAAATAGAAACTTTTGAGAAATATGAACTTTTCTCGAAAACCGTCACTGTCAATATAGTTGCTATATTAATAAACATACTTTATGTCAAGTTAGACATTAACTAATCAAACGTTATACCTCTAGGTTGATATCCAGATCACTTACTTGCTTTACTTTCCTTTTTGCGTGGAATACTTCAACTGCTATTTAAGGTGAATTTCATAGCCCCGTTTTTACATTTTTATGTTTTTAAATTGGGGTGAGACACATGCTTTATTTTAAATACTTTGACATGCTAGACACAAGTACAAACTTATTATGCGACCAACATGAGTATTTTATTATGTTCATTTGAAACATACAAATCCCTGATTTGTAATATCATTAATTGCTAGATGAATTAAAGTGGAAAACGGAATTATTATAGATAGCGCTATTGGGATTAACGTCTCGCACTGTTGACCTCAGGTCAATTGGTGGATAATAATGATCTCGACAATTACATATGTATTGTTACGGGGTAAAATCGTTTAGTTTTGATATTATACGCTCATGGCATACCTTTGATATACATGATATATCGACTTTATTTAAATCTTGTGGTCTAACAAACTTACTCAAAATTAAACCTATGTTATTCACTCAACCTCGTGTTGACTTTTTAAGCATGTTTGTCTCAGGTAATTAGAAGCTGTTGATGTTCTACTTTGATGATGATTGCTTGCTATGCTTGGAGTTTTCATGCATTACTTATCATTCCATTTAAAAACATTTAACGCTTTGTTCATTCAATAAAATGTAATGACTATTTATCTTCCGTTGCAAAAACTCAATAAAAGTTATATAAAACATCTCATATAGATTCGTTCTCTTTATACAATTGCTTGATTTGATATAATTAGTCACAAATACCCCCGGCCCTATTTGGGGGTGTGACAAATTGGTATCAAAGCAGGATGTTATAGAGAACCATGATTGCATTTTATGTGTGCCTTATGTGTTAGCTAGGGTGCCTTAGCAATCTTTAGGATTATAGCCTTTCCTGCTTTAGTTTTAATTGCCTATTCCTTATTATCTTGCTATCTGTTATCCATACTTTTACTTCTTGCCCTACGTCTTCTTTAGAACGCTAACCTTATTGTGTTTCGAAGAAACATGGTTCACGGCGAATCAAGCAACGCAATTCCAAACATCACCTTGACATCTCCCCAATTCCAACAACTGCTGGCTGCGGCACGAAGCAATGGCAACAACAGCGCACTGCGAAATCTTCCGACTATTTATTCATATCAAAATTTCATGAACTACTAGCTCCCTACATACAAGGGTATTGAAAGACCTGAGTTTGGGAACATGGAAATGGTAGATGCTGATCTCATAAACTACACCAACCAATTCCAAGAATTTGCTTTCATGAATCCTCACATGACTACTCCCGAGTATCTAGGGATCCAACACTACATCGATGGGTTACCTGATGGCCTTCGAAGGGGCGTCGCCGCATTAAACTGAAGGATCATACAAGAAGCCATTTGTATGGCAAACCAGCTAATTAACAAACCTGGGAAGAAAAGAGATTCTAAAAGAAAGTGGGAAGAGATAGAGCAAAAAGACTCTAAGGGTGAACCCGACAAACGCTATAAAGGAACCATTCCTTGTTGCCAAAGGTGTGAGAAACATCACTTTGGGAGATGTAATGCTGTGTGTTCCAAATGTATGAAGGTGGGTCACATAGCCAAAAATTTTAGAGTTACGATTCCCTCAACTCAAACTTCTGCAACCAAAGCTAATGCAATCATTCCTACTTGCAATATATGTGGAGGAGTAGGCCACCACAAGCATTAATACCCGAATGGGAAAAAGGATCAACACAAACCCTCCATTTCAAAGAAGGACTGATAATCCTCAGGATTTTCGTTTTGTCCAGTATGTCTATTTCATTTATGTAAAGGCATTGCCTACCGTACTTCTCATTTCCTTTGTGTAATAAGGATGATTTATCCATTCGTTGTTAATAACAAGTTAAGTGGTTATATATCTTGACTTATCTTACCTTAGCCATATGTGTGTGATTATGTGATTATTATTACAAATTATATTTATTGCACCATAACTCTTCAACTAATACTGTAATTATGTATGGAAGAACAATGGCTGGAGGACGACAACCAAATGACAACACCAACACTCCTAACGTTACTCTCATAAATGAACAATTTCAACAACTCCTTACTGCCGCTCAAGGCAGCAACAATAATCAAAACAACAACAACGGAAACCGAAACTCTCCGAACTCATGCTCACATAAAGAATTTATGAGTTGTAAACCACCAAGCTATAAAGGAATCGAAGGACAAATTGAACTAAACCATTGGTTCAAAAAGATGGAATCTGTGTTTCGTCTGTGTAACTGCGGTGAAGCTGACAAGGTCAAGTATGCTACTGGAACTCTATCTGGTGGAGCTTTAACTTGGTGGACTGCATATGCTGGTACAGTTGGATGGACTGCTGCATTAGCCATACCCTAGGAAACATTAAAAACCATGCAGGCTGGCAAGTATTGTCCCAGGAATCAAGTCCAAAAATTTGAAGTCGAATTCTGGGAGTTAAGAATGAAAAATCTTGAAGTTGAAGAATACAACAATCGATTTCTGGAGCTAGCTGCTTTATGCCCTAGTATGGTTACTCCTGAGAGCAAGAAGATTGAAAAGTATATCATCGGTCTTCCTCCTCAGATTCAGGGGAATGTTATAGCTGCTGGTAAAGAAACCATTGAGGCTACGATGTTGATGACTCAAAATCTGGTTATGGCTGCTAGAAGAAATGCCAAGGAAAAACAAAACGAAGTGAAGACTACTGATAACAAAAGAAAGTTTGAGCCTACTCAAAGTTCAGGTCAGAATTCAAACAAGAAAGTTGGCGATACTACAACAGGTGGTTATGCTGGTAAACTTCCCTACTGCTCCAGATGTGAAAAACATCACAATGGGAAGTGTAATATTCAATGTGGAAACTGTAAGAAGATGGGTCACCTGAGCAAAAATTATAGACTTCCTGCTGTTACAACATATATTCCTGCAACTAAAGACATGCCCTTTATTCCTACTGGCTATTCTTGTGGTGAAATAGGACATACAAAACCCAATTGTCCTAAGAAAGAGGATATCACTAAGAATGCAGATGCTGGCAAGGCTAAAGGCCGAGCATTCGTCATGACTGCTGAAGAAGCTAGGGACGACGAGGACGTCATCACTGGTAATTTTCTTGTCAACAACTGCTATGCTTCTGTTTTATTCGATACTAGTGCTGATAGAAGTTATGTGTCTACTGAATTTTGTGCCTTATTTGACGAGGAACCCCAAACCTTAGACACTAAATGTCTTGTAGAAATGGCCAACGGTAAATTTGTAAAAGTTGACAGGATCTACAAGAAATGTAATCTGACTCTAGCCAATAAAACCTTCAAGGTTGACTTATTACCTGTTGAACTAGGAAGCTTTGATGTAGTCTTGGGGATGGATTGGTTATCCCCGATGAAAGTGGGTATCCAGTGTTTTGATAAGACAATTAATATTCTTCTCGAAACTGGTGAAATTCTTGTTATCTAAGGAGATAAGAGTGGTTCCAAACTTAATCTTATCTCATGCATCAAAACCCAAAAGTACCTTATGAAAGGATGTCAAGCCATTTTGGCTCACATAAAGGAAGTCAAGCCAGATGAACGGCGTATTGAAGACGTTCCTGTTGTTAAAGACTTTCCTGAAGTTTTTCCTGATGAACTCCCTGGTCTTCCACCACAAAGACAAGTTGAGTTTCAAATCGATTTGATCCCCGGTGCTGCACCTATTGCAAAGGCACCATACCAGCTAGCTCCATCAGAAATGAAAGAGCTATCTATGCAACTACAAGAGCTTCTGGAGAAAGGATTCATTCATCCTAGCTCATCACCGTAGGGAGCACCTATATTGTTCGTCAAAAAGAAATATGGTTCAATGAGGATGTGTATCGACTACCGCGAACTAATCAAGTTGACCGTCAAGAATCGTTATCCTCTTCCTAGAATCGATGACTTGTTTGATCAGTTACAAGAATCAAGCATCTATTCCAAGATCGACCTGAGATCTGGATATCATCAACTTAAAGTTAAGGAATCCGATGTTTCCAAGACTGCCTTCCGGACTCGTTACGGACATTACGAATTTTTGGTAATGCCCTTTGGGTTAACTAACGCTCCTGCTGTGTTCATGGATCTCATGAACCGTGTATGCAAGCCTTATTTGGATAAGTTTGTGATTGTTTTCATCGATGATATTCTCATCTACTCTAAGAGTGAGAAAGAACACGAACAACACCTTCGACAAATTCTGGAGTTATTAAAGAAGGAACAGTTGTATGCTAAGTTCTCCAAATGTGAGTTTTGGTTGAAGACTGTTCAGTTTTTGGGGCATGTAGTTGACAGTAATGGAATACATGTCGACCCCGCGAAGATCTCGGCTATTCAGAACTGGGAAACACCTAAGAACGCGAAACACATTCGTCAGTTCCTAGGACTTTCCGGTTTACTATCGGAGATTTATCAAAGATTTCTCCATTCTTGCCAAACCACTCACCAAGTTGACTCATAAGGATAAGAAGTTTGAGTGGTCTATTGAACAGGAATTTACGTTTCAGACCCTGAAAGAAAAGTTGACTACCGCTCCAATCTTATCACTACCCGATGAAACTGAAGACTTCGTAGTCTATTGTGATGCTTCAAACCAAGATTTTGGGTGTGCGTTAATGCAACACCAGAAAGTCATTGCATATGCATCCAGACAATTAAAGAAGCATGAGAAGAACTATACTACCCATGACTTGGAACTAGGAGCTGTAGTATTCGCATTAAAGATATGGCGACACTATCTGTATGGAATAAAATTCACCATATTCACCGATCATAAGAGTCTCCATCACATCTTTGATCAAAAGAAACTGAACATGAGACAAAGACGTTGGGTCGAATTACTAAATGACTACAACTGTGAACTCAAGTACCATCCTGGTAAGGCAAATGTTGTTGCTGGTGCACTCAGTCGAAAGGATCGAGTCAAGCCTATCCGAGTGCGAGCTTTGAATATGATCATTCAAACAAATCTGACAGCTAAAATTCGGGAAGCACAACTAGAAGCTATAAAGCAAGAAAATATCAAACATGAAGGACCTTCAGGATTTGAAAACCAATTACAAATCAAGGAGAACGGAACACGGTAGTACAACAACCGTATCTGGGTTCCTCAATTTAGAAATCTGCGAAAGCTAGTCTTGGATGAAGCACATAAGACTAGATATTCTATTCACCCAGGCTCCAGTAAGATGTATCATGATGTGAAAGAATTTTATTGGTGGCCAAATCTGAAATCTGATATTGCTGAATATGTGAGCAAGTGTCTTACTTGTTTAAAAGTTAAGGCCGAGCATCAAAAGCCGTCTGGCTTACTGCAACAACCGGATATTCCGCAGTGCAAGTAGGAATGTATCGCTATGGACTTTATTACTAAATTACCCAAGACTTCTAGTGGCAATGATACTATATGGGTCATAGTAGATCGTCTTACTAAATCTGCTCATTTCTTACTAATCAAGGAGACCGACAAGATGGAGAGATTGTCACAACTGTATATCAAAGAAATTGTCTCTCGTCATGGTGTTCCTATATCAATCATATCCGATCGCGACAGTAGATTCACTTCCAGATTCTGGAAATCCTTACAAACTGCTCTTGGAACTCAACTCGACATGAGTACTACTTATCATCCGCAAACCGATGGTCAAAGTGAACGAACCATTCAAACGTTGAAAGATATGCTTCGTGCTTGTGTTATCGACTTCGGCAAAGGCTGGGATAGACATTTGCCTTTGGTTGAATTCTCTTATAATAAGAGTTACCACTCAAGTATTAAGGCTGCACCTTTTGAGGCCTTATACGGATGAAAATGTAGATCCCCACAGTGCTGGGATGAATTAGAGGACAGACAGTTAACAGGTCCTGAAATCATACATGAGACAACCGAAAAGATAGTTCAGATTAAGAAACGAATAGAAACTGCCCGCAGCCGACAGAAAAGCTATGCTAATAAAGGTCGGAAAGATTTGGAATTTCAAGTTGGTGACAAAGTCATGTTGAAAGTATCCCCTTGGAAAGGCGTCGTTCGTTTTGGTAAACGAAGCAAACTAAGTCCGCTTTTTGTTGGACCCTTCAAGATTACTGAAAGAATTGGACCCGTGGCTTATCGATTAGAATTACCTGCTGAACTTAGCAGCGTACACGACGTATTTCATGTCTCGAACCTTAAAAAGTGTCTAGCTGATGACACTCTCGTTATTCCTTTGGATGACATTCGCATTAATGATAAAATGCACTTCATAGAGGAACACGTAGAAGTCATGGACCGATCTGCTAAACGCTTGAAACAAAGCACCATACCTATTGTTAAGATCCGTTGGAATTCATGACATGGCCCCGAGTATACTTGGGAACGTGAAGACCAAATGAAACAGAAATATCCCCATCTCTTCTCAACCGCTGATGCATCCGAGAGGTTTTTATTAACGGGGAGCTACTATAACAACCCTCACTTTTCGACTTCTAGATTTACTGAATTAACCCTAGGGTTATCTGCCTGACTATATGTATTAAGGGTTGTTATATACAATTAAATATTGACCGAATAGTAATTTTTAGTCAACAACGTACGCTTAAATAAATAATATATTATTAATTTATATAATTTGACATAATTTAACTAAGTATATAAACTTTGTATCACTTTTATTATTTAGTTAATATATTATATATTTAACTATATAATAAATCCAATTATATATAAATGTAATAATATTTACAAACTTACTAAAACTATAGTTTAATAATTAAAATCATAATTATTATTAAAAATACAAAATACCGAATTATTTATTATTTTTATGCAAAATTCGTATTTATTAATTAAATAAAAATAAAAAAAATATTGACAAATATTCTTGGAAAAGTACTAAATCAATTTGTTTATTTAAATATATATATATATATATATATATATATATATATATATATATATATATATATATATATATATATATATATATATATATATATATATATATATATATAATCCTTAAAATAAACAAATTTAAAAAAAATACTTTTTAATTAAAAATTATAATGGAAAACTACTTTTATAATTTTATTTTGTGCATTATCCCATGAGCTAACATTTAATACTTTTGGAATTTTAAAATCCCATTAAAAATTAAAATATTTCTTTTTCTTTTAACTATTTTATTCTTTTTACCTAATTTTTTCAAGTATAAATACCCCTCATTTCTCATTCAAACTCACACCAAAATTTTTCTCATTCTCTCTTTGAAGAATTACTACTAGTAAGTATTCTTTTCTTACTTTTTACTTTTTACTTTTTACTTTTTACTTCGATTTATTATTTTTTTTACCGAAACATGTAAATAATGTTATAAATTATATGCAATTAAAATTAAAATAAATAACATTTTATAATTAGTAATATATGTTACTAAAAATTATAAAAGTATTTTTATGAATTAATATATAGGAATTATAATTAAAATCGAATTAATGAATATATATGTATATACGCACCTAACGTGAAGGTTATAATTAAAGATAGCGTACAACGACTACAAACATCACCGCTACTTGTGGCCTAGGGTGATCCTTGTTACCATTATGGGACACTTGTGGATCTCGAATGCCAAGACTTAGATTCTGGTCAAGAGATCATGGGCCGCTCGGTAACAATAGATCATTCGAGTGACTTGCATGTTAGCAACGAAGTTTGGGCGAGATTGTTCAACATCTTTGTTAAGAATTATAACCCAAACATTCTTAAACTAGAAGCTTACTATAAGTGGAAGCTTTCCATAAATAGTAGGTTTCCAAAAATAGAAACTTTTGAGAAATAGGAACTTTTCTCGAAAACCGTCACTGTCAATATAGTTTCTATATTAATAAATATACTTTATGTCAAGTTAGACATTAACTAATCAAACGTTATACCTCTAGGTTGATATCCAGATCACTTACTTGCTTTACTTTCCTTTTTGCGTGGAATACTTCAACTGCTATTTAAGGTGAATTTCATAGCCCCGTTTTTACATTTTTATGTTTTTACATTAGGGTGAGACACATGCTTTATTTTAAATACTTTGACATGCTAGACACAAGTACAAACTTATTATGCGACCAACATGAGTATTTTATTATGTTCATTTGAAACATACAAATCCCTGCTTTGTAATATCATTAATTGCTAGATGAATTAAAGTGGCAAACGGAATTATTATAGATAGCGCTATTGGGAGTAACGTCCCGCACTGTTGACCTCAGGTCAATTGGTGGTATAATAATGATCTCGATAATTACATATGTATGGTTACGGGGTAAAATCGTTTAGTTTTGATATTATACGCTCATGGCATACTTTTGATATACATGATATATCGACTTTATTTAAATCTTGTGGTCTAACAAACTTACTCAAAATTAAACCTATGTTATTCACTCAACCTCATGTTGACTTTTTAAGCATGTTTGTCTCAGGTAATTAGAAGCTGTTGATGTGCTGCTTTGATGATGATTGCTTGCTTTGCTTGGAGTCTTCATGCATTACTTATCATTCCATTTAAAAACATTTAATGCTTTGTTCATTCAATAAAATGTAATGACTATTTATCTTCCGCTGCAAAAACTCAATAAAAGTTATATAAAACGTCTCATATAGAGTCGTTCTCGTTATACAATTGCTTGATTTGATATAATTAGTCACAAATACCCTCAGCCCTATTTGGGGGTGTGACAGGATCCGTGAACGAATCCGGTAAAACCTCCCTATAGGCTCAATATATACCACCATTACTGGTGTTCATGGCATCCCTAAGGATCGAACCCATGACCTCTCCTTATCCCATGACACAAATTACATTCATCTATTATATGATTGTTGAATGTGAAATCTAAAAAGAACATTGGAAAATAGTAAGCTTCCTCACTCCACATGTCCACATGAATGCATGATGAATAATTATACCGGTGTTTCTTCTTAAGATCACTAGTAACGGTCCGCCGTTGGGCTCCTCCCTTGGCTTCGTCTTCAAGCACCCCACTACTAGCATTTAGTCCTTGATCACTAGTGCTCCAAAATGTCGATGGATGATAAAATTAATCACGAAACGCATGTAATGAATTTGTTGTACATAATGCTTTTTTACTTGTACTCGTAAATAATTAATTAATTTAGTGGGTGTGAGGAAGTGTGTGATGGGTACGTCATGGTTGTCAGTAACTAGTGGTTGGTTAGTGATGGGAAGAAGGTGCTGATGTGGCGCTGATGTGACACTCCTTGATCCCATGACGGACCGTCATGGTTAAGAGTGGTCTAACTCCAAAGTCTAAATATTTTCCAATTGGACGTTGAGTGTTTAAATCTTAACCTTTCAAACCTTTTTTATATCGTATTGTGTTATGGATCGAGGTCCATTAGGTCAATAATATTGCTGCGTAATAATATCTATAAATAACGCAATTAAATTTAAATATTATATATTATATATAATATATAATATAATATAAAAATTATATGGTGTTTTCAGAATTCAACAAATTATTAGTACGTTTGAAGCTAGCTTCGTTACACTGTCACATTTTTATAAATTTAATACAATGGTATGTTGGCTTAAACTTGTAGGTCTAGACTCGAAAAATGTGATTGGATGTACTAAAAATAATTTGTTACCTACAACTTATCCTGGACCTGGCAATCTACTAGTTTGAAATTACGTAAAACACCAAACGATTGTTTTCTTAAATATACAGTATAAAATTGTGATTTTTTAGCGTACCTAAATCTAAAAGCTTAAATATAGTAAGTATGCATAACCAGTTTAAATATCATATTTGTTCTTAAACAATTTATAATTAAATAAAAAATAACTATTCCATCCAATAAAATAAAAAAGGGGTATGCGCCAAGAAGCTGGGAAGCTGTCGTATTTAGCTTTATTCCATTCCAATAACATATTATATTATTATTATTATTTGTTTAATATTATTATAATATTTATTTTATTTATATATAATCTAATCAAATGGAAGATGAAGGATTCCGCGTCACTACTAGGGGGTGTTTGGTTGGTGGGATTTCATGGGATTTCATGGAATTTGTATTTGAAATCCCATGAAATGATATCTTTGGTTCAAAGTTTTTAGAATGAGATTTGTAATTGAAATGCTATGGACAAGGGATTCTAATATAAGGGGAGGATTTCAAATCCCACCAAATAAACACCCCTCATTCTAAAAAGAACCCAACACCTCCTTTCTTGTTCTCCAAATATTTATCCAATCTTCCTTCATGGATACCCCAAACAAGTTTTAATCATGGTTCTAAAATCAGTTCTCTCATCAAAAAACAATACCTTCAATTTTTATGTCAATCGCAATAAATGAAAAAAACTTGAAAACCTAAGATTTCAACACATCAATCGAAGATTGTAATTGTTACAACAACCGTAGAATTTTAGGGGATCGTAGAGGCGGAGCATATTAAAAAAGGTACCTTCAATTTTATAGATTGTAATTGTTACTCAAACTTTTGCATCTATATCTATTCTTTTTTTAATTTAGGATTTGTAATTTTTTATTTATTTTCTTTGATTTTTAGTCTTGAATTTGTTCATACATATATGCTCTGTTACTAATTTTCCGAACAAAAGTGACACTGTGATGCCCCGTACAAAACCATCGTGTACGGATCATCAACAACAGGATCATTACAAGGTCAAACACTATATGCTGTTTTAAAATAAGTTTGCATTCATAAGAAAAGGTGACGTCATAACCAACTTCGAATGTTTAACATACGATAATGTGCCTCTACGAATAGAAGGCGATAATAATAGTACGTGACCCATAGGTCGTTACAAATTCATTGTTCAAAAGTAATAAAGTTTGGATGCAAATTAAATGTTTCATGCGAAGACATCTCTAATAATCGCAGCGGGAGTCTACAAAGCATGGTAACTACAGCGGAAGCAATCAAACCTTAAGCACCTGAGAAAAACATGCTTAAAAACGTCAACACAAAGGTTGGTGAGCTATAGTTTAAGTATAACAGTAATGTAAGGTAGGCCACGAGATTTCAGTGTTTCAAAACAGTATGAAAAGTATATGTATAACCGTGGGCACTTGGTAACTAACTTAACGTAAATAACACCCCCTAAAAGTACACTTGGCGAGTGCGTATGTTTACGAAGTATTAAACACCCGTTAAATGCTAGCGCTACTAGCCCGAGTGGGGATGTCAAACCCTATGGATCCATATCTAAGATTCTCGTCTACCGGTTCATAAACCAATAGTTAAACGTTATCGAGCTAAGGGGAAAATTTGTGCCGTTAAATCACCCACACATATATAAAGTTTAAGTACTCGTGTCTAGTATGTAAAACATAAAAAGAGCATGTATTCTCAGCCCCAAAGATAGTTAAAGTAAAAAGGGAGCTATAACTCACAGTGGAAAGTAGTAAAAGTCGATACGCGGGAATAGTAAGCAAGTAGTTGGTCCGGAAGGTCCTCAACCTAAGTCAAAAGTTACTAAGTCAGTAAATCATTCCCAAAGGTTTAAAAGTATGTAAATTAGGTCTTAAGTACCATCATCATTCATCATTAAACAAAAAGTGTAAAGTAAGTTTTAAGTCAAGACTAGGGTTTGAAACAAGGGCTGACTTCGTTCTGTCGCCACGACCTCTATACAAACTGAAATGGGGTGAGACCAGTGGCCATGGATCCGTATATGAGTCCCCTAGAGGCTGACCAATTTCCAGAACCAAACTCGTCTTCGTTTGACCGTGGTGACGGTTTAAGTGCGAGTAGGTCAGAAATTTCAGCACAACGTTAATAGGGTGTAGTGACTTTCGGGAGGCCATAGATCCTAAACCGTAACTCGGATTAAGACGAGGTATAAACAGAAAATCATCTACTCGAACCGAACTAACTGAAAATCAACTTTCCAGTAGCCCAGGTAGTCTGATCAGTTTCAAAAACAGTAAGTAAATGTGTTCCGGTGGGTTCTTGGTGCTTGATGCTCATCACGGTTCTCATCCTTGATGCGTATAGCTTCAAATGCACAACTCGTTGATGGGTGTAGTGACCCGAACTTTTCCATATTTATATATATTAATTGAGATTGATATTTACATGACTAAATGTTTCCAACGTGTTAAGCAATCAAACTTGTTAAGACTTGATTAATTGAAATAGGTTTCATATAGACAATTGACCACCTAAGTTGACCGGTGATTCACGAACGTTAAAACTTGTAAAAACTATACGATGACATATATATGGTTATATATGTAGTTAACATGATTTTATTATAAGTAGGTATCTCATTAGGTATTTTAACAATGTGTTATATACATAAAAATGAGACTATTAAATTAAGAAACTCGAAAACGATATATATAACGATTATCGTTATAACAACGTCTTACTAGGTACATATGAATCATATTAAGATATTGATACACTTTGTTAATTATATTAAATGATAAGTAAATATATCATTAAGTGTATTAACAATGAACTACATATGTAAAAATAAGACTACTAACTTAATGATTTCGAAACGAGACATATATGTAACGATTATCGTTGTAACGACATTTAACTGTATATATATCATACTAAGATATATTATATATCATAATATCATGATAATGTAACAATTTAACATCTCATTTGATATAATAAACAATGGGTTAACAACATTTAACAAGATCGTTAACCTAAAGGTTTCAAAACAACATTTACATGTAACGACTAACAATGACTTAACGACTCAGTTAAAATGTATATACATGTAGTGTTTTAATATGTATTCATACAATTTTGAAAGACTTCAAGACACTTATCAAAATACTTCTACTTAACAAAAATGCTTACAATTACATCCTCGTTCAGTTTCATCAACAATTCTACTCGTATGCACCCGTATTCGTACTCGTACAATACACAGCTTTTAGATGTATGTACTATTAGTATATACACTCAAATGATCAGATTTTAGTAGCCCATGTGAGTCATCTAACACATGTGGGAACCTTCATTTTGCAACTAGCATGAAATATCTCATAAAATTACAAAAATATGAGTAATCATTCATGACTTATTTACATGAAAACAAAATTACACATCCTTTATATCTAATCCATATACCAACGACCAAAAACACCTACAAACACTTTCATTCTTCAATTTTATTCATCTAATTGATCTCTCTCAAGTTCCATCTTCAAGTTCTAAGTGTTCTTCATAAATTCCATAAGTATAGTTTCATAAAAATCAAGAATACTTCCAAGTTTGCAAGTCTACTTCCAAGCTTTCTAATCCATTTCAAGTAATCATATAAGATCAAGGAACCTTTGTTATTTACAGTAGGTTATCTTTCTAATTCAAGGTAATATTCATATTCAAACTTTGATTCAATTTCTACAACTATAACAATCTTATTTCGAGTGAAAATCTTACTTGAACTGTTTTCGTGTCATGATTCCTTTTCAAGAACTTTCAAGCCATCCAAGGATCCTTTGAAGTTAGATCCATTTTTCTCATTTCCAGTAGTTTTATTCAGAAAACTTTAGGTAGTAATGATGTTCATAACATCATTCGATTCATACATATAAAGCTATCTTATTCGAAGGTTTAAACTTGTAATCACTAGAACATAGTTTAGTTAATTCTAAACTTGTTCGCAAACAAAAGTTAATCCTTCTAACTTGACTTTTAAAATCAACTAAACACATGTTATATATCTATATGATATGCTAACTTAATGATTTAAAACCTGGAAACACGGTGAACACCATAAAATCGGATATACGCCGTCGTAGTGAAACCGGGGGCTGTTTTGGTTTGGATAATTAAAAACTATGATAAACTTTGATTTAAAAGTTGTTCTTTTGGGAAAATGATTTTTCATATGAACATGAAACTATATCCAAAAATCAAGGTTAAACTCAAAGTGAAAGTATGTTTTCTAAAATGGTCATCTAGACATCGTTCTTTCAACTAAAATGACTACCTTTACAAAAATGACTTGTAACTTATATTTCCAACTATAAACCTATACTTTTTCTGTTTAGATTCATAAAATAGAGATCAATATGAAACCATAGCAATTTAATTCACTCAAAACGGATTTAAAATGAAGAAGTTATGGGTAAAACAAGATTGGATATTTTTGATCTTTTTAGCTACGGGAAATGTTTAACAAATCTATACAAATCATATCCTAGCTAAATTATATTGTATTATACATGTATTCTAATATATTATGTAATCTTGGGATACCATAGACACGTATGAAAATGTTTTGACATATCATATCGACCCATGTATATATATTATTTGGAACAACCATAGACACTCTATATGCAGTAATGTTGGAGTTAGCTATACAGGGTTGAGATTGATTCTAAAAATATATATATACTTTGAGTTGTGATCTAGCCTGAGACGTGTATACACTAGGTCGTGGATTGATTCAAGATAATATATATCGATTTATTTCTGTACATCTAACTGTGGACAATTAGTTGTAGGTTACTAACGAGGACAGCTGACTTAATACACTAAAATCTTTAAAACATAATAAAAATGGTTGTAATTATATTTTGATCAAACTTTGATATATATGTAAATATTTGTATAGGTTCGTGAATCGATCCGTGGCCAAGTCTTATTTCCGAGGAAGGAAATATCTGTGAAAGTGAGTTATAGTCCCACTTTTAAAATCTAATATTTTTGGGATGAGAATACATGCAGGTTTTATAAATGATTTACAAAATAGACACAAGTACGTGAAACTACATTCTATGGTTGAATTATCGAAATCGAATATGCCCCTTTTTATCGAAATCGAATATGCCCCTTTTTATTAAGTCTGGTAATCTAAGAATTAGGGAACATACACCCTAATTGACGTGAATCCTAAAGATAGATCTATTGGGCCTAACAAACCCCATCCAAAGTACCGGATGCTTTAGTACTTCAAAATTTATATCATATCCGAAGGGTGTCCCGGAATGATGGGGATATTCTTATATATGCATCTTGTTAATGTCGGTTACCAGGTGTTCACCATATGAATGATTTTTATCTCTATGTATGGGATGTGTATTAAAATATGAAATCTTGTGGTCTATTGTTACGATTTGATATATATAGGTTAAACCTATAACTCACCAACATTTTTGTTGACGTTTAAAGCATGTTTATTCTCAGGTGAATACTAAGAGCTTCCACTGTTGCATACTAAAATAAGGACAAGATTTGAAGTCCATGTTTGTATGATATTGTGTAAAAACTGCATTCAAGAAACATATGTCGATGTAATATATTTCTATTGTAAACCATTATGTAATGGTCGTGTGTAAACAGTATATTTTAGATTATCATTATTTGATAATCTACGTAATGTTTTTAAAACCTTTATTGATAAAATAAAGGTTATGGTTGTTTTAAAAATGAATGCAGTCTTTGAAAAACGTCTCATATAGAGGTCAAAACCTCGCAACGAAATCAATTAATATGGAACGTTTATAATCAATATGAACGGGACATTTCAATGGGTTTGCATCATCTTAACCAAAATTTGACCATAATAACACTAGTGTAAGTCTAAGATATGTATCACAACTCACTTAAGAGTTGTATGTAGTTTGATGAACCAAAGTTACATCAAGATCTTAGATCCGACACATACATGAGTTCTACTAGTAATATTAAGCTACAAACTTGAAAGTAAACTAAATAAACAAGATCTTAAGTTGTAGAACTTATATTTTAGCTAGATCTTAAAGATCCTAGACTAGAAAGTCTAGATCTAGTGTTCTTAAGTTAGATCCTAAGTTATAGAACTTGGATCTTCACTTTAATGAAACCATAAGTTATGAAACTTAGATTTTCAACTAGTAAAATGTATATAAGCTTATAAGCTCTTGTTTACAACAAATTTGGAAGACCATAAGCTATAGAAACTTAGACCCAACACAAGTGTATGAAATTATAACTAGAAAGTTATACTTCCATGTTCTTGAACTTACAAATTTAACTTTTAGTTTCAAGAAATATGAGATCAAAATTAACTAGTAATACTTGACCAAATTAACAACATCACAACTTTAAAGTACTTACAAAAGACAGAATTAAACTAAAGTACAAGTATTATGTTCATGTTTGTTTCATACTTAGGAAGATTCAAATCAAAGTTTGGATCTTAGGATTTAAGTCTACAAAAAATGAACACAAGTATGATTATGAAACTTATAAACTTTAAATCTTGAAAACATTTAAATGTAGAACCATAAACTAGCAAGTTTAGGTTCTTGTTCTTGGTTCTTCATCAAACAAAAGATTGAAGAAAGCAAGATTCATGGAGATACAAACTAGGTAGTTTGATCTTTAACAACAACAAACAATAATCAAGTAAGTAAATAACAAACAAAGGTCAAGTAATTTGATGATGATGGTGGCGGTTTTATGAAGGAAAAAGAAAAGAAAATAAAGCTTGTTACTTACAATATTTTGAGAGAGAAATGAGAGAAAAGAGAAGTAAGTTTGAAGTGTGAGTAAAAGTGAAATGGAGACTAGTGTATAAGTAACAAAATAAAAAAAATTTGAACTCCCTTTCTCCCTACAATGGCCAACGGTTTTAGCATCAAAGAGGAAAGAATCAAATGCAACTTTCATGCATGGGGAGTTGGTGAATGCTTAGAATGGTAATAAAGTTAAATGGTATGGGAAAGTGGTGTAAGTATACTAGTAACAAGTTTTTACATAACACTAACTAATCTAGTTTTATCATTAATGAAATACTTGCATAATAATGGGCTAATTAGTCCATTAAGAAAGTAGGGTGGGCTTCCAAGTCCATGTCCATTAATAAAAGCCCAAGTATGTAACAAATTAAATAAATAAGCCCAAGTAAGTAACTACTATCATTAGTTAATTAAAAATGATTAATAATAATTAATCATGAATGTAAATAATATTCAAAATATTATTCGTGTAAAGTACGTGTGTCACAAAGACAAGTCGGGCCATGAAAAGTTAAATATGGTAACAAGTAACACGTATAAGAACACGTTTATTAAAACACAAGCATTAATAATAAATTATTAATAATTAAATGTTGGAAAATCCAGGGTCGTTACATTACCCACCTGTTAAAGAAAATTTTGTCCCGAAATTTTAAGCTGAGGTAGATGGAGGAGTTGGGAAAAGGTGAGGATACTTCTGTATCATTTGATCCTCTCGTTCCCAGGTAAAGTCAGGTCCTCGTTTGGCATTCCATCGAACTCGGATGATCGGAATCTTATTGTGTTTCAAAGTTTTGACCTCACGGTCCATAATTTTGACAGGTTCTTCCACGAAGTGGAGCTTGTCATCAATGGTAAGTTCCTCCAATGGTATGACATGTTCTGGTTCAGCAAGACACTTCTTCAAATTCGATACATGAAAGGTAGGATGAAATGAGCTCAAATGAGTTGGAAGATCCAAACGGTAAGCAACGGGTCCAACACGCTCCAAGATTTCAAAAGGACCAACGTACCGCGGGTTTAACTTTACACATTTTCCAAAACGAATGACACCTTTCCAAGGTGCGACTTTCAACATTACACGGTCACCCACGTTGAATTTGAAGTCCTTAAGTTTAAGTCGGCATACCTCTTTTGGCGATCACGAGCAGTCTTGAGTCTCGCTTGAATTTGGACAATCTTCTCAGTTGTTTCATGGACTATCTCGGGTCCGGTGATTTGCGTTTCACCTACTTCGGCCCAACAAATAGGAGAATGGCACTTGCGACCATACAACGCTTCGAAAGGTGCAGCATTAATACTCGAATGATAACTGTTGTTGTAAGAGAATCCGGCTAGCGGAAAATGCCTTTCCCAAGCCTTTCCAAAATCAATAACACATGCACGCAACATGTCTTCTATAGTCTGAATCGTGCGTTCGCTTTGTCTGTCGGTCTGCGGGTGATACACAGTGCTCTTGTCGAGACGAGTCCCCAAGGCTTCTTGCAAAGAACGCCAAAATCTGAAAGCAAAATGGGGATCGCGATCTGAGATGATCGATAAGGGCACACCATGACGAGATACAACCTCTTTTATGTAAAGTTGAGTGAGTCTCTCCATCGTATCAGTTTCCTTCATGGCTAAGAAGTGTGCAGATTTGGTAAGACGGTCAACGATAACCCAGATGGTATCGTAACCGCCCACCGTCTTTGGTAACTTCGTAATGAAATCCATTATTATCCTTTCCCACTTCCATTGGGGGATTTTCAGTTATTGAAGTAACCCAGAAGGCCTCTGATGTTCCGCCTTGGCTTTCGAGCAAGTCAAACACTTCCCAACATAAGTTGCAACGTCCTTCTTAAGATTAGTCCACCAATACTGTTCCTTGAGATCGTGGTACATTTTACAGGCTCCTGGATGAATCGAATATCTTGACTTGTGGGCTTCATCTAATATAAGGCTCCGTAGATCTCCATAACGAGGTACTAAAATTCTTTCGGCATAGCATCGGAGTCCAGTCTCCTTAACTTCGAATCGAGAAATGAGAATGTTCAAGTATTCATGAGATATATTCTCCTCCTTGAGAGCCTTATCTTGGGCTGCTTGGATCTGGCTATTGAGGTTCGAATGAATGGTGATGTTCAAGGCTCGGACACGAAGAGGTGCCATTCTCTCCTTTCGGCTCAAAGCGTCAGCTACAACATTGGCCTTGCCAGGGTGATAATGAAGTTCACAATCATAGTTGTTTAGCGTCTCAATCCATCGACGCTGTCTCATATTCAGTTGCTTCTGATCAAAGATGTGTTGGAGGCTTTTATGATCGGTGAAAATAGTGCTCTTTGTTCCATAAAGGTAGTGTCTCCACAGTTTTAATGCAAAGACAACGGCTCCAAGCTCGAGATCGTGCGTTGTGTAATTTCGCTCGTGAATCTTCTGTTGTCGGGAGGCGTAAGCGATAACCTTTGTGCGTTGCATCAGTACACAACCAAAACCACTTTTTGAAGCATCGCAATAAATGACAAAATCATCACTGCCTTCAGGAAGTGATAAGATAGGTGCGGAGGTTAACTTATTTTTCAAGGTTTGAAATGCTGATTCCTGTTCGGGTTCAAAAATGAACTTCTTCCCTTTGTGAGTTAGCGCGGTCAAAGGACGCGCAATCAGAGTGAAACCTTCAATAAATCTTCGGTAATAACCGGCGAGGCCTAAAAATTAGCGGATGTGAGTCGGAGTAGCGGAGGTTTCCCACTTGCTGATAGCTTCGATCATTGCAGGATCAACTTTGATACCTTGATCACTCACAACGTGACCTAGAAATTGGACTTCCTTCAACCAAAATTCACAGTTGGAGAATTTGGCATAAAGTTGCTCTTGTCTCAAGAGTTCCAACACTAGACGAAGATGTTGTTCATGTTCTTCTTCGCATTTGGAGTAGATGAGGATATCATCTATGAAGACGATAACGAACTTATCCAGGTATGGCTTGCAGACACGATTCATGAGATCCATAAATACAGCAGGTGCATTGGTTAAACCGAATGGCATCACGAGAAACTCATAATGACCATAACGAGTTCTGAATGCAGTCTTCATCATATTGCTCTCTTTCACCCTCAACTGGTGATAACCGGATCGCAAATCGATCTTAGAGTAAATGCTCGATCCTTGCAGTTGATCGAAAAGATCGTCAATTCGGGGAAGAGGATACCGATTCTTGATCGTCATTTTGTTGAGTTCACGGTAGTCGATACACATGCGGAATGATTCATCCTTCTTCTTCACAAATAAAACAGGTGCGCCCCATGGCGAGAAGCTTGGTTGGATAAATCCACGGTCTAGTAGTTCTTGTAATTGGCTCTGCAACTCTTGCATCTCGGAAGGTGCGAGTCGATAAGGTGTGCGAGCTACAGGTGCAGCTCCTGGCACTAAATCGATCTGAAACTCTACTGCTCTCGGTGGCGGTAATCCAGGTAATTCTTCCGGAAAGACATCGGAAAATTTGTTCACAATTCGTACGTCATCCACACTCTTCACCTCAGTTTCTAACGTTTTCACATGTGCTAAAATAGCAAGAAATCCTTTCTTCATGATCTTTTGCGTTTTCATGCAACTAATGAGATTCAGTTTCGAGCTACATCTCTCTCCGTAAATAATCAATGGCTCACCGTCTCCGTGTGGTATACGAAGAGCTTTATCTCCACAGATAATGTTGGCCCTTATCTTGGTTAACCAGTCCACACCGACAATAACATCAAAGCTTCCCAACTTAATGGGTATTAAGTCAATCTCGAAATACACACCAGCTATATTGATAATAGCTCCTCGGCTATCTTGGTCAACTTTCTCAAGTTTTTCATTGGCTACCTCTACAAGCATACTCTCCTTTAAAGGAACTAACGACCAATTTATCTTAGAGCAAATGTGTCTACATATATAACTTCTATCGGCACCAGTATCAAATAGGACAGAAGCTAATAGATTGTTGATAGTGAATATACCTGTAACCAAGTCGAGGTTCTCACGGGCATCCCTTGTGTTTACGTTGAAAGCTCTGCCACGCGGTGGTCCGCTGTCCGCATTCATAGCACTTTCTCGGTCCAGTAGGGTTTGTCTTCACATTCAGGGTGGTGATCTTGTAGTCTTTTCCAATATGCCCAGTCCTTTTACATTTTTCACAGACCATGTTGCAGTACCCGGTGTGATGCTTGTAGCATCTCTTGCACTGCGGCAGACTACCCTTGTAGTTAGAGTTCGAGCTAGGGTTCGGGTTGGGGTTCCTTCCATCATTGTGCCTTTTAGTAGGGTTTTATTCAAAGAACCTTCCCTTGTTGTTGTCCCACTTACGCTTCTCACTACTACCCGATTCGGATTTTGCCTTTTCCTGTTCATCGCTGATAATTTGGTTCATTAAGGTGTGCGCCATGCGCATTACTTTCGGGACATCAGCTGGCTTTGAAAAGGTGACATTTCTATTAATGGTCTTAGGAAGTCCCCACAAGTACCTTTCCATTCGCTTAAACTCCGGGGTAACCATGGTGAGACACATTAGAGCTAATTCCAGATACCTACAGTTGTAACCATCAAGATCGTTTCCTACCACTTTCAGTCCCCAAAACTCAGTTTCCATCTTCTGTATCTCTGTCCGAGGGCAATACTCCTCAATCATGGCCCCTTTAAATTCTTCCCATGGAGTGGTATAAGCCTCGTCAATACCCTTGGCCTGAGCAAGTGTGTTCCACCAGGTTAGTGCGCCGCCCGATAGCGTACATGAGGCATACTTTGTTTTGTTCATCTCTGAGTAGTTGCTTACACGGATCACAGATTCTAATTTCTCAAACCACCTAGTGAGACCAACTGGCCCCTCAGTACCACTAAAGTTGTGGGGCTTGCAGCTTTGGAATTCCTTATAAGTACACCCATTATGAATGGGCTGGTTAACTGGTGGGGCTTGGGGGTTCATTTACGCTAAAGTTGCGGCTACTCGTTCAATGATCATTTCTTCGATCTGTGCTGCTGTGGGCGTTGATCTTCCGTTGGCCATTGATGTTCTAAACAAAAATTTTGACTCAAGTCAAAATCCAGTATTCAAAAAATAATAATACAGTATATGGTAACCAACATGGAATCAACACATCACATGTTACTTAAGTAACGCAAATAGATTCAGATACCACAAAATAATCATACAGTAACGTAAATGGAACATCGTACAAAAATTAAACAACCCAACGTTCCATTCATTAATAAAAAGTTGCATACATTCGCATAAGATTCGTACAATACATGAGTGAAACATGACACTACAAACGGGATTACATAAAGAAATCTAATACAAAAGCCCTATGGTGACGGTGGGTAAAGGATGTCCATCATATGGAACACCTGGTCCTCGAGCTCAGTTACCCGAGCACGGAGGGTATCCACTTCCCTCGTCAGTTCCTCGACAGAGGGGGAGGCTGGTGGGACTGTGATGTGTGCAGCTGAGTATACGAAATAGTTATATATTTTTACTACTAAATACGATATAATTTACACAAGTTTTTTATTTATTTATATAGATGGGATATACCTAAACCTTGCTACAACACTTATAGGCAGTGTACCTAATCGTAGAGTAGTGTAGTTTTTAGTAAGTCCGGTTCGTTCCACAGGGAGCTAGCTGAGTTTAACGCTATATTTTTAACAACTATATTTATATATATATAATTATATATAGTAATAATAATATATAAAAGGGGGGTTTTTTTTACCGTTTAATGACCGGATTGTCGATTTTAAATAAAGTGTAAAGATAAATGACGATAATATAAATTACAGAATTTAAATTGCGATAAAGTAAATTGCAGTAATTAAAATGACAGTAAATAAAGGTACGATGAAATATGAAATAAAACAATTATGCTTATTTAAACTTCCGTAACCATGATATTGACGTTTTGATTTTAATTAATTGTTACCCGAGTTAATTGTCCTTTGTCCTGGTTTATTTGATACCTATCTGGTTTTTGTCCATAATAGTCCATCGGTCATGATTATAAAATGCTCGTCAAATTAACCTTATTCTCGAAGTCAAATATTCCATCTAATTAGGGATTCGAACTGTAACAAGGTTTTAATACTTTGTTTAATGATTACACTAGGTTATCGACTGCGTGTAATCCAAGGTTTTAATACTTTGTTAACAATTACACCAATTATCCTTGTATGTAATCCACCCCTGTTTTAATGAGATATGAATATTAATTTACCCACTTGATTAGAATGAATAATCAATTACCCAGCTCGAATAATTAATTAAATGATCGTAAAAGATGTCGTATAAACGTCACTAAATAGGACATACATAATCATTTTAATAATTATTAGATTAACTAATTTGAAAATAGGGTCGACAGGTTCCAATGAGTTGTTGCTCAATTAGACAATACCCCCTATCTATTAATAGTCATAGTCCATTGTCCACAAGTGTCGGTCTTTTGTCCAAACCTTAATTATGGTACAAAATCTAATAACCCCGTCTTAATATTTAGTCTAACATCACGATTAGTTTGGCTCAAATAAGTATAATAATAACAACTTAGTTATGAGACATTAATTTAAAAAGGAAGAACATAGCTTACAGTGATTATTTATAGCGTAGCGTTACCCGGACAGAGTTTCGTCTTACAAAATTACAACATTTGCTACCATAACCTTATTATTATTAATTTAAATTAAAATTATAATTAAAATATAAATGTAAATATAAATTGAGAGATAAGAGAAATAAAATAGAAAAAGATGTCCTAAAACTCACAGAAAACTGGTGAATTTATAGGATGTGGCCTGCTACAGTAACTCATGCATGCACTCGCATGGGCTCATGCACTCGCATGAGTTTTATGCCTATTTCCCATGCGATCGCATGGCCGTCAGATCCAGCTCACATATTTTTTGTTTGCTAGTTTGTCGACGTTATTTAATATAATATATAATATATAAATAATTTATATAATTATTTAAATATTATATTATATTCTTGTGCATAGTTGACTTGTAATTTTAGCTCCGTTGCGTCGCGCGTTGATAGTTGGCTCAGGTCCCGGTTCCGGTTTTTCGAACGTCCTTTCGTATAATTTAATATCTTGTACTTTGCGTTTTGCGACTCGTACTCTTATAATTTTGAGACGTTTCTCATCAATAAATTGAACCACTTGAATTATATCTTGTACATTTGAGCTTTGGTCATTTGCTTCTTCAAATCGTCGTTTTCTTCTTTTGTCTTCGCACTTATATATTTAAACGAATATTACATAAAAATAGAACAATTGCAACTAAAAGCTTTACATATTGGAAGGATATTGATACTAATAATATGTTCCTTTTTAGCATTATCAGGCTGGCAGTGCTGATGGTGCAGGTGGTGCCGGTGGTGCAGATGATGCTGGTGGAGCTGGTGGTGCAGACGGTCCAGCACCAGAAGTAGATGCTACATAACGGGGAGCCTTACGTATGAATGGATCAGCAGGATACGGCACAAGCCGCTTACGGGCGGTAACTCTAACCTTCAGTCCACATGCGTTAACGAACGACCTACCTCCGTTAACCCCTGGAATAACAGTACCGTCGAAACGATACCGCTTCTTCGGCGGGGTAGAGGGTGGCTGCACGGGTGCCTCCTCAGGGTCCTCGCCGGAATCATCATCGCTGGAATCGTCGGATGTTGAGTCGTCAGATGATGAGTTGTCGGAATCATCGAAAGGTGGGTGTGTTCGGCCTGTAGTCATCAGTCGGTATCTGCCGAGTGGAATCGGCACAACACGTCCATCAGGAAGGCGTCTAGCCCAATGATTATGCTCATTACGGAACGGAACGTCCCCATATTCCCCAAGAATTACAGCACCACCGGAATGTGTAACAACCCAAACCAATAACCAACCAAATACGCGAAATAAATTTTTTTTTTTTAATAACAGTAGAGTGCGCCACGCGCACCACCTCAGGGTGCGCGGCGCGCACAGGTCAGTTTTCAGTTCTGTCCGGTTTTGCAATTTTTCAAATAAAGATCTCCCACTTCCCGACATATTTAGACGAAACGCTTTTCACAACATGTCATAATAGTTAAAACTCACACGATTCAATAATAAAATGAGTTTTACAAAACGGGGCCCACATCGGCCGTTTTACGAGGTTCATACAAAACACGAGTTTCGACCACATTAGTTTAAATTCCAAACGACACTAAGAGCATGGTGTTTGGGGTTAAACTACCCAAATCTCGGTCAAACTCCAAAAGCTATCACATTCAAAAGCGTCCCCAATTAAACAAGCGGGAATCTCTAATCCAACCGTACGCCCTTACCCTTGTCAACTCCCGAGCCTATTAAAAGGTAAACAACGAGAGGGTAAGCAAAGCTTAGTGAATGCAATAATTATACATATACATATATAACTTACTTACTTGCAAACACTTACAACAAATCCACATACATACTTGCAACATAATTAGCATACCTTTATAATGTATAACGCTAAATCCTCGATAACATAAGCTAGTATAACAATATCATATAACACAACAATACAATATGTTACAACACAATACATAAGCATTGATGTTCACAACATCCATTAGTATTCGAATCCCCAGGCTAGCTCAACGAATGGTATCGTCAACATCGAACTTAATTCCCATTCGTCCCAATAAATGTGGTATCGTCAACATCGAACTTAAACCCACATATGAGGTATCGTCAACATCGAACTTAAACCCTCATCGAATTTCACTACAATAGCGGTATGGCTTCGTCAACATCGAACTTTAAATCCATACATGAGGTATCGTCAACATCGAACTTAAACCCTCATCAAAACGAACCAACAATATACTCTAGGATATGGTATCGTCAACATCGAACTTTAACCCATACCCCACAAGTAAATAAATCATATACATACATATATAATTATTCCACTCACCTCAACGATTTGGTGATGATTTTATACTTCCGAATGCTTCAAAGCCGAGTACCTAATACAATAAGTACTCAATCAACAAACAAACTTGTTGGGCTAAACACCAACAATTCACTCAAGTGCATTTAATGACTTACATGCATTAAATGCCCCATTTTCACCAAAACCGCCCCTTAAGGGTCAAGACCATCGTCAATCACTTAAAAGCTAGTGATTAAGGTCTATCAACACTAACTATAACACAATTAGGGTAATTCATACCCATAATCGCAAACAAGGTCAATCATTAACCCCTTTGACTCATTTAAAGTCAACACACCCATTTCGGGTCATCCACTAACCCAACTAACACCCATTTACCAATTAGCTAGGTGTGCTAGTAATTACTAACCAATTAGGACTCATAAACAACAATTAACACTTTGAAACCCTATGTTAGTTACCATTGAGTCTTCATGACTCCATCTTACCCAAGAACACCCAAAATCAACAAATATGCGTTTTATGTTCTCCATTTACCCAAACCCTAACCCTACGCAAAATCAAAGTAAGGAAAACAAGATTAGAGCTTACCACTACAACCACAACGTAGCTAGCGAGTAGATGAATGACTTTAATACCCGCACTTTGGCCCGAGAACAACTTCTTCCTCTTGGATTTAAGCTTTCTCACTCAAGAAATCACACTCTCTCTCCAAAATTAAAGTGAAGAAGATAAGGTTGTTGAAAATGGAGTGAATGATACCCCAAGATCTGACCTACTGGTCTCCAACTCGTCCACAAGTGAAATTACCAAAATGCCCATCAAAATATCTGAATAAAACAAACAGAACCCGGCTACAGTGAGGAGTGCACCAGGTGTACCCCTAAGTGTGCGCTGAGCGCACCCAGCCCAGTTCGTTCTCTGACCTCTGTTTTAATATACAAAGTTACCCACACTTCATGTACCATAATTACACTGCTGTATAATTATTATTAGGGTCTTACAACTCTCCCCCACTTGAATCGGAGCACGTCCTCGCGATCCAAGCCGCATAACAAGAGGGAAGATACACTAACACAAACTCTTCGGGCTCCCAAGTAAATTTGGGACCTTTACTACGACGCCATTGAACTTTAAAAGTTCTCACTTCTTTATTTCTCAACCTTTTGACCTTCTCATCGAGTATGGCAATCGGCTCCTCAATATACTCTAACTTATTGTTTAGCTCAATCTCGTCTAATGGCACCCATGATGAATCATCCACAAGACACTTACGGAGATGGGAAACATGAAATGTATAATGGATCCCCACAAGCTCTTCGGGTAATTCCAAACGATACGCGACTTCACCAACACGAGCTAAAATTTTAAAAGGACTAATAAACCGAGGAGCTAACTTTCCCCGTTTTCGAAACCGAATAACACCTTTCCATGGCGAAACCTTAAGCATCACCATGTCACCTTCTTGAAATTCAATCATTCGTCTACGCTTGTCAGCATAAGACTTTTGTCTATCTTGAGCCTTTTTCAAATGATCCCGAATCATATCAATCTTGCTATTCGTTTCTAAGACCAAATCAGTACTCCCGATTTCTTTTTGACCAATCTCACCCCAACAAATCGGAGTTCGACACCTTCGCCCATAAAGCATCTCATAAGGTGGCATCCTGATACTAGTATGATAACTATTATTGTACGAGAATTCCACCAAAGGTAAGTGCTTATCCCAACTACCACCGAAATCAATAATACATGCCCGTAGCATATCCTCCAATGTTTGATTCATACGTTCGGTTTGACCGTCCATTTGAGGATGATACGCCGTGCTCAATTTCAATTGTGTGCCCATATCATCATGAAACTTTTCCCAAAACCGAGATGTAAAACGGGTATCTCGATCCGAAATAATAGATATAGGAACCCCATGTTGAGCGACTACCTCTTTGATAAATAATTTAGCCAAAGTCTCCGATGATATCGCTTCCCAAATGGGAAGAAACAAGGCACTTTTCGTCAATCGATCAACTATCACCCAAGTTGAATCAAATTGGGTTCTCGCTATCTTTGGTAACTCTGTGATAAAATCCATGGTAATGTGCTCCCATTTCCACTTCGGGATTTCTAACGGTTGTAATTTACCATACGGCTTTTGGTATTCGGCTTTAACTTGCAAACACGTGACACATTGCTCAACATACTTAACAACATCACGTTTCATGCCCGGCCACCAATAATCCTTTCTCAAATCAAGATACATTTTCGTCGCGCCTGAATGAATGGAATACTTTAACTTATGTGCTTCATCAAGTAGCACTCGTCGATAATCCCCCATCTTAGGCACCCACACTCTTCCTTGAAAAGACAACAAACCACGCGAACCCATAGTAATGAATTCCGATTGCCCCACAATTCGTTCCGCATGCTTGTTTTGAACGTAAGCTTCAATTTGAATCACACCAAGTTTTTCAAGAAAATCTTTAGTAATAATCATACGTAACAATCCTAATCATAATGCCGGGTGGTGACTCTTTCGACTTAACGCATCCGCAACCACATTCGCGTTGCCCGGATGATAAAGTATTTCACAATCATAATCTTTCGCCACGTCCATCCATCTACGTTGATGATAATTCAAATCTCTTTGATCAAAAAGATGTTTCAAACTCTTGTGATCCGAATAAATCGTACACTTGACACCATACAAGTAATGGCGCCAAATTTTCAACACATGAACAACCGCCGCCAACTCAAGATCATGAGTCAGATATCTTGTTTCGTGTTCCTTTAATTGTCGAGAGGCATAAGCGATGACTTAACCCCTTTGCATTAGAACACACCCGAGCCCATTTAAAGAAGCATCACAATACTAACACCGGAGCTTGACATAACTTCTCTTTTAACAATTGAAAAGCAATTTCTTGCTCGTTCTCCCAATTAAATCTTGCGTTCTTTCTCGTCAATTTCGTCAATGGAGAAGCGATCTTAGAAAAGTCTTGGATAAATCGACGATAATAACAGGCCAATCCGAGAAAACTTCGGATTTCCGTAGGCGTAGTCGGTCGTCCCCAACTCTTGACCGTCTCAATCTTCCCCGGGTCTACTTGAATACCATTTTCGTTCACGATATGGCCAAGTAATTGAACTTCCCTTAGCCAAAATTCACATTTGGAGAATTTAGCATACAACTTCTCCTTCCGCAACGTCTTTAACACACCCCTCAAATGATGTTCATGTTCCTTCATACTTTTCGAATAGACAAGTATGTCGTCAATGAACACAATTATCGACTTGTCCAACATAGGTTGGCACACTCGGTTCATAAGATCCATGAATGCCGCCGGTGCATTCGTAAGACCAAAAGGCATTACCACAAACTCAAAATGCCCATAACGCGTTCGAAAAGCCTTTTTCTCGATATCTTCCTCACGGACCCGCATTTGGTGATAGCCAGATCGTAGGTCGATTTTGGAGAAATATGTTGCACCTTGGAGTTGGTCAAACAAATCGTCAATTCTAGGTAAAGGATAACGATTCTTGATCGTCACTTTGTTCAACTCCCGATAATCGATGTACATACGCATACTACCACCCTTCTTCTTCACGAATAAAACCAGAGCGCCCCATGGCGAAGCACTCGGTCGAATGAAACCCTTTTCAAGCAACTCTTGGGTTTGATTTAACAACTCTTGCATTTCCGTCGGCGCTAAATGATAAGGAGTTTTAGCAATGGGGGTAGCCCCCGGAACCAACTCAATACGAAATTCAACTTGTCTTTCCGCTGGAACACCCGGTAACTCATCCGAAAAAACGTCTTCAAATTCATTCACCACCGGAATTTCACGAATGGATGGTGGCTCATCTCGAGTATCAACAACATGGGCTAGAAAAGCCATGCCACTGCTAACAAGGAAACGACGTGCCCTTGCAAAAGTGCATATCGGCACAAGTCTTCTCCGCTTATCACCATGAATAATTAACTCTCCCCCACTTGGGGTCTTTACCCGAATAAACTTATCATGGCATGCAATATCGGCTCTATTATGATCGAGCCAATCCATACCAACGACGATATCAAAATCACCCAAAGTCATCGGAATGAGGTCGATTTTAAAATTTTCGGCACCAAACACAACATTACAATTTTTACACACATCAACCACTAGCGCCATCTTGCCATTCGCTATTTCAACTTATACCGGACGACTTAACTAGCGGTTTATTTAACTTAGGCATGAATCTTGGAGAAACAAACGATAAATTGGCACCACTATCAAATAGGATTCGTGCCGGATTAGAGTTAACCATGAAAGTACCTGAAACGACTTCGTTGGATTGCTTGGCCTCCTCATTCATCATCAAATAGTTGCAACCCCTAGCCGTGCCTGCCGCTTTCTCCAACCGTTTAACATGATCGGTGTTCAAGTCAGGGTACTCGGACTTTCGGTGTCCTTCTTTGTTGCAATTAAAACAAGTGAGCTTGTTTGTTGAAGGAGGCTTTGTACAATCCCGAGCCAAATGACCTCGTACTCTACAATTGTAGCAAGTAGGGATAAAGTTCCTGAAACCTCCCTTCTTCACACTATTTACACTTTTAGGACCCTTCTTGTTCTTGTTCTTCTTGTTGGAAAAGTTAGAATGACTAGAACCTTCAAAATTTCTTTTAGAAAAAGTGAAATCACTTTTCCTTGGAACCTCCGGCTCGAAACCCCGAGCCAACTCAAATAACTCTTCAAAAGACTTAGCCGCTCCTCGACTAATCTTACCCTTATACTAATCATTCATGGTACGGTAGAAATCTTTCATTAGCTTGTGATCGTCACCATCATATTCTGGACAAAAACGAGTCTTTGCCAAAAAGGTAGACTTGAGAGTAACCAAGTCCATTGAACCTTGTTGCAAATTGTGCAACTCGTCCCGGATTCTATCAAGATAGGAAGAAGTTCGGTATTCTTGGAAAAATTCCTTCTTAAACTCCTCCCATGTCAAGCTCATGCATTGATCTTCACCATATAAATTGATTTTATCGTCCAACCACAACTTGCCTTCTTCGCGCAACATGCTAGACCCATACCTCGTCTTCTTCTCGGGAGGACACTCCGCAGTACGGAACGCTCCCTCGATATCGGAAATCCAACAAGTGCTTTTCAATGGATCCCTCACCCCATTAAACATCGGAGGTTGAGTATCCTTGAAATTTTTGTAGTGGAAGTCCCGCCTTCCACCCCCACCATTACCTTCACCCCCTTCGCCTCGATGATAAATGTTTCTAGCTTCCAAAGCCTCCTCTATTGCGGCTTTCATTCGTTCATTCATCATTTTGGTCACTTGTCCATCAACCGACTCTTGGAAAACCTTTCGAACATCGTCAAGAAAATCCTTTTTTAGCCTTTTAAAGATGGCCTCGACCTTGGTCGTGAGTTCAACGTCCTCACTCGTACTTCCGTCATTGGTGTCGTGTCCATTTCTCATCTTCATTCTATAAAATGAAGTAAATTAAGCAATGAAACAAAAGGACTTAACACATACGTATATACATATACACCACACTACCCCATCTTGCTCAACAATCGTCGTACATCGCTTGTTTGACACGATTTGAACCCGTAACAATGGTAGCTAATCATTGTTACGCGAGCACGTCGCATTAACTTGCTAGTACAACGCCTATCTCGCTTGATGATCGCTAAAACAACACAAAACAATTAGTGCAAGGTTAATTCACATACACCGAAGCACTAATCAACTCCCGGTCTGACCCGTCTCCTACAAGTCCCGCATAAAGCGCATACACAAATAAGTCTAAGTCTAGGCACCTATCTCAAGTCGCCTAAATCCCTTAGACCATGCTCTGATACCACTTGTAACAACCCAAACCAATAACCAACCAAATACGCGAAACAAATTTTTTTTTTATAACAGTGGAGTGCGCCACGCGCACCACCTCAGAGTGCGCGGCGCGCACAGGTCAGTTTTCAGTTCTGTTCGGTTTTGCAATTTTTCAAATAAAGATCTCCCACTTCCCGACATATTTAGACGAAACGCTTTTCACAACATGTCATAATAGTTAAAACTCACACGATTCAATAATAAAATGAGTTTTACAAAACGGGGCCCGCATCGGCCGTTTTACGAGTTTCATACAAAACACGAGTTTCGACCACATTAGTTTAAATTCCAAACGACACTAAGAGCATGGTGTTTGGGGTTAAACTACCCAAATCTCGGTCAAACTCCAAAAGCTATCACATCCAAAAGCGTCCCCTATCAAACAAGCGGGAATCTCTAATCCAACCGTACGCCCTTACCCTTGTCAACGCCCGAGCCTATAAAAAGGTAAACAACGAGAGGGTAAGCAAAGCTTAGTGAATGCAATAATTATACATATACATATATAACTTACTTACTTGCAAACACTTACAACAAATCCGCATACATACTAGCAACATAATTAGCATACCTTTATAATGTATAACGCTAAATCCTCGATAACATAAGCTAGTATAACAATATCATATAACGCAACAATATAATATGTTACAACACAATACATAAGCATTGATGTTCACAACATCCATTAGTATTCGAATCCCCAGGCTAGCTGATAGTGCTCCAAATGAACATATATTTTGTAGCAATATCCTCCCAATATGTAAATTATTTAGTTGTAATTGTTCTATTTTAAGTTGTAACTGTTTAAATAAATAAGTGCGAAGACAAAAGGCGAAAACGAAGATTTGAAGACACAAACATCCAAAAAGCTCAAATGTACAAGATACAAATCAAAAGGTTCAATTTATTGATGAAAAACGTCTAAAAATGACAAGAGTACGAGTTACAAAACGCAAAGTACAAGATATTAAATTGTACGCAAGGACGTTCGAAAATCCGGAACCGGGACATGAGTCAACTATCAACGCCCGACGCAACGGACTAAAAATTACAAGTCTACTATGCACAAGAATATAATATAATATATAAATAATTATATTAATTATTTATATTTTATATATATATATATAAAACGTCGGCAAAGAAGATCCAAAAGGGTGTGAGCTGTATCCCATTTCCCCGTGACTCGCGGAGTTCTCAGGCACAAAGTGCCGCGACTCGCGGAGCACAGAAATTTCAGAATGCCTATAAAAGGTCGCGAATTCTGTCGAGTTTAAATAACAATAATAATAATATACTCCGTAAGATAATAAATAAATAAATATATAATATATGTATATATATATATATATATAGTATAGATTAGTGTTATATTAGATTAGTTCGGGTTATGTAAAGGTTATTTTACAGGTTTTTGAAGTCGAAATTCTGTTCGTGTAACACTACGCGATAAATACTCAATGTAAGCTATGTTCTCCTTTTTAAATTAATGTCTCGTACCTAAGTTATTATTATGCTTATTTAAATCGAAGTAATCATGATGTTGGGCTAATTACTAAAATTGGATAATTGGGCTTTGTACCATAATTGGGGTTTGGACAAAAGAACGACACTTGTGGAAATTAGACTATGGGCTATTAATGGGCTTTATATTTGTTTAACTAAATGATAGTTTGTTAATTTTAATATAAAGATTTACAATTGGACGTCCCTATAAATAACCATATACACTCAATCGGACACGATGGGCGGGATATTTATATGTACAAATAATCGTTCATTTAACCGGACACGGGAATGGATTAATAGTCTATGGAATTATTAAAACAGGGGTGAAATTATGTACAAGAACACTTGGCGTAATTGTTAACAAAGTATTAAACCTTGGGTTACACGCAGTCGATATCCTGGTGTAATTAATAAACAAAGTATTAAAACCTTGTTACAGTTTAAGTCCCCAATTAGTTGGAATATTTGACTTCGGGTATAAGGATAATTTGATGAGGACACTCGCACTTTATATTTATGACTGATGGACTGTTATGGACAAAAACCAGACGTGCATATTAAATAATCCAGGACAAAGGACAATTAACCCATGGGCATAAAACCAAAATCAACACGTCAAACATCTTGATTACGGAAGTTTAAATAAGCATAATTCCTTTATTTTATATTTAATTTCCTTTATTTTATATTTAATTGCACTTTTAATTATCGCACTTTTATTTATTGTCATTGTATTTAATTGCACTTTTAATTATCGTACTTTTTAATTATCGCAAGTTTATTTTATCGCACTTTTATTATTCGCAATTTAATTATCATCTTTTATATTTTGCATTAGGTTTTAATTGTAACTTAAAATATAAAATCGACAAACCGGTCATTAAACGGTAAACCCCCCCTTTTATATATTATCAATATAATATATTTTGTACAAATATAATTGTTTAAAAATATAGTATACAATAAGCCCGCTCCCTGTGGAACGAACCGGACTTACTAAAAACTATACTACTCTACGATTAGGTACACTGCCTATAGTGTTGTAGCAAGGTTTAGGTATATCCCATTTGTAAATAAATAATTAAAACTTGTGTAATAATTTGTAACGTATTTCGTAGTAAAATATAGTACTATCACGTACCCCTTCGCTACCACATCAAGTTTTTGGCGCCGCTGCCGGGGACTCGGCGAAACTCTATATTTTTAATTTATTTTTGTATAAATATATTTATATATCATTTTAGAAAAACAATATAAAATTAAAAAAAAAACCGAAAATGCAAACTCCGCGACTTGCTGAATTTTAGGGCACGTGGAATCGCGACTCGCGGAGCCACCCTGACGCACCTGCAGAAACCCTAAATTTGCATTTATTACGGAGTTTTAATTATTATTATTAATTATTTAGTATTTAGGGTTAATTAATTTATTATTTAGTTTAAGAATTAATTAATTTGTAATAATTAATTTTAATTAGTTTTATTTAAATTGTAAAATTAATAGTTTTATAAAATAAATAATATAAAAATAATATTTTTATAAAAATAAATAATTTTATCAACTTTAAGTTTATTTTTATATTTTGTATCTATTTATTTGTTTTAGCGTAATATTTTTATTTTTATCGCTCGTAGTTAATTTTAAATTTAGTTTTGCCGTAGCTTATTTTTATTTTCTAGATTTTTAGGCTTTGCCGTAAAATCCCTTAAGTGCTTTTTCTTTAGACTAAGATTTAGGTGCTTTAGAATTTTGCGACGCATTTTTTAGATTTTAGTGCATAATTAAGTTATTGCCGTTTTGGATATAGAATTCCTTTAAGCTTTAATACCTTTAGGCGCAACTTTTTAGATTTAATTTTTAGACTTTTAAGTTTCGACGTTTTTCTTTCTTATTTTTATTTTTCGACGTTTTTCGAAGCGCACTCTTTTTCTTTCTTATTTCTCGCCACGCTTTAGTTTTTAGGACTTAGAAATTTTCTCTATTTCTTATCTAATATCTCAAACGGAAAGAAAAATTATTTAAGTGGTTAAATTAATGGACGTTGACAATTTTCTGCTTCGTAGTACTAGTTGGATTTGTTAGTGGCTGAGTTGTGAGCTTCCGATTTAAAGGGTTCTGGCTCCCTGCTGCATCTTTTGGCTATTCGAAATGTGGGCAAAAGCAGAAAGTCTATTAATTGGACAACTTATATAAGTTTTTCTATTTTTATAACTAATAGGATAATTAGTAAATGCACCACATTGTAGCTAAAATTTGGCCATCGCAATAAAATGGAAAATTTTGAAAACAAGGCTATGGAAACTCTTTTTGATATCCAAAATCAATTAAATCAATACTCTCAAACGGGTGTTGATGACAATTCGTTCGGTCAATCTTGGATCACGAATGACGAAACAATAACTGGTTGTGAAATCTGTGGAGATTATCACTCAACATGGGAATGTTATTATTACGTTCCTATGGAAAATTACGCACCCACGGAACCTGAATGGAATGATTATGAAGAATACAATTCAAATTGGGATTATTTTCAAGAATATTTCCAAACTCAACAACCAGTAGACGAGGAAAATTACGTGTCTGAAAATTTATTAGACAATATGAAAATCAAACTCGAAGAACTCAATGCTCAAAATGAACAAATGAGCGAGTTTGTAAACCGGCAAGCTAAAACTCTATCAGACTACACACCTGTTGATCTGAGGAGTATTAAGCATGAAAATCTCATATCATCGAATTTTGATGAATTCGAGAGCTTCGAAATCACCAACTATCCCGATGATACTTTTTATTCAGTTTTACCAATTTCACAACATATCGACACATTAGCCTCTACCAACGAAATCATCGATCAATCAATAAATGAAGAAGAAGTAAGGGTGACAAATTGGTACTCTTGGGAAAACGATAACGTTGAAAATTTTACCCCCGAGACCAAAATGGTGAGACCAATAAGTACCATTAATGGAGAAGAATTTGCTTTGATCCCGAAATTCACGATTCCACAATCTTCCAACCCAATATTCTCAATAGACGAGTCATCTACCAAAGATGAACTACAAGCTGTAATAGATATTGACACCTCGAATTTCACCCAAATGGGTAATAGAGGTGAAAACTTTGATCCCGAGAATAAACGGAAGGAAATGTTAGGAATTGTCCACCCTATAGTATGTATGTCGGTGTATATCGATCCATTTGACCAAGAACCAGAAAAGAGATATATCTATTTACTAAAAGCTACACTTAAAAAAGAATTAAGTAGTGACAATCGAGCTAGTCTAAACTTTAAACCCATTGATATATTATACACCACCCGAGATGTAAATAACTGGCTCACTACTCTAATTCGTGGAACTTATTCTACCGACTTCACATGTCGTCAGCTAAATGTGGGGAAGTTTAACCCCACTTAACGTTAAATTAGGGGTTCGGGTTAGTGCATAACTCGTTAATAAACATGCATAATAAATTAGGGTAAAAGACGCATATTTAAAGATTAGCAAACAGTTCAGAAAAGCAACCGTTTTTGAAGAAAAATATGTGTGATAAAACAAGAAGGAATGAACGATGAGGCGCGCCATCTATCATTCGACGAGCTTTGTAATTACAAACTGGGTATTTTTAATCAGTTTTCTACACTTATCACCCTCGTGAATTTATAATTAAAGTCTGATTTCATGCAAATGAGGGCATTGCATGATCTCAAGTGTGGGGAAGGGTTATAAATTCTCTCGGGTTTATACTTGGTTTTTTTTGCCAAATTTTATGAAAATTTGAAAAATTTTCAACTAAATGAATTTAAAATCATGTTTATACATATTTATGAACAATAAAACTAGGTGATAATACCGAAATTATTGTTACCTCGAAAAGGACATAAAGTGAGAAACAGCTAAAACGCTTGAATTTATTTATTTAAGATATAAAAAGACGCATGAAAAAAAGCCAAGTGCGGGGAGAATGTACCAAGTTATTCAATTAAAAACTATCTATCACATGTTTCTGTAAAGTTATTGCAGGTGCTTTTTGGACTAAATTAACTGTCTTACCCGATTTACTGTAAAGAGATATGGATCTACACGATGAATCAATTCCATCATTAAAAGGAAGTAAAGTCTTCTGAAAAAGACACGTGCTTCTTGATTTAGGTTAAGAAGTTGTCGTCCAGACCAGCTGTAGGTTGACGAAAAATCTAGAAAAGTCATCTCTAAAATCAGCAGGAAATCCACGGACCTCAGCATCAAACAGGGTCGCCAAGTGGTCAGATTTATCCTAACCATGAGAAGGATTTATCTCGTAAAATGGGGAGGGCGCCGTGCAAATTAGCTGGATAAGACTAATGAATCAGATCCCCAGAAAGGATAATCTCCTTAAAGATTAAAAATCAGCTTTTAAGACTGATATTACTCAATCCTAGAGATTGACCTTAAAGATTGAGAATTACAAACTCATAGAATTCAATGATATCTAAACTCGAGCTTGAACGAGAAAATATTTTGATCAAAATTAAAACCGATTTGTTTTCTGAAAACCTATTGTCAATGCGTTCATTACCATTGAACGTAAAATCCTAGGAATTCACCTGGAATTCATTAGGTCACCTGAACCAAATCGGGTGTCAACCGTAAGAACGGTGGTTGCATAGCATGGTCGAAGACAGGACCTTGTGCCAGATCGAAAAATCATAAGATGATCTTTACTATTGCTCCTACAAAGGATAGTAATAGCATCCGACACGTTTTTGGACCATAATCAAATGCATGTCATTAGACATTGCCTTAACAGTTGCTTGTTCATCGCTTTCCTTTACAACCGGACGGTAGTTTACCGAAAGGTAATATACGGGACAAGTAAACTGGACGTGTTGCTTTCCTAATACAAGGTTAGCAAGTGGGTGACACAAAACTACAAGTGTTGAGCTAAAATTTTCAAATCTGAAACCCACACAACCCACAAAAATATTTTGCAAACACCGTGAAGGGTTATTCCGAAAAACGTGTCTAGGGTAAAAGCTAGATTGAATTTTTAAAAGGTCAAATGTTTTCATAAAGATCCAATTTCCTAATGGATCTAAATTTTCATAGTCATGTGGGACTGTAAACCGCCTTTCAAATGTGCACTTTGCTTTGGAACCGAAAGTAAATCGGCTATTTGATTGTAAGTGTCGTTGACCTAAACCCGAGGTAACTGTGGATGACACACCCACCTTTAACCATGGTTCTATCGTTACTATCATTATTTATACCGCCATATCAAAATCACTGATGTACAAAGTGTGAAGAATAAAGAAGTGATTCGTGTGATGTATTATAATTTCAAGTTATGTATTGCTTGAGGACAAGCAACGTTCAAGTGTGGGGATATTTGATAGTGCTCCAAATGAACATATATTTTGTAGCAATATCCTCCCAATATGTAAATTATTTAATTGTAATTGTTCTATTTTAAGTTGTAATTGTTTAAATAAATAAGTGCGAAGACAAAAGGCGAAAACGAAGATTTGAAGACACAAACGTCCAAAAAGCTCAAATGTACAAGATACAATTCAAAAGGTTCAATTTATTGATGAAAAACGTCTAAAAATAACAAGAGTACAAGTTACAAAACGCAAAGTACAAGATATTAAATTGTACGCAAGGACGTTCGAAAATCCGAAACCGGGACATGAGTCAACTATCAACGCCCGACGCAACGGACTAAAAATTACAAGTCTACTATGCACAAGCATATAATATAATATATAAATAATTATATTAATTATTTATATTTTATATATATATATATATATATATATATATATATATATATATATATATATATATATATATATAAAACGTCGGCAAAGAAGATCCAAAAGGGTGTGAGCTGTATCCCATTTCCCCGCGACTCGCGGAGTTCTCAGGCACAAAGTGCCGCGACTCGCGGAGCACGGAAATTTCAGAATGCCTATAAAAGGTCGCGAATTCTGCCGAGTTTAAATAACAATAATAATAATATACTCCGTAAGATAATAAATAAATAAATTTATAATATATATATATATATATATATATATATATATATATATATATATAGTATAGATTAGTGTTATATTAGATTAGTTCGGGTTATGTAAAGGTTATTTTACGGGTTTTTGAAGTCGAAATTCTGTTCGTGTAACACTACGCGATAAATACTCAATGTAAGCTATGTTCTCCTTTTTAAATTAATGTCTAGTACCTAAGTTATTATTATGCTTATTTAAATCGAAGTAATCATGATGTTGGGCTAATTACTAAAATTGGGTAATTGGGCTTTGTACCATAATTGGGGTTTGGACAAAAGAACGACACTTGTGGAAATTAGACTATGGGCTATTAATGGGCTTTATATTTGTTTAACTAAATGATAGTTTGTTAATTTTAATATAAATATTTACAATTGGACGTCCCTATAAATAACCATATACACTCAATCGGACACGATGGGCGGGATATTTATATGTACGAATAATCATTCATTTAACCGGACACGGGAATGGATTAATAGTCTATGGAATTATTAAAACAGGGGTGAAATTATGTACAAGGACACTTGGCGTAATTGTTAACAAAGTATTAAACCTTGGGTTACACGCAGTCGATATCCTGGTGTAATTAATAAATAAAGTATTAAAACCTTGTTACAGTTTAAGTCCCCAATTAGTTGGAATATTTGACTTCGGGTATAAGGATAATTTGACGAGGACACTCGCACTTTATATTTATGACTGATGGACTGTTATGGACAAAAACCAGACGGGCATATTAAATAATCCAGGACAAAGGACAATTAACCCATGGGCATAAAACCAAAATCAACACGTCAAACATCATGATTACGGAAGTTTAAATAAGCATAATTCCTTTATTTTATATTTAATTTCCTTTATTTTATATTTAATTGCACTTTTAATTATCGCACTTTTATTTATTGTCATTGTATTTAATTGCACTTTTAATTATCGTACTTTTTAATTATCGCAAGTTTATTTTATCGCACTTTTATTATTCGTAATTTAATTATCGTCATTTATATTTTGCATTAGGTTTTAATTGTAACTTAAAATATAAAATCGACAAACCGGTCATTAAACGGTAAACCCCCCCTTTTATATATTATCAATATAATATATTTTGTACAAATATAATTGTTTAAAAATATAGTGTGCAATAAGCCCGCTCCCTGTGGAACGAACCGGACTTACTAAAAACTATACTACTCTACGATTAGGTACACTGCCTATAGTGTTGTAGCAAGGTTTAGGTATATCCCATTTGTAAATAAATAATTAAAACTTGTGTAATAATTTGTAACGTATTTCGTAGTAAAATATAGTACTATCACGTACCCCTTCGCTACCACATCACTAGCTCAACGAATGGTATCGTCAACATCGAACTTAATTCCCATTCGTCCCAATAAATGTGGTATCGTCAACATCGAACTTAAACCCACATATGAGGTATCGTCAACATCGAACTTAAACCCTCATCGAATTTCACTACAATAGCGGTATGGCTTCGTCAACATCGAACTTTAAATCCATACATGAGGTATCGTCAACATCGAAGTTAAACCCTCATCAAAACGAACCAACAATATACTCTAGGATATGGTATCGTCAACATCGAACTTTAACCCATACCCCACAAGTAAATAAATCATATACATACATATATAATTATTCCACTCATCTCAACGATTTGGTGATGATTTTATACTTCTGAATGCTTCAAAGCCGAGTACCTAATACAATAAGTACTCAATCAATAAACAAACTTGTTGGGCTAAACACCAACAATTCACTCAAGTGCATTTAATGACTTACATGCATTAAATGCCCCATTTTCACCAAAACCGCCCCTTAAGGGTCAAGACCATCGTCAATCACTTAAAAGCTAGTGATTAAGGTCTATCAACACTAACTATAACACAATTAGGGTAATTCATACCCATAATCCCAAACTAGGTCAATCATTAACCCCTTTGACTCATTTAAAGTCAACACACCCATTTCGGGTCATCCACTAACCCAACTAACACCCATTTACCAATTAGTTAGGTGTGCTAGTAATTTACTAACCAATTAGGACTCATAAACATCAATTAACACTTTAAAACCCTAGGTTAGTTACCATTGAGTCTTCATGACTCCATCTTACCCAAGAACACCCAAAATCAACAAATATGGGTTTTATGTTCTTCATTTACCCAAACCCTAACCCTAAACAAAATCAAAGTAAGGAAAACAAGATTAGAGCTTACCACTACAACTACAACGTAGCTAGCGAGTAGATGAATGACTTTAATACCCGCACTTTGGCCCGAGAACAACTTCTTCCACTTGGATTTAAGCTTTATCACTCAAGAAATCACACTCTCTCTCCAAAATTAAAGTGAAGAAGATAAGGTTGTTGAAAATGGAGTGAATGATACCTCAAGATCTGACCTACTGGCCTCCAACTCGTCCACAAGTGAAATTACCAAAATGCCCATCAAAATATCTGAATAAAACAAACAGAACCCGGCTACAGTGAGGAGTGCGCCAGGTGCACCCCTAAGTGTGCGCTGAGCGCACCCAGTCAGTTCGTTCTCTGACCTCTATTTTAATATACAAAGTCACCCACACTTCATGTACCATAATTACACTGCTGTACAATTATTATTAGGGTCTTACAGAATGGTGCTGTGGTTCCGAGGGTCCTGGGATGAGTGGAGCTGGATTCTCCGGTGGATCCTCATGTCCGTCTGAGATGATCACTGGGTCGGGTGCATGGCTACTGGCTCTAGAGGACGAAGCGTCGGAGTCGTTGGAGGGTAAAGAGGACGGGATCTGTGATCGGCAACAATGGTAGGCGATGTGGCAGATGAGTCTGAGTCGCTTTCCAAAATGATAACAGGCGGGATATCCGACATCTGAACAAGGAAAAATAACTTTTTCCATGTCAGTAAGTCATAAAGCAAGCACGTATTAAGCAAAGTAACTACGACAGTCTAGATCATCTATAGCAGTAAGTAGCATGGCAATAACGACAAGTATCATGAAATCGAAAGCAGATAATAGCATGCAGTAGTGAAATCATGTAGTAGTGATAATGCTAAAAACGAACATATATTTCATAGCATTATTCCTCAAGAAAGACAAGCTTTTAATTGCAATTGTTCTATTTACAATTGATATTCGTTTAAATAATAAAAGGTGAAGACAAAAGATAGATTCGACGAATTGAAGACGCAAACGACCAAAAAGCTAAAAAGTACAAAGTACAATCAAAGTGGTTCAATTTATTGGTGAGAAACGTCTCAAAATTACAAGAGTACAAGCCGCAAAACGCAAAATACAAGATATTAAATTGTACGAAAGGACGTTCGAAAATCCGGAACTGGGACCAGAGTCAGCTCTCAACGCTCGACGTAACGGACTAAAAATTACAAGTCAACTATGCACATGAATATAATATAATATATAATTAATTCTTAAAATTATTTATATATTATATTATTATTTAAAAACCGTCGACAAGAAGCAAACAACAACATGTGAACTCTCCCAGCTGGCCATGCGATCGCATGGCCAGGAAGAAGGAAAACCATGTGATCGCATGGCCCCAATTATCAGGCCACATCTATAAATTTCGCGTGTTTTGGCTCAAATTAACACATCTTTTTCTCTTCCTAACTATCAACGTATATATATATATATATATATATATATATATATATATATATATATATATATATATATATATATATATATATATATATATATATATATATATATATATTAATTTTAATTTTAATTTTAATTTTAATAATAAGGGTATGTTAGCGAATGTTGTAAGGGTGTAAGTCGAAATTCTGTCCGTGTAACGCTACGCTATTTTAATCATTATAAGTTATGTTCAACCTTTTTAAATTAATGTCTCGTAGCTAAGTTATTATTATGCTTATTTAAGACGAAGTAATCGTGATGTTGGGCTAAATATTAAAATTGGGTAATTGGGCTTTTGACCATAATTGGGGTTTGGATAAAATAACGACACTTGTAGAAATTAGACTATGGCTATTAATGGGTTTTATATTAACTTAACGATACCTCGTTAATTTAATATAAAGGTTATAATTTGACGTATCTATAAATAACCACATACGCTTAATCGGGTACGGTGGGCGGGATATCTATAAATACCAATCCTTGTTCATTTTACCGGACACGGAACTGGATTAATAGTTAATAGACTTGTTGAAACATGGGTGGATTACATTCAAGGGTAATTGGTGTAATTGTTAACAAAGTAGTAAAACCTAAGACTACACGCAGTCGATAACCTGGTGTATTCATTAAACAAAGTGTTAAGACCTTGTTATAATTCGAATCCCCAATTAGTGGGAATATTTGACTTCGGGAATAAGAATAATTTGATGAAGACTTCTGCACTTTATGATTATGACTGATGGACTATTATGGACAAATCCGTATGGACATATCGAATAATCCAGGACAAAGAATAATTAACCCATGGTAATAAACTAAAATCAACTCGTCAAACATCATGATTACGGAAGTTTAAATAAGCATAATTCCTTTATTTCATATTTAATTGCACTTTTAATTATCGCACTTCAATTTATTGTCATTTTAATTATCGTACTTTTTAATTATCGCAATTTTATTTACCGTTATTTTTTTTATCGCACTTTAATTATTGTCATTTACTTTACGCTTTAAATTAAGTTATATCTATTTTTAATATTTTACATTAGGTTTTAACTGCGACTAAAGTTTTAAAATCGACAACCCGGTCATTAAACGGTAAAAACCCCCTTTTATAATAATAATACTACTTATATATTTATATATTTACAAATATAGTTTTAAAAAATATAGCGTTAAACTTGGTGAGTTCCCTGTGGACGAACCGGACTTACTAAAAACTACACTACTGTACGATTAGGTGCACTGCCTATAAGTGTTGTAGCAAGGTTTAGGTATATTCACTCTATAAATAAATAAATAACTTGTGTAAAATTGTATCGTATTTAATAGTATTTCCTTGTAAAATATAACTATTTCGTATACACCTCTACGCACATCAAGTAGCATACGGCATATAGCAGTAAAAGTAAGCAGCATCATGCAGCAAGTTCCGCAGAAACAAGTAAACTAGCAAGTTGTAGATTAGTCCTATTAGTGAATCCTACCCAGTCCGGTCTAGACTCACTAATGCAACCTAATTCCCTACAACCAATGCTCTGATACCAAAAGTGATGCCCCGTACAAAACCATCGTGTACGGATCATCAACAACAGGATCATTACAAGGTCAAACACTATATGCTGTTTTAAAATAAGTTTGCATTCATAAGAAAAGGTGACGTCATAACTAACGTCGAATGTTTAACATACGATAATGTGCCTCTACGAATAGAAGGTGATAATAATAGTACGTGACCCATAGGTTGTTACAAATTCATTGTTCAAAAGTAATAAAGTTTGGATGCAAATTAAACATTTCATGCGAAGACATCTCTAATAAGCGCATCGGGAGTCTACAAAGCATGGCAACTATAGCGGAAGCAATCAAACCTTAAGCACCTGAAAAAAACATGCTTAAAAATGTCAACACAAAGGTTGGTGAGCTATAGTTTAAGTATAACAGTAATGTAAGGTAGGCCACGAGATTTCAGTGTTTCAAAACAGTATGAAAAGTATATGTATAACCGTGGGCACTTGGTAACTAACTTAACGTAAATAACACCCCCTAAAAGTACACTTGGAGAGTGCGTATGTTTACGAAGTATTAAACACCCGTTAAATGCTAGCGCTACTAGCCCGAGTGGGGATGTCAAACCCTATGGATCCATATCTAAGATTCGCGTCTACCGGTTCATAAACCAATAGTTAAACGTTATCGAGCTAAGGGGAAAATTTGTGCCGTTAAATCACCCACACATATATAAAGTTTAAGTACTCGTGTCTAGTATGTAAAACATAAAAAGAGCATGTATTCTCAGCCCCAAAGATAGTTAAAGTAAAAAGGGAGCTATAACTCACAGTGGAAAGTAGTAAAAGTCGATACGCGGGAATAGTAAGCAAGTAGTTGGTCCGAAAGGTCCTCAACCTAAGTCAAAAGTTACTAAGTCAGTAAATCGTTCCCAAAGGTTTAAAAGTATGTAAATTAGGTCTTAAGTACCATCATCATTCATCATTAAACAAAAAGTGTAAAGTAAGTTTTAAGTCAAGACTAGGGTTTGAAACAAGGGCTGACTTCGTTCAGTTGCCACGACCTCTATACAAACTGAAATGGGGTGAGACCAGTGGCCATGGCTCCGTATATGAGTCCCCTAGAGGCTGACCAATTTCTAGAACCAAACTCGTCTTCATTTGACCATGGTGACAGTTTAAGTGCGAGTAGGTCAGAAATTTTCAGCACAACGTTAATAGGGTGTAGTGACTTTCGGGAGGCCATAGATCCTAAACCGTAACTCGGATTAAGACGAGGTCTAAACAGAAAATCATCTACTAGAACCGAAATAACTGAAAATAAACTTTTCAGTAGACCAGGTAGTTTGATCAGTTCCAGAAACAGTAAGTAAAGGTGTTTCGGTGGGTTCTTGGTGCTTGATGCTCATCACGGTTCTCATCCTTGATGCGTATAGCTTCAAGTGTACAACTCGTTGATGGGTTTACATCAACTTAATCAAGGTTTGACCATCATAACACTAGTGTAAGTCTAAGATATGTAGCACAACTCACTTAAGAGTTGTATGTAGTTTGATGAACCAAAGTTACATCAAGATCTTAGATCCGACACATACATGAGTTCTACTAGTAATATTAAGCTACAAACTTGAAAGTAAACTAAATAAACAAAATCTTAAGTTGTAGAACTTAGATCTTAGCTAGATCTTAAAGATCCTAGACTAGAAAGTCTAGATCTAGTGTTCTTAAGTTAGATCCTAAGTTATAGAACTTGGATCTTCACTTTAATGAAACCATAAGTTATGAAACTTAGATTTTCAACTAGTAAAATGTATATAAGCTTATAAGCTCCTGTTTACAACAAATTTGGAAGACCATAAGCTATAGAAACTTAGACCCAACACAAGTGTATGAAGTTATAACTAGAAAGTTATACTTTCATGTTCTTGAACTTACAAAGTTAACTTTTAGTTTCAAGAAATATGAGATCAAGATTAACTAGTAATACTTGACCAAATTAACAACATCACAACTTTAAAGTACTTACAAAAGACAGAATTAAACTAAAGTACAAGTATTATGTTCATGTTTGTTTCATACTTAGGAAGATTCAAATCAAAGTTTGGATCTTAGGATTTAAGTCTACAAAACATGAACACAAGTATGATTATGAAACTTATGAACTTTAATTCTTGAAAACATTTAAATGTAGAACCATAAACTAGCAAGTTTAGGTTCTTGTTCTTGGTTCTTCATCAAACAAAAGATTAAAGAAAGCAAGATTCATGGAGATGCAAACTAGGTAGTTTGATCTTTAACAACAACAAACAATAATCAAGTAAGTAAACAACAAACAAAGATCAAGTAATTTGATGATGATGGTGGCGGTTTTATGAAGGAAAAAGAAAAGAAAATAAAGCTTGTTACTTACAATATTTTGAGAGAGAAATGAGAGAAAAGAGAAGTAAGTTTGAAGTGTGTGTAAAAGTGAAATGAAGACTAGTGTATAAGTAACAAAATAAAAAAAAATTTGAACTCCCTTTCTCCCTACAAAGGCCGACAGTTTTAGCATCAAAGAGGAAAGAATCAAATGCAACTTTCATGCATGGGGAGATGGTGAATGCTTAGAATGGTAATAAAGTTAAATGGTATGGGAAAGTGGTGTAAGTATACTAGTAACAAGTCTTTACATAACACTAACTAATCTAGTTTTATCATTAATGAAATACTTGCATAATAATGGGCTAATTAGTCCATTAAGAATGTAGGGTGGGCTTCCAAGTCCATGTCCATTAATAAAAGCCCAAGTATGTAACAAATTAAATAAATAAGCCCAAGTAATTAACTACTATCATTAGTTAATTAAAAATGATTAATAATAATTAATCATGAATGTAAATAATATATAAAATATTATTCGTGTAAAGTACGTGTGTCACAAAGACAAGTCGGGCCATGAAAAGTTAAATACGGTAACAAGTAACACGTATAAGAACACATTTATTAAAATACAAGCATTAATAATAAATTATTAATAATTAAACGTTAGAAAATCCAGAGTCGTTACAGATACATAGCAAATTGTTTTATATGTTTTATATACAACAAATATTTTAACTTGTGCCTACTGATTTTCCAACAAATATGTTTTATATACAATTAATTTTTTTGCCTACCGTTATTCTATCGCAATATATCTTAACTTGCTGTGTTCTTGCTTAAAGTGTCACTGGTCTATGTAGCAAATTGTCCAATTTAGCTGTTTATATTTATTGATGTTGTGTAATCTGGTCTAGTTCGTAGCTATGTTCACCCATGTCGAGATTAACAAATGGTAATTTTATCATTATGGTAGAAATTCTTAGAAATCCTACAAATAAAAGATTCAACCAAACACATGATAGGATTTGGAATTCTTGGATTTCAAATCCCATGGGATTTGAAATTCCATTGGATTTGAAATCCGGATTTCAAATCCCCGAACCAAACGCTACCCTAATGTTTATTTCACAATAAAATTGCGATCGTCATTGAATGATTTTTTTATATTAATAATATAGAATATGATCTCAAAAATTAAATTAAATAATTGGTGGTACATGGGCCCTTTTTAGCCGTATAATCCACGTCATTCCCATGTGTCGCTGTGATATTTTTATCCATTTGCAAATTCAAAGATTCTCTGTTTCGTATATTTAAAGTTGTCATTTAGTGACGCCCACAGTGATCATATATCCTTAAACCAATAACGACTAAAAACATGGAGCGACAAATAATAGGTTCAACTAGCAACGGCAATAGATTAAATCGAGTAATGATATCATATACATTTAAATTTTCTATATTCATGTATTTGTATTTATTTAACTTCAATTCATCCATACATATTATATTCAATGCATTAATCGCTTTAAAAAATATCCATTAAATATATATTCAATGCATTAATCGCTTTAAAAAATATCCATTAAATATTTAAGATTTATTATTATATTTTCTAGTAATGAAAATATAAAAACACAATATAACAAAATTAAATATAAGATGACTCAAGTTAAATTCCTTCCACCGGAACATATAATATAATCTTCATCGAAAATAAAACACAAATTTGTTAAATTTTCTATTACACGGATTATGACAAACTAGTTAAATGACTCGTGGAACCACGGGTTTGTTTATACGAAACAGTTTAATGATATGTTTTACGAATTAAGTGAATGTAAATGCTAAAGTCGTTTGGTTTAATGACCCGTAAAATCACAGATTCTTACTAAGAAACTTGTCGTTTTTATAAACATATAAAGACATGCATTTTCGCATACATATGTAACGTAATTAATTCCGTAAAGAGAATTCATATTTGAACAAAACATCTCATTATACAGTCAGTGTTCTACTATTGCACATACATGTATATTCTGGATTCATAACCTTAGGAAGAGCAACTCATGTTAACAAAAATCAAATTCATTCCTGTCATTTTATCGAACATGTGATATGCATCCAATAAATTAAGATAAGTAAAACTATAAAAAAAAAAAATATTATGATGAAACACATTTATCCAAATTCAAAAATATCATGAACCAATAAATGGTATGAGCCCTAAACTCATAATCAAGAATTAAACTGTAACAACCCAAACCAATAACCAACCGATTACGCTAAACAATTTTTTTTTTTTTTTATTCAGAAGAGTGCGCCACGCGCACCACCTCAGGGTGCGCGGCGCGCACAGGCCCAATTCAGTTCTGTCCGGTTTTGTCAATTTTCAAATAAAGATCTCCCACTTCCCGACATATTTAGACGAAACGCTTTTCACAACATGTTATAATGGTTAAATCTCACACGATCCAATAATAAAATAAGTTTTACGAAACCGGGCCCACATATGCCGTAATACGAGTTTCGTATAAAAATATGAGTTTCGACTACACTAGTTTAAATTCCAAACGACACTATGAGCATGGTGTTTGGGGGTTAAACTACCCAAATCTCGGTCGAACTCCAAAAGCTATAACATCCAAAAGCGTCCCCTAACAAACAAACGGGATCTCTAATCCGTACAAATGCCCTTACCCTTGTCTCCGCCGAAGCCTATAAAAAGATAAACAACGAGAGGGTAAGCAAAGCTTAGTGAATGCAATAATTATACCCATATATATATAATATACCTACTTGCAATCACATACACATATACCGCATACACGCTAGCAATACAATTAGCATACCACCTCATGTACAAAGCTAATAATCTCCAACAAACCGCAACTAGCGTAATCAATAACATATGATCGACATAATACAATATGCTACAAAACAATACACAACCATGGTTAACCATTCCCGCGTCATGGTGCTACCGGCTCTTTGGTTCACACCATACGCATCGGTTATGATGCTACCGGCTCTTTGGTTCACATCACAACCCGAGTCATACTCGCGTTAAAGTGCTACCGGCTCTTTGGTTCACACTCTAATAACTCGTCCCGTAGTGCTACTGGCTCTTTGGTTCACACTACAACACACGTACTATGACGCTATCGGCTCTTTGGTTCACATCATAGCACAATCGCACATACTATGGCACTACCGGCTCTTTAGTTCATACCATAGCGTACAAATAAATACATTATATACATACGCATATAATCATTCCACTCACCTTAACGCTTCGGTGAATGTTTTATACTTCCGCAAGCTTCAAGGCAAAGTACCTAATACAATAAGTACTCAATCAACACACAAACTAGTTGGATTAAATACCAACAATTCACTTATGTGCATTTAATGACTTAAATGCATTAAATGCCCCATTATCGCCAAAACCATCCCATTAAGGTCAAGACCATCATAAATCACTCAAAGCTAGCGATTAAGATACCACAACACTAACTAATACACAATAAGGGTATTTCATACCCATATTTCCCAACTAGGTTAATCATTAACATTTTGACCATTTTAAAACCAACACACCCATTTTGAGTCATCTTCAAACCCAAACAACACCCATTTGCTAAATAACTATGTGTGTTAGTAATTAACTAACCAATTAAGACACATAAACACATTTATTATTTTAAAACCCTAGGTTAGTCAACTTTGAGTTCTCATTACTCAATTTTACCCAAGAACACCCAAAATCACCAAATATGAGTTTTATGTTCATCACTAACCCAAACCCTAACCCTTAGACAAATTAAAATAAGGAAATCAAGATTAGAGCATACCACCACAATCACAACGTAGCTAGTGATTAGATGAACAACTTTAAAACTCGAGCTAAGACCCAAAACTAGCTCCTCCTTCCTTTGATTGAGCTTTCTCACACAAGAATCTCACTCTCTCTGTAAAATTGAAGTGGAAAGGATAAGGTTGTTGGAATTGGAGTGAATGCTACCCCAATATCTGATCTACTGTCCTTAAACTCGTCCACAAGTGAAATTACCAAAAAGCCCTTCAAAATATCTGATTAAAAGAACAGAATCTGGCTACAGTGAAGAGTGCACCACGCGCACCCCTATGTGTGCGCTGAGCGCACCAAGCTTAGATCACTCTCTGACCTCTGTTTAAATACACAAGGTCACCCACACTTGAATCGGAGCGCGTCCTCGCGATCCAAACCGCATGGCAAGAGGGAAGATAAACTAACACGAAGTCTTCGGGCTCCCAAGTAAATTCGGAACCTTTACTACGATGCCATTGAACCTTAAAAGTTCTCACCTCTTTATTTCTCAACTTTTTGACCTTCTCATCGAGTATAGCAATCGAATCCTCAATATACTCTAACTCATTGTTTAACTCAATCTCGTCTAAAGGCACCCATGATGAATCATCCGCAAGAAACTTACGGTGATGGGAAACATGAAATGTATTATGGATCCCCGCAAGCTCTTCGGGTAATTCCAAACGATACGCAACTTCACCAACACGAGCTAAAATTTTAAAAGGACCAATAAACCGAGGAGCTAACTTTCCCCGTTTTCGAAACCGAATAACACCTTTCCATGGAGAAACTTTAAGCATCACCATGTCACCTTCTTGGAATTCGATCAATCGCCTCGTTTGTCGGCATACGACTTTTGTCTATCTTGTGCCTTTTTCAAATGAGCCGGAATCATATCAATCTTGCTATTCGTCTCTAAAACCAAATCGGTATTCCTAATTTCCTTTTGTCCCACTTCACCCCAACAAATTAGAGGTCGACACCTCAGCCCATAAAGCATCTCATAAGGTGGCATCCTGATACTAGTATGATAACTATTATTGTACGAGAATTCCACCAAAGGTAAGTGCTCATCCCAACTACCACCGAAATCAATAATACACGCCCGTAACATATCCTCCAAAGTTTGATTCGTACATTCGGTTTGACCGTCAGTTTGAGGATGATATGCCGTGCTCAATTTCAATTGTGTGCCCATATCTTCATGAAACTTTTCCCAAAATCGAGATGTGAAACGAGTATCTCGATCCAAAATAATAGATATAGGAACCCCGTGTCTCGCTATCACCTCCTTGATAAATAACTTAGCCAAGGTCTCCGATGATATCGCTTCCCGAATGGGAAGAAACAAGGTACTTTTCGTCAATCGATCAACTATTACCCAAATTGAGTCAAATTGGGTTCTCGCCGTTTTTGGTAACTTTGTGATGAAATCCATGGTAATGTGCTCCCATTTCCACTTCGGGATTTCTAACAGTTGTAACTTACCATACGGCTTTTGGTGTTCGACTTTCACTTGCAAACATGTGACGCATTGTTCAACATACTTAACAACATCACGTTTCATGCCCGGCCACCAATACTCTTTCCTCAAATCAAGATATATTTTCGTCGCACCCGGATGAATATAATACTTTGACTTATGTGCTTCATCAAGTAGCACTCGTCGATGATCACCCATTTTAGGCACCCACACCCTTCCTTGAAAAGATAACAAACCATGTGGACCTAAGGTAATAAACTCCATTTGTCCCACGATTCATTCCTCATGCTTATTATTAACAAAAGCTTCGATTTGAGTCTCGCCAAGCTTTACAAGAAAATCGTTAGTAATAATCATATGTAACAATCCCAATCGTAACGCCGGGTGATGACTCTTTCGACTTAACACATCCGTGACCACATTCGCCTTGCCCGGATGATAAAGTATTTCACAATCATAATATTTTACCACATCTATCCACCTACGTTGGCGATAATTCAAATCTCGTTGGTTAAAGAGATGTTTCAAACTCTTATGATCCGAATAAATCGTACTCTTGACACCATACAAGTAGTGGCGCCAAATTTTCAACGCATGAACAACCGCCGCCAACTCAAGATCGTGAGTCGGATATCTTGTTTCGGGTTCCTTTAATTTTCGTGAGGCATAAGCGATGACTTTACCCCTTTGCATTAGAACACACCCGAGCCCATTTAGAGAAGCATCACAATAAACCGTCATGTCTTCCACACCTTCCGGCAACACTAACACCGAAGCTTGACACAATTTCTCTTTTAACAATTGAAAAGCAATTTCTTGCTCGTTTTCCCAATTAAATCTCACGTTCTTCCTCGTCAATTTCGTCAATGAAGAAGCGATCTTAGAAAAGTCTTGAATAAACCGACGATAATAACCGGCCAATCCTAGAAAACTTCGGATTTTCGTAGGCGTAGTCGGTCGTCCCCAACTCTTCACCGCCTCTATCTTCCCCGGATCTACTTGAATACCATCTTTGTTCACAATGTGGCCAAGGAATTGAACTTCCCTTAGCCAAAATTCACATTTGGAGAATTTAGCATACAGCTTCTCCTTCTGTAACGTCTTTAACACACTTCGCAAATGATGTTCATGTTCCTTCATACTCTTTGAATAGACAAGTATGTCGTCAATGAACATAATTACCGACTTGTCCAACATAGGTTGGCACACTTGGTTCATAAGATCCATGAATGCCGCCGGTGCATTCTTAAGACCAAAAGGCATTACCACAAACTCAAAATGCCCATAACGCGTTCGAAAAGCCGTTTTCTCAATATCTTCCTCACGAACCCGCATTTGGTGATAGCCGGACCGTAGGTAGATTTTAGAGAAATACGTTGCACCTTGGGTTGGTCAAACAAATCATCAATCCTAGGCAATGGATAACGATTCTTGATCGTCACTTTGTTCAACTCCCGATAATCGATGCACATCCGCATACTACCATCCTTCTTCTTCACGAATAAAACCGGAGCGCCCCATGGCGAAGCACTCGGTCGAATAAAACCCTTCTCAAGTAACTCTTGGGTTTGATTTAACAACTCTTGCATTTCCATCGGCACTAAACGATAAGGAGTTTTAGCAATGGGGGTAGCCCCCAGAACCAACTCAATGCGAAATTCAACTTATCTTTCTGCCGGATCACCCGGTAACTCATCCAGAAAAACGTCTTCAAATTCATTAACCACTGGAATTTCACGAATGGGTGGTGGCTCATCACGAGTATCAACAACATGGGAAAGAAAAGCCATGCCACCACTAACAAGGAAACGACGTGTCTGTGCAAAAGTGCATATCGGCACAAGCCTTTTTCGCTTATCGCCATGAATAATTAACTCTCCCCCACTTGGGGTTTTCACACGAATAGATTTTTCATGGCATGCAATATCGGCTCTATTATGATTGAGCCAATCCATACCAACCACGATATCAAAATCACCCAAAGTCATCGGAACGAGATCAATTTTAAAGTTTTCAGCACCAAACACAACATCACAATTTTTACACACATCAACCACTAGCACCGTCTTGCCATCCGCTATTTCAACTTCTATCGGACGACTTAACTTAGCTAACGGTTTATTAAGTTTAGGCACAAATTTTGGTGACACAAACGACAAGTTTGCACCACTATCAAAGAGTATCCTTGCCAGATTAGAATTAACCATGAAAGTACCTGAGACAACTTCGTTAGATTGCTTGGCTTCCTCATTGGTCATCAAATAATTGCGACCCCTAGCCATACCCGCCGACTTCTCTAGCCGCTTAACATTATCGTTGCGCAAATCGGGACACTCAGGCCTCTTGTGCCCTTCTTTATTACAATTAAAACAAACGATTTTGTTGGAAGATGAGTTCGTACAATCACGGGCCAAGTGCCCTTGTCGACCACAATTGTAGCACGTGGGTCCAAAACCCTTAGAAGCCCCCTTTCTCACACTACCGATGCTCTCGGTCACACTCTTGCTCTTCTTGTTCGAGTGGCTAGTAGCTTCAAATTTTCGTTTACCAAAGGTGAAGTCACTCTTTCTTGGAGCAAGCGACTCAAAACCCATAGCGATATCAAACAATTCATCAAAAGTTTTCGCCGAATTCCTACTAATCCTTTATTGATAGTTATCTTTCAAGGTTCGGTAGAAATCTTCTTTTAACTTATGATCATTCCCATCATACTCCGGGCAAAATTGGGTCTTTGATAAGAAAGTGGACTTGAGAGTGTTCAAATCCATTGACCCTTGCCTTAAAGTACGTAACTCGTCCTTAAGTTTTGAAAGATCGGTCGAAGTTCGATACTCCTTGAAAAATTCCTCTTTAAACTCGTCCCACGTCAAACTCATAATTTGTTCTTGGCGGTAAAGTCAGATTTTCGTGTCCCACCACAACTTGGCATCACCCCTCATCATGCTACTACCAAACCTCGTCTTTTAATCGAGAGGGCACTCACTAGTACGAAAAGCCCCGTCCATATCAGAGATCCATCGAGCACTCTTGAGTGGGTCTCGCTCACCTTCAAAGGTGGGAGGTTGAGCATCTTTGAAGTTTTTATAGTCGAAGTCTCGCCTTCCAGCGTTATCCTCTTTAAGAACAATCTTAACTTGTTCCTTGACTAGATTGACTACTTGTTCGTCGATCAAATCCAATAACATCTTCTTAACATCCTCTAGGAAGGACGCATGATGCCTTTGCATAATGGCCTCAACCTTGGCCGTAAACTCGACATCCTCGCTCGTACCCCCTTCATTGTTCTCGGGTCCGTTTCTCGTCTTCATACTATAAAACGGAAAAGATTAAGCAATGAAACGAAAAGACTTAACACATATGTATATACATATACACCACACTACCCCATCTTGCTCAACAATCGTCGTACATCTCTTGTTTGACACGATTTGAACCCGTAACAATGGTAGCTAATCATTGTTACGCGAGCACGTCGAATTAACTTGCTAGTACAACGTCTATCTCGCTTGATGATTGCTAACACAACACAAAACAATACAATTAGCGCAAGGTTAGTTCACATAAACCTAAGCACTAATCAACTCCCGGTCCGACCCGTCTCCTACAAGTCCCGCATAAAGCGCATACACAAATAAATCTAAGTGTAGGCACATATCTCAAGTCGCCTAAATCCCTTAGACCATGCTCTGATACCACTTGTAACAACCCAAACCAGTAACCAACCGATTACGCGAAACAAAATTTTTTTTTATTCAGAAGAGTGCGCCACGCGCACCACCTCAGGGTGCGCGGTGCGCACAGGCCAAATTCAGTTCTGTCCGGTTTTGTCAATTTTCAAATAAAGATCTCCCACTTCCCGACATATTTAGACGAAACGCTTTTCACAACATGTTATAATGGTTAAAACTCACACGATCCAATAATAAAATAAGTTTTACGAAACCGGGCCCACATATGCCGTAATACGAGTTTCGTACAAAAATATGAGTTTCGACTACACTAGTTTAAATTCCAAACGACACTATGAGCATGGTGTTTGGGGGTTAAACTACCCAAATATCGGTCGAACTCCAAAAGCTATAACATCCAAAAGCGTCCCCTAACAAACAAAAGGGATCTCTAATCCGTACGAATGCCCTTACCCTTGTCTCCACCGGAGCGTATAAAATGATAAACAACGAGAGGGTAAGCAAAGCTTAGTGAATGCAATAATTATACCCATATATATATAATATACCTACTTGCAATCACTTACACATATACCTCATACACGCTAGCAATACAATTAGCATACCACCTCATGTACAAAGCTAATAATCTCCAACAAACCGCAACTAGCGTAATCAATAACATATGATCGACATAATACAATATGCTACAAAACAATACACAACCATGGTTAACCATTCCCGCGTCATGGTGCTACCGGCTCTTTGGTTCACACCATACGCATCGGTTATGATGCTACCAGCTCTTTGGTTCACATCACAACCCAAGTCATACTCGCGTTAAAGTGCTACCGGCTCTTTGGTTCACACTCTAACAACTCGTGCCGTAGTGCTACCGGCTCTTTAGTTCACACTACAACACACGTACTATGACGCTACTGGCTCTTTGGTTCACATCATAGCACAATCGCACATACTATGGCACTACCGGCTCTTTGGTTCATACCATAGCATATAAATAAATACATTATATACATACGCATATAATCATTCCACTCACCTTAACGCTTCGGTGAATGTTTTATACTTCCGCAAGCTTCAAGGCAAAGTACCTTATACAATAAGTACTCAATCAACACACAAACTAGTTGGATTAAATACCAACAATTCACTTATGTGCATTTAATGACTTAAATGCATTAAATGCCCCATTATCGCCAAAACCATCCCATTAAGGTCAAGACCATCATAAATCACTCAAAGCTAGTGATTAAGATCCCACAACACTAACTAATACACAATAAGGGTATTTCATACCCATATTTCCCAACTAGGTCAATCATTAACATTTTGACCATTTTAAAACCAACACACCCATTTTGAGTCATCTTCAAACCCAAACAACACCCATTTGCTAAATAACTAGGTGTGTTAGTAATTAACTAACCAATTAAGACACATAAACACATTCATTATTTCAAAACCCTAGGTTAGTCAACTATGAGTCCTCATGACTCAATTTTACCCAAGAACACCCAAAATCAACAAATATGAGTTTTATGTTCATCACTAACCCAAACCCTAACCCTTAGACAAATTAAAATAAGGAAATCAAGATTAGAGCATACCACCACAATCACAACGTAGCTAATGATTAGATGAACAACTTTAAAACTCGAGCTAAGACCCAAAACTAGCTCCTCCTTCCTTTGATTGAGCTTTCTCACACATGAATCTCACTCTCTCTTTAAAATTGAAGTGGAAAGGATAAGGTTGTTGGAATTGGAGTGAATGCTACCCCAATATCTGATCTACTGTCCTTAAACTCGTCCACAAGTGAAATTACTAAAAAGCCCTTCAAAATATCTGATTAACAGAACAGAATCCGGCTACAGTGAAGAGTGCGCCACGTGCACCCCTATGTGTGCGCTGAGCGCACCAAGCTCAGATCACTCTCTGTCCTCTGTTTAAATACACAAGGTCACCCACACTTCATGTACCCTATTTACATCTCTGTACAATAAATATTAGGGTCTTACATAAACAAAGATCATCTAATTGATAAACTCTTTAATCAAAAAATTGATTTACTGAAAAGACTTGTGATGAAGCTTAGAGTAGTTGAAAAGATCCATTAAAAGATGGAGTAGAAGATGAATGAAACTATTTTTTAAGAAGAAAAATTTGAATTCTTTGTAAAAGATAGTAAGTAAAGGCGTGCAATTCGTTTGAGTTTTCTAGGCTTTTAATTTGATTTGGGAAAAGGGAGATATTTTGAGAACGATGATTTATATCCGTATATGCTTTTTGATTTAGCGAATATATTGCGGAGCACAGGGGTAATTTTATTAACTCTATAAAAAAATAAATACTCTGTAAATTACAAAAAGAATAAAGGCTACATCTTTTGTTAATTTATATCTTAATCATAATTAATTGTAAAAATTAAATTTTAATTGTAATTAAATTGATTTATGATGTCATCCAAATGGGTTAGATTTTTTTTTCTATTTTCATTTAAAAAATTTTCAACGAAGGAAAATGACTATTTATGATGTCATCATTATAGCATTTTAATATTAATATAGATTAAAGAAAAAATTACGCCGTTGGTACCTGCGGTTTGTTTACATTTGCAACATAACACCTAAACTTTTTTGTGCGTAGTTGGTACCTCAGTTTTGCTTAACTATCGTGGTCGACACCCTAACCCAACTATAGTCAAAGTGGTTAACCCCTCACATGTGTCATGCAAATGTTCATTTTCCACTTTTAGGTAAAAGCAGCCGAAGGTTCACAAAAGTTAGCTGATGCCATTGGTGATGATTCAGATGTTGTTATTTGTGCTACTGGTTTGCAGTATTCATTGGATTTATTGGATCCATGGAAGTTCACTAGTTCATCTTTATCAACACTGTTTGTAACCTAATAATTAATAATATATAGTTTGGGGTGATTTGGTGTTTCGGGTTGATTATTATGGGACGGTTAACTTAGTTGACGCATGTCGAAAAGTTTGTGTGAATAGGTTTATTCCGATGAGTTTTTTTACTGGTCAACGATGCTGCAATGAACCAGTTGCTTAATCCAGCTTATGTGGTTCTCAACGCTTTTGGGCTTGTTTTGGTTGCAAAGCTTCAACTCGAGCAATACATAAAAAAATCGGGTATCAATTACACCATTATAAGACCCGGAGGGTTGAAAACAACCCGCCAAATGGAAACATTGTCATGGAACCAGAGGTTTTCAATTAAAGAAGCCTAGTGTAAATAACCATATACTTTGACTTTTGTGAACCTTCGGTTACATCTGCTTTTACCTAAAAGTGGAAAATGCACATTTGTATAGTACATGTGAGGGGTTAATCATTAAACTTTGACTGTAGTTAGGTTGGAGTGCCAACCACGATAGTTAAGCAAAACTAAGGTACCAACTACGCAAAAAAAAGTTTAGGTGTTATAATGCAAATGTGAACAAACCACATGTACTACCGGCGTAATTTTTTCCAAATTAAATGTGTAAATTATATGTTTAATTTTTTTTTTGAAAGGCAAGTAAATTTTTTAGAACGAAAAAAGCAAATGTTTAATTATATGTTTAATAAGTTACATATACATGTTTTATTTTGAGTAGTCGTAGTTAATTCAGATTCTAAGCAAAATGTATGTATTTCAACTATTAATGGATATATTTATTGATGAATTTTTTCATTCATATTCATATTTATATTCATTTAGATCATCTACTTTCATTATTAATTGGATGAATCGAGTGAATATTTGATGAATCGTGTACAGTGGCGAATCTAGTATCAAAATTCAATGGGGTCCCGAATTTTTTCCAATACAAATTATATTTCAAGGGTATTTTAGTGGTCATTTACCTTTAAAAATTTATAAATTCTGAATATTTATGGGGTCATATATTTAAATTTAGTGATGTCCTATACAAATTGAAAAATAGATTATTAAAAAAGAAAAATTACACATGTGGGGTCATACGACCCCATAGCAATACACCTGGGCTCTGATCGTGTAACAATTATCATCCCTGAGTTCAACACAATTATCATCCCTAAGTTCAACTATAAGTGTCCATGTGATGCGATATAAATCACTGCAAAGTAAATGTCTTTAATTGTTTATATGTTTAAATTAATCAAAAAAGATTTAGTCAAGAGCAATGTTATTTTATTAATAAAAAGTGAAGTTAATTAAATTTATTATAATATTGTGCATTCTCAAAGAGAGCAAAATAATGAGACGAATAGAGGGATGAAAAACATTTCACGTAGAAAAAAATATGACATGTATATTTGGTAATAAAAGTGGTAACTTAAGCAAGCTTAAAGAGCCTTCGACATTAGATATAAAATTCATCGTGATTAATGTTATTTTTCGAACATTTTCTAATTAAAATAATAATATTTATCACAAAGTATATTTTTTAAATGTTCATATTATCACTTGATCTTAACATTCATAACTAACTTCTTAAAAAAATTAAAATTTATTTCCTTCTTCTTTCTTTAAATTCATTTTCATATAATATGAGTAGGTTCAAACGAAAACTACAAAAAATAAATAAAACTGTAAATTTTTTTAAGTACATGGTTTGTACTCATTCAAATGCAAAAGATTATATATTAGTGTAGTGTTATTTAATGCTATTATCATTGAAAATTAGAAGTTTTCTAAACTATTTTATGTTTGATTTTAGTCTCCATCAACATTCATAAGCAATTTAATCTAGTCAAATGTAAAAATCTTTATAATTTAATAATTTTTGTAATTCTGTACTTTTTTTAGTTTTCATTTGAACTTTTGAATATATATATATATATATATATATATATATATATATATATATATATATATATATATATATCAATTTTTCTATTTAAGTTTGTCTTAAAATTAAATTCTCACACTAATTTGCCAAATTTGTCAGTGTACCATAAATATTGATAAATAGAATAACATTTATGCACTTATTTACATGATACTAGAGTACTTTTTATTGAATAATTTTACTTTGTCTCCTTATGTATTCACCTTTTTGTTAGTGTATTTTAAAAAAATACACTATATAAAGCTAATAATATAAAAACAAAATTAATATCACATTTCTAAAAACACACACACACACACACACACACACACACACATATATATATATATATATATATATATATATATATATATATATATATATATATATATATATATATATATATATATATATATATATATATATATATATATATATATATATACGAGGATGAAAAATGTGTAGCTGTTATACATTCAAGTTTTTTTTCCTTTTCAATGTTTCATTATTATTTTTATAATAATAAAGAACTAATAATATATTGGTTCCACAAACAACTGGATGTATAGCAACCTTATATTCATTTTACTCTACATATATCTATACATATATATTTTATACGCAAATATATATATATATATATATATATATATATATATATATATATATATATATATATATATATATATATAGAGTATCACCGGTCATTTTTTTAATAACGGAAGTAAATTAAACACGAACATTGGATTAATTACGTCTAAAGCATAGTCATCACATATAATTAAGTTATCTATTTACAGAACGGGTGTTACGTGAAAATTACGATTTACTTAATACAAAAGACATCAGAGGTTTACTTTGTCAAACATATCTTCATCAGCCCAACTCCCTTCCACAAGCATACATAACTCCAGATCCTGAAAGGCAGGAGGTGGGGTGTTAGTATAACGCTAAATAAATAAAAATATACACAACAAGTACAAAGTACCACATTATCTCGCTGTTAATCAGTCTAACACAAAACGGTCACACACCCATGAAGAGGACCATCTACTTGTACGGGTCTGCAACTACTAGCTGATCGAGTTAGAGTTGAACGATAGTTCCTGTTATCGGTTCCCTCGTATAGTAATCCAGACACAGGGGGTGTATCATTCAAACTATATTACACGAATAGTAACACTTGAACCCAACCTATCTGACCTAGGTGACCTTTTCCTGCCCAGGCTACCACATGGCAGATTCTTCAAATGTGCACATACAAACATATAATCAAACAAGCATAGAATAAACTCAAGGTAATCATAAGGAACATAATCACAGTAGCATAATTTGCTACTTTATACCTAACCATGAATAGTTCCACTCACCGATTACCAAAAACATAAGGTTCTCAGAGGTCTAATCTTTTCGAGCCTTCTCTTTATATATTTCACCTAGAAAAGACATCATCATGTCAGTAATCATGTCGTATTACTAACAACAGATCAGACATAAAAAATCAAAGATTCTCACACATAAATAGACAGTTCAATCGCACGATGGAACCTCATTCGCACGAATGAGCCATTTCATTCGCTCGAATGGCATCTCGGTCACATGAATGAGCTAACCCTACTAGTACAGTGCAAAACCATCTGGTTCGTACGAATCACATTGTGGTTCGAACGGACGAAGACCTCATTTGCACGAAGCACATTTCCCTCGCACGAACCAAGACTTAGCAAACTTTGACCATGTTCTAAATCTGGTTCACACGAGCCACCAAGTGCTTCGAACGAACCACTGCCTTTCTCGCACTAACGATGGCTCATTCGCACGAATGATAAAGAACAGGTAGCAGGAGCAGTTTCAATGAGTTTCAACCCAAATGTAACAACCTCGAATCGGGGCTAGCGATAAATTACTATTTTGCCTCCTCTGTGTTAATAATTAGTGTTTTAATAAATATGTGTTTATAATTATTTGTGTATGGGTAAAAGTGAATTTTGTGACAAGTGTCACCGACCATATCTCATTATGTGATTTGGACTTCATTAGGGCTTCCTAATGAGGTACATTGTGTTCCAGATACCTATTAAATACCCGTGTGTTGTACTGAGTGGGGTTTCCTTACTTTAAGAAACCCCTAAGTGTATATGTTCCCGCTTTAACTTCCTTTTCTCATTTTACACCTTCAGACACTAATACTCTTACTATCATTAACCCTAACACTTTAATTCTCGTTTACTTGTGAAATCAAACTGTGAAACCTTCTTTTGTAATCTCATTAACATCTTCAAGGTATATACAACTCAATTTGATATGAATGAGTGATTAAAATTGGGTTTTAAATTTTCAGTAGGTTTGGAATTAAATCTTGATTTCAATTGTTGTTTGTGTCAAACTGATGTTAGCAAAAGTTTAACTATAACTTGTGTATGATTTCCTAGTGAGTTTTGGTGTCAAAAAGTGTCAAAAAGCGAGAATTAGAGTGAAACCCTCATGAAAATGCTCTTGCTGCAGATGAACTGCATCAGTACAGAAGTAGATTGCAACCGTATGGATGGATGGTATACGTACGGATACAAGTGTAACCGTACGGATACAGACAATGTTGCATCCGTATAGTTAGAGTTATACCCGTACGGATAGACCTATTATGGATGTGTATCAGCTGATGTGTTGTCCCATTTTGTCTTATTTCTAAGCCTTTATTTTTCCCGAGTGTCTAGTTGTGCATAGAACATTATACTAACTTTGTATATGATGTTCTTAGGTGATAAACAGAAAGGTGAAGGCTCAGTGATATGAGACAACTGAGTTCTTGTGCTTTCAGGTGTGTCGGACTATCTTTTCGAATATGATTATACAGTGATAAGTATAGTGATTAGTGATCAGTGTTATATGCTTAGTAATCAATGATATGTTATGCTTGGATTGTGCCTTATAGTCGGTGTTTATTGTAAGTGACTATTTGTGACAATGTGTGTACCCAATGATTACCATCATGTTGTTGTCTTGACGTGGAATGTTCCGTCATGGTGTTGTCTTGTCAATGATCAACCCTTCCATCATTAGTGTTGTTGTGATGGAAGTGTGTTCAATATGTTTACCCAGACCAGATGGTGATGTCTGGCCTTTGTTTATGTTAAGTGATTAGTGACACAATGCTAGTGCTTCAAGATAACCAGTTGTGCTTTAGCTTATAGTGATATCCTATTAGATATTTTCATTCACTAAGTGGTGCGCTAATTCCCCCACAGTGTTTTGTCCTTTAGGTAGTTTATAACATGCTTATAATGGGTGATGCAACGGAGGATCGTGATGTTTGACACTTTGCATACTCTGATGTATTTTGAATAAACAACAAGAAACTTGTGGTCTGTAATATAAAGTAATACATGTGTTTCTATAATTATATATGTGGTGTATTTAATATATAATGTGTTTTAAATTAGTCTTTCGTTGTGAGTAAAAAAAATTACGTTGTTACACAAAAAATCCTGATACCAATAACCACTATGCTATCTTAGGACGGCTAACATTCAACTTGAGAAGGCTTATGGAGATTGGTACACAACATATGACTCAGGAAAAGGCTATCTTGAAGAGGCTATTAGGTTGGAAGTCAAAACTTCTGACGATTAGTGGACGCTATACTCTTATCAAATCGGTTTTAGAAAGTCTAGGCATTTATTAAATGTTTATATTAAAATGCCCGGAAGGTGTTTTATTCGATCTAGAGAGTATTCGTTCTAAAGTTTTCTGGGATAGTATGAAAGGTAATCCTAAAACACATTAGGTCCATTGAGATCAAACGTTTGCTTCTCTCAAAAGTGGAAGATTGGGTATTTTAAGTAACTAGAAGGGGAGAGGGGGGGGGGGGGGTTGAATAGTTAATTAATGGTTTCTTAAAACTTTTTCGAAATCATTAACAATCAAAATGTAAGTTTTAAGTGTGGAAGCGTTTGTGTTTGTTAATGAAAGTATGTAAAGAATGTAAGTGCACAAACACAAGGATTTATAGTGGTTCGGGTGGATGTTAACTAACCCACCTTAATCCACTCCCCGATTCACTAATCGGGAGTTAGCTTCAGTAAGCATTTCTCCAAACCCGGTGGAGATCCGTTTGTTGATGCATTTTCTGTAAGTCCCTAGACATTTATCTTACGTTTGTGATTAGTACTTCAGTTTATGGGCTACCATGATAGCTCGTTATTATCCTATCTATGTTTATATGTGGTTACAGGTACTGCAGGAACGCGATAAGGATGTTTGACTTTATTAGACTCAGTCAGACATACGAGTGAAGCCTCATACGGCTGACAAGCTCATACGCACGAGTGTGATGAGCTGAGTCACAAACCTAATCTGTGTAAACATACACGTGTGAGTGATCACCCGTACGACTGAGACAGCCCACTCATACGAGTGAGGGCTGACTCGTGCGGTTGAGTCAACAGCAGGGGTATATAAGTGTTTATGTTCTTCATTTTAGGTAAAGCCTCTCATTACACACACATCACTCAGATTTGGTAGCCTGTCCGATTCTCTCTCAACCCAAATCACTCAAGAGGTGAATAATAGTTCTAGGTGTTAATCTAATCACACATCCATTATTGTGGTTTGACTTAATTAATCCCAAAAAGCATTTCATATACACTAGAGGTTTTGATTTACTAATTCCGCCATTGTGTGAGTTAAATCTGTTGATTTCGAAGTTCCTAGTCATGTTTCATCATTGGTATCAGAGCGTTGGTTGTGATTTCAACATCATCCTAGTGATTTTTGGTGATTAAAGAGTTTATTATTTGGGTTTTTGAGTTTAGAGTGATTTTGATAAAAAAGGAATCATTTTTACGTGTGTAATTGTGATTAGAGAGTGTGTTTATGTTAGTTTAGTGCTAATCCAGCTTGTGGACGAAGAAATTGAGGTTTAACATCAGTTTCTAGGGTTTTAGAGTGAATTAGGTTGAACAGCAACCCACACGAGTGGGTCAGTGAAAATTTTCTCACTCGCGCGGTTGACCTCACTCGTGAACTCACACGCACGGTTTAGCATAACCTTAGTTAGGTTAAGTGACTATAGTCTGATTACACGAGTGATCATACGGTTGACTGTGAAACGTACGAGTGATCACACGGTTGATCCTTACTCGCACGTCTGAGGTTTAGTGTTAGTTCTTTTGGTTAGTTGGGTCATACGTACGATTAAGTCGTGACACGTACGCTTGAGGTAGTGACACGTACGCTTGAGGTAGTGACTCGTACGCTTGAGATCCTGAACTGCACGGTTTACCTGTTTTGGTAATATTGTCAAGATGTTTTATTCGAACGATTATGCGTTAGCTGCACCGTTAGTTCAGAGTATTACGAATATGACTCAACGATTACTCCTTGCTGAGAGTGAATCCGGAAGTGGTACGAAATGTCCAAGATTAATGAACATGGATAACTATTCTACTTGGAAGTCTAGATTTAAAATTTGGTCTGATAGTCAGGACACGAAGCTTTGGAAGTACTTAAAACCGAATTTCAATGGCCACGTTCACCAGTTACAAATGAATTGTATATGTTGCATAATATGCCTTTGAGATGTAATGTAACTTGACAAGTGCTCTTGATGGTCCGATTTTCCATCAATTTCCGTGTCAAGATAATTCATTCAAGATATGGGAATCACTTCGTACTTTCAATGAAGGAAATACATCTTACAGAACTAGAAAAGGTTTAGAGTTGAAAGCTGAGTTTGATCGTTTTCACTGGCAAGTCGGAGAATCTATTACGAAATTGGTTGAAAGATACCGTCATTTGCTAGCTGAACTACACAAACATGATGTAACCATTGCTGAGAAAGATAAAGTGACATGTCTAGCGGGAGCATTACCATTAGAATGGAATGGTTTCGTACTAACTATGAAAACCAGTGGAGAACTTGCTACTGCTACAGTGAACTCGTTTATCGCAAGAGTTTAAGAAGAAGAGTTAGAATTGTTAAACAAAGTTAAGAGGTCTAAACAAGTTCAAGACACCAAAATGTATTGTCAAAATGGTTATACACCTCCAAAATCAGCTCATGCACCATTTCAAACAGCTTTTGCTATAAACAATCAGAATATGTATGGTTTAAATGTTAGCAGTGCACCTATTCAACAACCTTCGTTTCCACCACAAGTTTCACCATGTTCACTCAATACTCAATCACAGCCTACGTCCAATACTACTGAGTCATCTACACCGACTGCATCAGATGTTCTTTCTGCACTTAAGATTGAAAACATGAGGAAAGCTGGGAAAGAAAAGATTAGTGAAGATATAGCTTTACTATCAAGCCTTATTAATTCCTATGATAGTTATCTAGATGGTCGTGTGGGTAACATTCATCTAACAACTGAAGATTATCATCAACTTGATAAAGATGAAGCAGAAAAGATGAATATTATGTGGGGTATGGCAAATCTTGTGAGAAGAGCAAGAGATTACGAAGAGCGAACTGGAAAACCGATCAGTCTGACCAAAGATACAAAACTAGGATTTGTTATGAATACTGTTACTTGTTACATCTGTGGTGAATTAGGTCATTTTTCAAGACAGTGTACAAAACAGTTGAAGCAGGGTAATCGTAATCCTTTCAAGAATCAGAACTACAGTTCTCAGAGTTAAACAACTAAGCGTGAGGTTTACATTACTGATAAAGTAAATGAACCAGAAACAACTGAGACTCCTAACAAAGCTTTGGTTGTCATTCATGTAGATGATGATGATTGGTCTATCAAATTGAATGTAGATGATCAACAACCTAAAGCTAACATGACAAAGATCACTGAAGTTGAAGAAGATTGTGTCACTGATCGAAATTTAATTGAGAAGCTGAATGCTCGTGCTGAAAGAGCCGAAGAGTTATCTCGAACCATTCGAAAGGAGAAGGTTCAGAAACAGGTTCAAGACAAATTCAAGAAGGCACGTGATTCAGTTCCTCATACACCTGAATCTGGAAGTGTTTCACCAACTTCGTCAGAGGACTATTACTTCAACAGTTGGAAGAGTAAATATGGTGATACCTCAGTGTTTGAAGACAGTCTAGAAGCAGATCAACATGAAGAAACATTAATTGATGCTGACAAGGAACTAGACGAATGGGGTAGAATGATTGCCGTAGAGTTGGAAATGTTAGTTCTCATGTGTGAAGGTTCAGATCGTGAGAGTGTAAATTTAGAAGATGATGATTCAGACAAAATTTCAAATTCAGAAGTTGAAGTTAAAGCTGATCATACTGGACTTGATTAAACTGATTTTGAGGCACTGAACAAGCAAGCAGTAGATTTACTAAAGATGTGCTTATCAAAAAGTGATCTTGAGAAGGTCACCAGGTTAACAAAAGCTAAAGATATTTGGGACAGACTTGAACAGATTCATTTGGGAAAAGATGATGATACATCAGAGTTTTTTTACAGATTCATCAGAATCAGAAGATGAGCTCGATGATGGGAAGAAGACAAATTACTTTGCATTTATGGCTGAGACTTCTTCATCAAATAACGCTCAACAGGTATCTTCTGATCCATCTACTGATAATGAATGTGTTAAATGCACTGAATCTAAAATAACAATAGACAATTTAACAAAGGCTTATGCGGAGATGAAAGATAAATGGCAAGCAGACCATGTGACCACTTGTAAGACCCGAACAATCACTGTACAGAAGTGTAAATAGGGTGCATATAGTGTGGGGGGGCTGTATATAATTAAAATGAGGTCAGAGGCTGCCCAGACCCTTGTGCACGCCGCGCAAGGGTAATGGTGCGCGCCGCGCAAGGGTAAGGGTGCGCGCCGCGTACTTGCACTGTTAGCAGATTCCAGCTTTTAAATTAAAGTTTAATGAGGGGCATTATGGTCCTTTCACATGGGGCTAGTTTTAGGGCACTTATGGCCAGATTTGTGGTGGTTAAAGCACATTTAACACAACCACCAACATCATCTTCAATTCCACTTTAATCTTAGAGAGAGAAACCCTTTAAGTGAGAGAAAGCTTGAATCAAGGAGGAAGAAGCTTGATCCGGGTTAAAGCTCAAGCATTAAAGTTGTTCATCTAACCGTTAGCTACGTTTTGGTTGTGGTGGTATGTTCTAACTTTGATTTCCCTATTTTAATTTGTTTAAGGGTTAGTGATGAACACTTTGGAGTGTTTCACTAGGGGTGGAGAAATGATTTCTCTTTATTCTAGGATAGAGGAAGGATTGTCTAGGATTAACCTCCCCCATACCCCACACAGGGGGGATTGGGTGGTGGTGTTGTTGTTGTTGTTGTTTTTGTTTTCGAGGGTTTCAAAGTGTTAATTGGTATTTATGAGTCTTAATTGGTTAGTTAATTACTAGCACACCTAGTTAATTGGTAAATGGGTGTTACTTGGGGTAGTGAATGACCCAAAATGGGTGTGTTGACTTAAAATGGTCGAATGGGTAATGATTGACCTAATTTGGGAAGGATGGGTGTGAAATACCCCGATTTCATGGTAGTTAGTGTTGTTGGACCTTAATCGCTAGCTTTTAGTGATTAGTGATGGTCTTGACCTTAATTGGACGGTTTTGGTGTAAATGGGTGATTTAATGCATTAAGTCATTAAATGCACTTGAGTAGGGTGTTGGTGTTAGTCCAACTAGTTTGGGTGTTGATCGAGTACTTATTGTATTAGGTACTTGGCTTTGAAGCTTGCGAAAGGATAAAATGGTCACCGAATCCTTAAGGTGAGTAAAATAATTATGCGTATATATATATGGCGTATTTATTTGTGAATGTTATGGTATGAATCACGAGCTGGTAGTACCATAGCATGTATGTGACGAGTGTCATGATGTGAACCACGAGCCGGTAGCATCAAGTGTGAACCACGAGCCGGTAGCACTATAAAACAAAGTGTGAACCACGAGCCGGTAGCACTATAAAATAATGTGTGAACCACGATCCGGTAGCACTATAAAATGAGGCGTGAACCACGAGCCGGTAGCGCCAAAAGTGTGAACCACGAGCTGGTAGCACTATAAAAGAGTGAGACTCAAATGCGTATGGTGTGAACCACGAGCCGGTAGCACCATAGCGTTATGGTTAACCATATTATGTTGTTGGATATTGTTAGCATGCAATATATATATATATATATATATATATATATTGTGTTGAGTATATACTAATGTGGTGTTGTGATAGTGTACGAGTCGTTAGCATTATGAGTATGACGGCATGTTATTTGAGTTATATTTTCGTATGAGGTATTTGGTGGGTGCGATTGCAAATAGATGGGTTATATATGTGTATGTATAATTGTTGCACTCACTAAGCTTTGCTTACACTCTCGTTGTTTACCTTTTTATAGGCTCCGATGTGGACAAGGGTAAGGGCGTTCGTTTGGATTAGAGATCCCGCTTTTTTGATAGGGGACGCTTTTGATGTGATAGTTTTTGGAGTTTGACCGAGATTTGGGTAGTTTAACCCCCAAACACCATGCTTATAGTGTCGTTTGGAATTTAAACTAATGTGGTTAAAACTCATGTTTCGTATGAAACTCGTAGTTCGGGTCGACGTGGGCCCCGTTTCATAAAACTTATTTTATTATTGAATCGTGTGAGTTTTTCATATTATAACTTGTTGTGAAAAGCGTTTCGCCTAAATATGTCGGGAAGTGGGAGATCTTCATTTGAAAATTGACAAAACCGGACATAAGCTGAATTGGCTTGTGCGCGCCGCGCACCCTAAGGTGCTGCGCGCCGCGCACCCTAAGGTGCTGCGCGCCGCGCACTGTTATGTAATAAAAAAAAATAATTTTCACGTGTTCAGTTAGATAACGGGTTGGGTTGTTACAAGTGGTATCAGAGCATCGTCTAAGGGATTTATGCGACTTGAGATAGGTGCCTAGACTTAGACTTTATTGTGTATGCGCGTTATGCGGGACTTGTAGGAGACGGGTCAGATCGGGGATTGGTTAGTGCCTAGGTTTAGGTGAACTAACTATTCACTAATTGTTTTGTGTTGTGTTTTGCAATCATCAAGCGAGATAGACGTTGTACTAGCGAGTTAATGCGACGTGCTCGTGTAACAATGATTAGCTACCATTGTTACGGGTTCAAATCATGTCAAACAAGCGACGTACGACGATTGTTAAGCAAGATGGGGCGGTGAGGTGTATATGAATTTTATGTTGTATCCTTTCATTCCATTATTTAATCTATTTTCATCTTATAGTATGAAGACGAGAAACGGACCCGAGAACCATGAAGGAGGTACGAGCGAGGACCTCGAGTTTACGGCCAAAGTTGAGGCCATCATTAAAAAGAAAAGAGCGGAATTTCTTGAGGATGTCCGAAAGGTTTTCCAAGAATCGGTTGATGGGCAAGTAACCGAGTTAATAAACGAACGAATGAATGCCGCGATCGAAGAGGCATTAGAAGCTAGAAATATTTATCCTTGTGGCGAAGGGGGTGATGGTAATGGGAGACATGGAAGGCGGGACTTCCATTACAAAAACTTTAAGGATGCTCAACCCCCTATGTTTAATGGGGTAAGGGATCCGTTGAAAAGTACATGTTGGATCTCTGACATCGAGGGGGCCTTCCGTATCGCGGAGTGTCCTCCCGAGAAGAAGACGAGGTACAGTTCTAGTTTGTTGCGTGAAGAGGCCAAGTTGTGGTGGGACGATAAAATCCGATTCTATGGGGAAGAGCAATGCATGAGCTTGACGTGGGAAGAGTTTAAAAAGGAATTATTCAAAGAATACCGATAGAATCCAGGACGAGTTGAACAATTTGCCACAAGGTTCAATGGACTTGGTTACTCTCAAGTCTACCTTCTTGGCAAAGACTCGTTTTTGTCCGGAGTATGTTGGTGATGATCACAAGTTGATGTTATATTTTTATCGTACATTAAGCGGTGAGTTGAAGCGTAAGATTAGTCGGGGAATGGCTAAGTCTTTTGATGAATTGTTTGAGTTAGCCCTGGGCTTCAAACCGGAAGTTCCAAAGCAAAGCGATTTCTCTTTTTCTAAGAGAAAATTTGAAGGTTCGAGTCATTCGAACTTTTCAAACAAGAAGAGCAAGAAGGGTTCTGAAAGTGCTAATAGCGTGAAAAAAGGTGGTTCTTTGAGTTATGGACCCACGTGCTTTAATTGTAATCAAAAGGGGCACATGGCCCGTGATTGTACCAAGGGGTCGAACAAGCTTACTTGTTACAATTGTGGTAAAGAAGGGCATCGAAGGCCGGAGTGTCCCGATTTGAAAACCGATCATGTTAAGAAGTTGGAGAAGGCGGCGGGTACGTCTAGGGGACGCAATTATTTAATGACCCATGATGAGGCCAAGCAATCAAACGAAGTTATCTCAGGTACTTTCATGGTTAACTCTAATCCGGTAAGGATCCTATTTGATAGGGGTGCTAATTTATCGTTTGTTTCTCCAAGATTTGTAACTAAGCTTGATAAACCACTAGCTAAGTTAAGTCATCCGGTAGAAGTCGAAATAGCGGATGGTAAGACGGTGCTAGGGTTTGATGTGTGTAATGATTGTGAAATTGTGTTTGGTACCGAAACGTTTAAAATTGATCTTATCCCGATGACTTTGGGAGAATTCGATATTGTCGTTGGCATAGATTGGCTCGATCGTCATAGAGCCGATATTGCATGCCATGAAAAATCTATTCTTGTGAAGACCCCAAGTAGGGGAGAGTTAATTATTCACGGCGAGATACGGAGAAGACTTGTGCCATTATGCACTTATGCACGGGCACGATGTTTTCTTATTACACCAAGGTTGAAAACTTATGCCATTATGCACATCTATTCGCGTGTTCAGTTGGATAACGGGTTGGGTTGTTACACCACTAAGGTTGAAAACTAGTTGAAAGAGCAGATCAAAGTTTATAAAAAAACAACTTCACGATCTTAAATGTTATAACTTTGACATAAATCAAGCTTTAATTAAACGTGTTGACACAATTAATGAACTAAAGAAAGAAAATGAATGCGTTAAAGCTGATTTAGAAGCAATTTCAATTAAAATGAAATGTTGGGCAAGTGCGTCACAGTGGAATGCATTAATGGTGGAAATTAATGACACCAAGGACAAGGGTATTGGATATAAGTCTGCATCTCCTTCTTTTCAGAACACATTTGTTAATGCAAACGTAGTTGACGGTCGACCAGAAGACTGTATTCCTCCTAGTTATGAAGATTACATTGAAAAGAATAAAAAATGTAGCTCAACTAAGAATACAACTTCTGATGATACTGCTGAAGGTGCTCTAGATCACGAGGAAGATAGGAAAACTGGTTTAGGAGATAATTCTAAGACAATTAGGGTTAGAACACCCAAAGGTCCTGTTAAAATTTTAAGAAATCCTATATTTGCTGACAGACCTATTCCTCCTATTACCCCTAAGCTTGTTTCAAGAAATAAAACAAATGATTCTCCAGTGTTTGTAAGAACACAAGACCCTTCATCTTCAAACTCTAATAACATGTATAAATTTAGAGGACATAAGGAGTTTCGTCAATGTTTTAATTATGCTATTTTTGGACACGTTGCTGCTAATTGTCCTAGAAAGTATAGATAACCCAGACAAAAGATTGACTTCACATAGATGATATTGATTATCTTATGCTCATAGAACAGGTTCACCTATTCATGATGAAGTTCGTGCTAGAAGACATACGACAAATGTTGTCTATGGAGACTACAAGAGAAAGAACTTCAATAGGTCAATTTCTCTTGTGAAGATTAAGGTTCCTAAAAAGGATACTGAGGCAAGAGTTGCCAAATCAAGTGATCATGGTAGAGCCTTTGAACCAAAGGCACGATCACCTTCACAAAAAGTTAGTCGTCGAAAATACTTTTCCCGCAACAGACCTCAAATGAGTCGCTCTGAAGATGAGCAGAATGTGAAAAACCAGAAGAGCAATATTTCTACTTCTAAACTGTCTAAATTTACGATTTCTAATGATGAGATTCCACTGGACTCAAATGGGAAATGGATGGAATTTCAAGCTATGGGTGTTAATGGACAACCTACTGCCGTCCGGGCGTGGGTTCCAATTATCAATTAATATTCTTAATGTGATATGCAGGTAACCAGGGTACCTGTAAACAACACCTGGATAGTGGATAGCGGCGCTTCGAGACATATGACTGGACATCTATCTCTTCTTTCGGATGTACACCCAATTAATGGAGGTTATGTTGCATGTGTTGGAGATAAAGGAGGTCACATTTCAGCTCAAGGTTTATTGAAGAATGAGAAAGTTAGTTTCAACAAAGTGAACTATTGTCAAGAGCTTGCAAATAATTTGTTGTCGGTTTCACAAATCTTTGAAAAATCCTTCAAAGTAGCATTTGATGACGAATTTAGGTACATATTGAAACCAGAGTTTGTGATTCCTCCAGAAATGATTTTGATGAAGGCTCCTAGACAAGCTGATTTATACATGCTAGATATGAATGTTGCTACTTCAACTGCTGAACATCATCAAGCTTTTATTTCTAAAGCGACTGAACAAGATTCTATTACATGGCACAAACGCATGGGTCATTTAAGTTTTCAAAAAATGAATCACCTTGTCCACAAAAATCTTGTAGAAGGTGTTGATCTTCGATCTTTTCAGATTCCAGGAACATGTGTTTCATGTAAGAAGGGTAAGCAGAGCAAGAAATCTCATAAGCTGGTGAAGTATAATCCAATCTCTGCTCCACTTGAATTGTTACATATGGATCTTTTCGGTCCAATTCGTTTTGAAAGCATTGATGGAAGTAAGTATTGTCTGGTTGTAACTGATGATTATTCAAGATTTTCTTGGGTAATGTTTTTGAAAGAGAAGTTCGATACTTTTGAGAATTTGAAAGTGCTAATCAATTGATCAGAAATGGGTTTTAATCTAAAGGTAAGAAAGATTCGTTGCGACAATGGTACCGAATTCAAAAATTAGTTCCTTGCAGGTTTTTGTATTGAAAAATGTATCAATATGCAGTTCAGTTCTGCATACGCACCTCAGATGAATGGTGTTGCTGAAAGAAAGAATAGGGTATTGATCGAGACAGCTAGAACAATGATGGCAGATTCATCATTACCTATTTATTTTTGGAGTGAAGCTGTTGTAAAAGCGTGTTACACTATGAATCGAGTTATAACTGTTAAACGACTGGGTAAAACTTGTTATGAGTTATTGCATGGGAGAAAACCATCTTTGAAGCATCTAGAACCATTTGGTGCACCGTGTAGCATCTTGAAAAGAAAACCAAGAAGTAAGTTTGATTCTAAAGTGGTTACTAGAGTATTTCTCGGGTATAGTTCTCCTAACAAGCGAGTTTTCAACAATGAAACAAGATGTATTGAAGAATGGTCTGAAGTTGACGTCCAAAGGAATCAAAAGAAGAGTGCTCCTAAGAGTCATCCTTGGATTTATAACTATGATGAGCTGATTGAATCATTCAATCTTTCTCCAGATCAGATGGAGAATGAAGTTGAGTTACAAATGCTGTTTGATTTACAAAATGAACCACAAGCGTCTGCACCTACTCCAATTCCAACTCCATTACCGACAGTCAATGAGCCAGTTCAAGATTCAGATCAAGATGTTGATCCAGTGTCCGATACCTGCGGATCTAATATTTCAAGTGAAAGTTTTAACAATCCTGAAGATATTGGTGATACTACGAATCTACATCATGAGATACCTGTTCCTACAAAACCAGTTCCCAGAACTATAGCTGCTCATCCTAGAGAGAATATTATTGGAGATGCAAATGCATGTGTTAAAACAAGAAGGCAAGTTCAGTTTAATGGTCAAGTTGATACTCATATGATAGCTGCTGCTGCATACTACGAGTACTCATGTCATATTTCTAGAATAGAGCCAAAGACAACAAAAGAAGCCTTGAAGCATGTTGATTGGGTCATGGCTATGCAAGAAGAGATTCAACAATTCAATCGTTTGGATATTTGGAAGCTAGTTACTAAGCCGCATGGAGCTAAAGTAATTGATCTCAAATGGGTTTGGAAGTGCAAGTTTGACGAAGATGGCAATGTTATCCGTAACAAGGCAAGATTAGTTGCTAAAGGTTATCAGCAAGATCCTGAATTCGATTATGATGAAGTGTTTGCTCCTGTTGCCAGATTGGAAGCTATTCGCATTTTCTTGACTTTTGCTTCATTTATGAAGTTTAAAGTGTTTCAAATGGATGTCAAGAGTGCATTTCTTTATGACAAGCTTAATGAAAGAGTATATGTCAGTCAACCACCGGGTTTTGAAGATCATCTTTATCCTGACAAAGTTTACCATTTACGGAGAGCCCTATATGGTTTACATCAAGCCCCACGTGCTTGGTATGGACGTCTGTCAAGTTATCTGATTGAAAAAGGTTATCAAATGGGCACGGTAGATTGTACTCTTTTCACGAAAGTTAAAGATGATGATATTATCTTAGTTCAGATTTATGTAGACGACATTATTTTTGGTTCTACTAAGCAGGAACTCGTTGACGAGTTTGAGCAGGTTATGAAGGATGAATTTGAAATGAGCAAATTGGGTCTCTTACACTACTTTCTTGGTTTGCAAGTCAAACAGACTGATAATGGAATTTTTCTTCATCAAGAAAAGTATGTAAATGATATACTTGAACGTTTTGGTATGACTCAAGAACGTCCTGTGTCGACCCCGCTAGCTGTGAATCACGGTATTTCGTTAGACTGTGAAGGGGAGCCTGTTGATCCTACATACTATCGAGCAATCATCGGTTCGCTCATGTATCTCACTACATCTAGGCCGGATATTATGTTCGCAACATGTCTGTGTGCTCGTTATCAAGTTAATCCGAATACAGTTCATCTTATAGCTACCAAAAGAATTCTATGTTATCTGTTACATTCTTCAAATCTCGGCATCTGGTATTCGAACGAAGAAAAGTTTGATCTTGTAGCCTACAGTGATTCAGACTATGCAGGTTGCAAAATCAACAACAAATCTACATCAGGAGGATGTCAATTTCTAGGTGAAAGGCTGGTGACCTGGCAATGTAAGAAACAAACTGCAGTTATGCTTTCCACGTGTGAAGCTGATTATATTGATGTTGCTAGTTGCTGTTGCAAGTTGTTTTGATTCAACAACAACTTCGCGATTACGGACTAAGAATCTCTTTCTCTCCTCTTTATATTGATAATACTGCTGCTATTGCAATTACTAAGAATCCTATGTAACACTCTAAGACTAAACACATAGGTGTTAAGTATCATTTTATTAGGGATTGCCATGAGAAAAAGATAATTGAGGTTAAGAGAGTAGGTACTAAGGCCTAGAGGGCTGACCTTTTTACTAAGGCTTTTGATAAACCTAGGTTCTTGCTACTTTTAGAGATGAATGGCATTGTTGATCGAGACAAAATAATTTCAGATGTTGATTGTGAGGTTTAATCAAAATTTTAGACTTTGCATGTAGGATGCATGACATATAGATTTTAGTTTCTTATTATATATACTGTTTATTTTTTGCTTTCTGTCTGCATTTCCTTGCATGATTTCTTTCATGTTTGCATGCTAGTCTGTAGCTATTTTCTGTTTTTTTTTGTTTAAAATGTTAAAAGACAAAAAGATTTTATGTTTTAGTATTTTAGGGGGAGTATATGTTTCAACAGAAAATACCTAAAAAGTGTAAATTGCCTCATCAGAAAACCCTAAAAAGTTGAAAATTCTGAAAATGAGCTTGATTTTGATTAATATGTTGGAGATGAAGAAATTACTGTACTGAGAATTGATATATTTGATTAGTAAGGACTGATTTGAACGTTTATGTATATCTGTTGTGTGATGTACTGATAGATGTGACTTATGAATTCTTGGCATTAGACAATCATAATAAGAATAACGATCATCTAAGATTCAGAAGTCATGAACGATCTGTAGCGTTTGAAGGTAGTCACCTAATTATCTCCGAAACTGTATAAAATGATAGTTGTTGAGGAACTCAATAGTCGGTTGAGGGTATCCCCTATCATAATTGAAAATCATTAGAGAAAGTTGGTGTTGGATGTCCCCAAGCAATATTCAAACGTTGCTCTACCAATTCAGCCTCACAGCTATGATTGGGACATTCAATAGATCATTTAAGGGGTTGAGGATTATCTGTATGGCTGGTGCATACCACGTTGTCACGGGCCTAAGACTTAATAATCGAAACTAAACCCAGAAAATATCAGAGAAAATTAGTTTATGTCGAAGTAAGTGTCCCTTCTCGCTTTAGGTTGAAAAGTATAATTCCTTATTGCGGACCGTTCAAGCATTTAAGGGTGAACACCTTCGAGTGATCTGAGCACACAACAAAGAAACATGAGTTCATGCATAAAAATGGAAAATCCATTCACGATGGCGTTCAAAATCAATATATCAAAAGACAGTGATATGCTGAAAAAGAAATATCAAAAGAAAATCAAAGTCAAAAATAATTGGCGTATTAAGATGGCAAAGTCCTGAAAGTATGAAGAATGCTGATTCATGATGTGCTCATAAAGAACTCAGATCATTCTTAGTGTGACGCCCCTGCACAGCTTGAATTGTTTAATCACGACGTTCACACTGAACTATCAAGATTCTTGTCGTCTGTAATTTAGAGTTATACTTATTAAGGCTGTAAGTTGGAAAGATACTTACCTAGATATACTCTAAATAATATATAAATGAAAGTTTAACTTTCGATTCCGTTTTGACAACTTGAACATAAAGAAGTTAAGGGCCTTGAGATTTATTTCGTGTGACGACTGGTCATCAGGCAAGTCTGCTTTAACTGTAGACCAATCCCCGCGGTAAATAATGTGCCTATTCGGATAATCCAATATATTCTGAGATCAGCCGAGCCAACTAGATTGAAGATTGTCAAAACATTGGTAGAAACCAAAGGCTGACAGGGTTATTCAAAATGCTGTGAGAACCATCCTGTTCAATTTGATTGAAGTACATGGATAGAGATAACGGAAAGTTACACGTAATGAATTGACAACCTAATAAAAACGCACAATCATGAGTGATGAAAGAATCAAGGATTATTGAACTTTGTGTGATCTCAAAAATCATTGCTCTATAATATTCAAGCAATTATTGCCAACATGATTGTCGAAGTGTCCAGAAGGAGTCTATTCATGTTTAATGAGGATTGATATCAGTAATTGCATGATAATAGACATAGACTGGATAATTAGGAATGAACAACAAAAGTCGATTCAATATGTCAGTTCTGATCCATTTTTAAAATTGTTAATCAACTTGCTCACAAAAAGAATGTGGATGTTTATGTGTTTGTTTATCTGTCTGTTAAATAGTTTGCATTGAAAACTGTAAAACAACAACAAGATTTTGGTTTGCATTTCATGATAGAATGTCTTTTATTTGCATATTTTTAGTTGCATGACATTATATATTAGAAAACTCATAAAGATTTTATCTTTTCTTTATTTTCTAATTATCCTCTGAATATACAATGACATCTGAAAGAACCTTGTCAAGATCAAGATATTTTTGGCCACCAAATCCACAAGATAGAAGCGTGTTGAGCTTGTGATTGTTTGAAGGATTTTAATGATTTAAGGTGTTAGTGAACTTAAGATGACATTACATTGTAGGACTTACTCATGTGAAACAGAATGTTTAGAGTAATAACCTCATCTTGGTTAAGATTCTTGGTCTGCCTAAGTGTTAATGATCATACCTTGATGGATTAGTGATTTATGACTCAAATTAAAAGTGCTAGTTAGCTCTAAGATTGCCAAATGAGTTGAAATCCTAAGTTAGTGAAAATTTGAAATTGCCTAAGTGGCACACTCGCACGTTTGAAGTGTGAACCGTACGAGTAACCACATGATTGAGGTTAACCGTACGGATGACCCTGTTTTAGAATTGTCCTAAGACTTCTGGGTCACACGCACGAGTGACTTTGAGACGTGCGGTTGATGTTGAACCGTGTGCTCAACCGTACAGTTGAGCACAAGAGTATAAATATGGGGTGCTGAGCACAGTTTGCTCACACTTGCATACCCATACCCACTTTCTCTCTCAAAAATCGATCATCACCAATCACGTTTTCCACCGTAGTTATTGTTAAGCATACTTAGCCAATCTCAGCGCCACTTACTAGGTATAATTTCATCAAGTTTTAATTGCTTAATTTGTTGTTTGAATGTGTCGAAACCCTAGGGGTTTGTAAATCGATTTTTATCAAATTGCAGTGTGTTCTGATGTTTGTTTGATGTTGTTTTGACTTAAATGGTACCTAAGCTCACTATTGTGATGTAAATCGGCCCCTAACACACTCAAACATGTAATCCCGTTGATTTAAAAAATGCATTTAATATTGGTTTCATCAGACATGCACGAGTGACCTCACTCGCACGCGTGGGACATGACTTGCATGAGTCAGTACGCGGTTAAGGCTTAACCGTGTGAACATCTAGCCCACTCGTTTGATTTCACTTGATGTTTATTTGGATGCTCACTCATTTGACTGAGCTGACACGTGTGCTTAACCGCACGAGTCACTACACGGTTGACTCACTCGCGTATACTTATAAGCCTCAACCGTATACCTTTTCTGAAACCATGTTATTGCTCAAACGTGTCAACAATGACACGAGTGACCATGTTACTCGTACGACTGAGCTCAGCCGCACGTGTGACAGTCCCACTCGCACGTTTTGTCATGTTTAACAAGTTTATGACACTTTGTTGCAAATGCTTTGATGTTTTATGATATTTGGTTTGTATTTCTAACATTTCTATTGATGTTTCAGTTTGAGAAAATATTACAAATGGCTGAACAACAAGTTAATGTTCCGGTTGTAAACCAAGAAGTTCAGGGGGAGCAAGCGAATCCTCAAGTCAATCCAGTTAACCTACCTGCTCAACAAGAGATTATTCTAGAAATGGGTGAGCTCAACAATCAAGTAGCTCTCTATGATACAACTCTTGAGAAAGGTGATCATTTTAAGGAGATTGTCAAGTTTCTTAAGCAATCAAGGATCCATACCGCTATCTCAACTCCATGCACAGCATACTACAGCCACCAAAGAGAATTCTGGAAGAATGCAGTGCTTGATGTGTCAGAGGTAAGCTGGTTAGTACTGTTCAAGGGCATGAGATTACCGTTTCTAAGATAGTGATCAGGAAGATCCTAGGCTTTAATGATGAGAACTGCTCCCACATGACGATCAATCGAGAAAGAATCTACGGATGCTTCAAAAGATGTGGATACTCTGGTTACCTTACTGGTAATTCAGAACTGATGAAGACACTTTCTCCACATTATTGATATCTTGCTCACGTGTTGATGCACTGCTTAAGTGGACGAAAAGCTGGTTTTGATAAGCTAAATGAGAAAGTGCAGAGTATGTTTGTTGCACTCGTCCTGAAGGCATCTTATGATTTCTCAGGATTTGTCTTCTATTACTTTAAAGCTAATCACTTCAGTTCCACACAAAAGTATCTTATCTATGCTCGTTTTCTTCAATTGATTATCAATGACGCAGCACCAGATCTACCAAAGCTTGAACATGATATTATTCACCTAAAACCAATGAATCCGATAACTTTTCGGAGAATGGAGGAAACACGAAATGAGAATTTGTAACCTGATTTTAAAAGAAAGCTTGTTTGCCATCTCATCAAGGAAGAATATAGATGTCCAGCTGGTAATGCTTGGAGAAATGACGATTCTGACTCTAACTATGAAGGAACTGATGAGGAGGAAGGTGAAGGTGATAATCAAAGAGCAACTGGTGAAGCTCAAAGAGGAAATAATGATAATGATGATGTTAATGATGGTGATGATGATGAAGCGACTGAAGAGGATGTTAGTTTGATCTAAAGAAAGAGGAACGAGGAAAGGGAAAGAAGCAATGACTTTCGAGCAACCTAAGAAGAAGGAGAGGAGAACCAAACACCATTATGACTCACCACAGAGGTCATCTCATGGAGGTTCTAGACAACAAACTCAGAGACAACCTTCCGGCTTTATAAAGGATGCCAGAGACATTGTTACCTCACCAAAGGTTGTTGTTACAACACCTCAGGTCACGTCATCAGAATTCAAGACACAGCAAAATCTTCTGTTGTCTTTGATCACGAAAATAATGAATCTCGAAAATCAAGCTATCGAAGAGAAGAAATCTAGTGAAGCTAAGATTGAGTTATTGATTGAAGATAATAAAAATTTGTGGAGACGTGTGAACCGTGAGAAGGAGAGATCTGCAAAGATGAGGAAGGGGATTGTGGAGATTAAGAGTGAGAATGAAGGCAAGTTGAAGGAGTTGAATGATAAGATTAAGTAGCTTACATCTGGTAAAACCAAGTTGATAACGGATGGAGGAGAATATTCCTCTGATTTGGGTGGTGATGAAAAAGATGATGAAGAAGACGCTGGCATTGGAGGACCCTCTTTTGAAATTCCATTAGTGATACCTATTCGAAGCTTTAATGAATATGCTGAGGTCTTTACTACTGAATATTATATGAATTATTCAAATGTTTTTAATGATGCAAAAAAGGGGGACGTTCCACCAAGTGATTTCCCAGTGGAACAGCTTGCTGCTCTTGCATACGACAGTGAAAATGATACAGAAGATGCAGAGACAGTTGAAGCTGAAGTCAAGGCTCCACAAGAAGAGCCAGCTGCTAATGTCCCTCCTGAATCAATCCAAAATATTGACTTAAGTGATTTTGATAATTTGTTTGAAGATGAGAAAAGTGAAGATTCTGTCAGTAAAGGTAATTTGAAAGAGGATGTGATTGTTGAATCCGAGGATGAATTGGTGACAGAATCTGAGAATGATGAAGAAGAAGAAGTTGAAATAGTTATGCCTTCGCTTGAGCCATACTCGAATTCGTCACTCAACACTTTAAGTGACTTTTTCAATTTGAGTAGTGATGTGAAGAAGAAGAATTTAATTGATTTAGAAAAGGCGAAAAAGGTATACAAGAAGCAAGTGAAGGAAGTTGATGTGTTAATTGAAAGGAATAAAAGAATCCAACATGAGAAACTGCTCGTTGAGAAAGAAAGAAATGAGTTTGAATTGAAGAAGAAGAAACTCCGAGCTGAGCAAGCCAAGCCGAGGGATGGAATGAGATTAAGAAATGGTTTGAATGTGATAGGGTTAAGGTGAATAGAAATGTTGAAGAAGATGAGAGCTGTCAGAGTTGGTGGAAACAGAACGTTGCTAACCCTGATCAGATGGATAAGCCAGAACTCGAGCCAAAGTTTGTCAGTTTCTATGAAAAGGGAAAGAGAACCAAGAAGTATGCTAAGGGTAAAATTCTGAGCTGGGGATACATCAAGGAGATAAATTGTTTTGCGATCAAGAGGGAAGGAGGAGTTGATTATATGGAAAGATCGAGTCACTTCAAAACTCTACCTTACTTTGATATCATGCAACTTGCAAAGCTAAAGATGTTGAACGTTGAGGATAGTGACCTTTCCAGATGGTTTCAGAGAAAACTCAGATATGAGTACAAAACAGAGAAATGGGATATCTTTAAGTCAACAGCCACCAGGTTCTCCATGCACCCAACAAAGTTGAATTCGAAAGGTAGACATGTTCGAGTTGTTAAGTTCCTTCCAAGTAAGTACATGAAACAATCTCCTTTGATGCCCTTACCCAAAGATATATGTAAAAACTTCAGATGGTGGTTCTATGATGAGTTGTCGGAGGAAGCAGTGATTCTGACTGAAATTGAGAAAGAAGATGGAAGCATACAGTTCAACAATGTGAGGTTTTTGGATCCTATGTGGCTGAGAAACTTATCGAGATTTGATTGTGGAGACACTTCACCGCCATCACATTACGTTCATAGATGATAAAAAAGAGGAAGCTATGAGATATCAACGTGTGATCGATGTCTACCATGCCTAACTCGACAGAGAAAGTGATGCTCAAAGCTCGAACCAAGCTCAGGCCAACTGAATCCTGTCAGATACTGTGTTGCTAGTTTGTATTTTATTTTTGATGATGTATTTATGCGAGAGAGAGAGAATCTGGATATGTAATTGATGTTAAACTGATGTTACTTTTGGACTTATATGTATTTCACTAACGTTTACTTTATTGTCATCGATGATCTAGGTCCTAGGGGTAGTTGTTGATGCATTTTCTGTAAGTCCTTAGACATCTATCTTATGTTTGTGATTAGTACTTCAGTTTATGGGCTACCATGATCGCTCGTTATTATCCTATCGGTGTTTATATGTGATTACAGGTAATGCAGGAACGCGATAAGGATGTTTGACTTTATTAGACTCAATCAGATGTACGAGTGAAGCCTCACTCGTACGGATGACAAGCTCATACGCACGAGTGTGCTGAGCTGAGTCACAAACCTAATCTGTGTAAACATATACGAGTGAGTGATCACCCGTACGGCTGAGACAGCCCACTCGTACGAGTGAGGGTTGACTCACGCGGTTGAGTCAACAGCATGGGTATATAAGTGTTTATGTTCTTCATTTTAGTTAAAGCCTCTCATTACACACACATCACTCAGATCTGGTAGCCTGTCCGATTATCTTTCAACCCAAATCACTCAAGAGGTGAATAATAGCTTTGTTGGTTGAATGTGGGTTAATGCACTAAACGATAAACTTAAGTATGATTAACCAAAGTATGATTACCCAAAGAATATGTTTTGATGATGACACATACATATGCATAAGTGATGACTGACATCTTAACATAAAACACGCAATGTCACTAATCCATACTTTATCTTGTAAATGACCAAGTCAAACATAGGTTAAAGAATGAAATTAAAAGTTTAGCTAAACACACGGTCGAGGTACGGTCGACCGCATAGTCAACCGTGAAACCCCAAACTGAATTGCAATGCAGTTTTGTGAAAACAAGTTGCACGGTCGCCACCACGGTCAACCGCAGTGCGATCGCAGTTTTCTCTGTTACCATTTTTGACGAAATAAAGTTTGACTAGTTCTCGACATCTATAATTCATGAAAACTTTCTTAACATGCTTAGAATAGATGCCTTCTCCATACTCAATTGAGTTTTGGTCATAAAAATACTAATTGTGATTAATTACGCATAATGACATTTTAATGACAAATTAATCAAGATTTGGCATAACACATAAGTGTTAATCAACAACTTGTGATCTTAATTCTTATCTAGATATCCTTAGTATGATCATCAAGTACCAACACACTTAAGCCAATGTCACTAGAACAATGATTGCTATTAGAAATGACTTAGTGATTAATTAAGGCTAAATGAGGAACAATGCTCTCAAGGTTAACTAGTAATGACTTGTAATCCTAAAACACACTTAGATATATTTAGGATGGTCACCAAGTCCCAACTAGAGATTTTTCTTCCCTTGTGCATGTGTTGGACATTAATGTGTACTTACACATTAATCATGCAATATGTTATATTGCAAATTAAACTTATTAAGTGCTTGAATTATAAGTTGTGCAAGTATCTATATGATTGATCCTAGAATAACTATCTCTTGCTATGTGAGTATTACTTGCTACTTGTCAATATGGTTAATACTTATAAACTTGTCAACTTGATTAATATGTTTGCTATGTGCTCATTAGTTAGGATTCAAGTGACTAACCTACTCCAATAGATTAAGTGTAAACTGGTTCACAATGAAAGTATAGTCAATTGTCTATTTGGTCTAGTCTAAGTAACTAAGGGTGATTGCTTATGACTTAACTTTGATTTCTCTACATACTTCATGATTATCTTATAGAGACATTATTCAATTAATCTCTAACTAAACTTAAAAAGAACATGACTTTTGATTAATTGAAACTAGGAAGTTAATGGCATAGTGACTAGTATTTAGAATTGAACCAAGGGCATTAAAGTGACTAACTAAGTCTTGACCAAACAGAGATTTTCTAAAATATCAATCAAGACACTTCTCCAAGAATGTTGGGATAACCACTTTTGGAATGATTAGTCACTTTCATGCATTAAGACCAAATCTCACACACTTAATGCATATAGTACTTGTATAAGATGTTTGGTTTCTTTTGCAGGTGCTAGAAGGGGTAAAGGTGCCAAAATGTGGTGTTCAAATTTGAGTCAAACGGCTATACAACGGATACCAAATTTGGGCTGGAGCACGCACGGTCGCACCACGGTCGACCGTGATGTCAACCGTGTGTCAACGACTACTTTTTGAATCTCACTATAAAAGACAAACACTTAAGAGCATTTGAAGTTGACCCTCTTGCATATTTTAAAGGCTTATTTCCAGTGATCACAAGTGCATCAATTACTACTCAAATGTGATCAAGCAAGAGAAGATTCTATGATCTTATAGATATAGAATTGTGTTGTTGTAAACTTACTAATCAAAATCATTTATCTTGTGAGTTTACTTAATGTAATGTATGTCCTAGTATTGTGTTAGGATCATCATTGCAAAGTGTATAAGTCTTGTAACTTTAATTAGTAGAAGCATAGGCTAGCTTAGTTATCTACTTCCTTAAAGGGACTTAGGAAGTTGATTAATCTTATTTGGAGATTAATACTTGTCCAAGGTGAAGACAAGTTGATCTAGGTTAGAGTTTATCATTCAAAGGGATAGAAATATTAGGTTTGTTGTTACCAAAGAAGTTGAAGACTTGTAAATCGGGTCTCCACCGGGTTTGGAGAAAAGTGCTTAGTGAAGCAACAAATCCCGATTAGTGTAATCGGGAGTGGATTAAGGTGGATTAGTTAACATCCACCTGAACCACTATAAATCCTTGTGTCTATGTTCTTTACATTACTTCATTTATCATATTGAACATATACACTACACACATCAAGTTTGAGTTGAGTAGGTTGATCAAAGTTGAATCGAATTTGGTGATCAATCGAAAAAGTGTTAAAAACATATTAAGTAACTATTCACCCCTATTTACTTAAAATTGGTATCAGAGCGGTTGCTCAAATCATTGCGCTATAAACGATCGCGAAAGCGTCAAAATTCGTTTTGTACAAAAACTTGAGTCAACGATTCTCGGATCAACTCAAACTATGGGATACTTGGAAGAATTGGTGAAAGAAGCACCAATCTTTGATAAGATGAATATTGATGTATGGAAATTAAGATTTGAGTCTTATCTCAAATCCAAGGATTACTACTTGCGGAGAATAATCAAAGTAGAAGACTTTGTACCACAAGCTAGTTCAAGGCTAGTGAAGTCAACATTTCAAAACAATGATGTTTTGAAACAATTCGATGCAATTTCACTACTTCATGAGATTCTTCCTAGTGAAGAAAGGTTAAAGATAATTTCATGTGAAAGTGCTAAAGAATGTTGGGATTCACTATGTTCTCAAGAATATTTAAACTTTAGGAGTTTAAAGGGTAAAGGAATTGGGAAGGATTTGGAAAAGGTTGGTGATTCTCAAACAAAAGGGTTGAATGGAAATGAAGACTTTTGCCTCATGAGTTCTTTGAATGATTTGGATCAAGATGGTCAAAGTGAAGAAGAGGTTGAATCTCCATTCAAAGAAAATGATGTCTCAAGCATGGATTGCAATGAGGTACATGTATTCTATAATTCTAATTATGAAAAATTGTTAGATGATTACAAGACTATTAAATTTGTATATGATAGTAGTCGTGAAAAATTAAAACTTTTGGAGAAAGAATTACACAAAGTTAGACAACTTAACAAAGTTTTAATTGATGAAAATAACATCTTGAAAAGAAAACTTGAAAGGATAACTATTTGTGATTCATCAAGAGATAAACATGAAATGAATATATGTCACGACTCTAGCAAACACAAATCTTGTAATCAAAGTCCATTGTCTATTATTAGGAAAATAGAGAATAAGGGAAAAATGGACCAAGCTAGCAATTCCATGGTAGGGATAAGTCAAGGATTGGGTAATCTTAAAATCAATCAAAATCAATGATCAAAATGCTAATGAGAATAACCTTCTCAAAAAGACTTTGTATTAATGAAAGGTTTTTCTTACAAATGCAAAATTGTTTTTGAAAAGTGATTTTAAAAGATTAGTGTAGGAAGCTTACTTGCCTTAGGATTGTGTGCTTATGAGAAAATATGTATTGCATGCTAAATACTAGATTGATGTGTTTTGTGTATACTATGTGAATGATTAAATATGAATATATATATATATATATATATATATATATATATATATATATATATATATATATATATATATATATATATATATATATATATATATATATATATATATATATATTACGTGTCATTGATGATTAAACATCGGGAGGATGTAATCATTCAATGTTAGGAAAAGAAAACTTGTCCTCAAGTATTCTATGGAACCTAAGAATCATCAAAAAGCGTTCGAAGAAAGAAGAAGTGAAGAAATAAGTGATCAGAAGGATCCACGGCAGCACCACAGCTGACCGTATACACCACCGCAGATTCCTGTCCTGTACGTGTACAAATTCCTGCACGGCTTACACCACGGTCGACCGTTCTTTGACCGTGTGTGGTCTGATTCTGTTTTATATTAAACTAAACCCTCACTTCTTTTCAACCCACTTCAAAACACACACACCTACACACGGCTGAGAAGATCGACCGCACGGAGAAGAACGCTCATTCCTTCAATTTCAATTCCTACTTTCGGTATGATTAATCCTTGATTTTCTAACATTCAATTGTGTTTGTATGATGAATTAGGGTTATGAAGAAATCCTAACTAGAATGAATCAAAACTTAAATTGATGCAAACAATTGAAATTGTTCTTCAATTGTTCTTGAAGAACAATTTAGAAACGATTGTAGTAATGATTATTGTATATCTATGCATTGATTTAACTTTGGATAATTCTAGGGTTCATTATACATTTAGGTTAGATTTTCATAGAAGCATTGTTCATATGATATGAATGACATTGTTGCAAATTGAGTGTAATAATGTTGAATGTCAAAACATGTGTTGATGATTATTTCAAAAGTCTAGAACACATATGAACTTTGTGAAAATCTTAATCTAGTTGCAAACTCATTGACACTAATGAAGAGTGAAAATGTGAAGAACATTAACATCAAAACGGCTAAGTATTGATGATAATTAAAGTTTGCAAAACTTGTTGCCTACAATTGAATTATGCACTTTGAATTAATTAAAAGTGTCCATGCGCAAAAAATGGAAAATTGAGGAGAAACCTCATCCAACTTTCGCCCACACCAATCAACAGTTAACAGAGAAAGTGTGAAAAATCGAACAATAGCAGAAGGAAGGAGAATTGAAGCAGAAGATTTTCCTGAAATGGTGGTAGCTTTCTCAGTTTTAAACTGGGATGTATTTCTTGATCTAAATTGACCAATTTATCCATCACTCGTTCGAGACTTTTTCTTTAGCTTCGTCTATACCAACGGTTGAGTTACCTTTAGGCTGAAAGCTTCAAGAACTACAGTAACACTTCAAGATTTTGGAAAACTTCTAGAAGTTCTAGCAAGTGGAGAAAGGTTCTTCCACACAGGACACAGTCTAACCTATCTTCCTGATTTCATCAATAAAGATGATGCTATTCGAACATTGTGTGAAGACAATGCTCCGAGAGGAGAAATTCTCAATCAAGGAGTGTTGAGCAAACACCTGCGAAAGAAGTTCCGAATATGGAACACATTGATCGACTACAATGTGTACTGTAGAATGGGAAATCGCTCACAAATCCATGCTGTTCAGATGGCTCTTCTTTGGTGCCTAGAAATACAAATCCCAGTAAACATGGCATACTTTATGGCCATACGAATGAGAAATGTGCCAAAGGACTCAACAAGAGCTCTTCCTTATGGAATGCATCTTACGAAGTTATTTAACAAATTAAGGGCAACAGATGACATTCGCATAAATCCAACCTATCAAATATTTAATCGTCATACATTAACATTGATGGGGTGGGATGATGAAGATGACTCTGATGAGATTGAAAGGGTTTATGAAGCCATGACCAACTCTCAAATCAACTTGGAAGATATATCTGACAGTGATGAAGAACAATTTCCAGATGAAGCAAATGATCCTTTTTATGGCTTGGACCGTGATTCAAAAGCTGAATGAATCTACCTAAATCAAGCTAAAATAAAGAAGTATCAATCCAAGATCAGCCTGCTACTAAAGAAAGCGAAAAAGGCTTTTTCATGTCGAAGTAGTAGCGATGTGAGAAGTAGAAGGTGAAGGAAGTGAGAGAAGTTAAAATGTTATTTGAATAAACTTGTTTGTATTAATTGAATGTGTGACTATTTGAATATTTCTTGATTAGAATCTATTTAATTTGAGTTAGTTAATTTATATTTCTGACAGTTCTCACACGGTCAACTACACGGTCGACTGTAGCATCAATCGTGTATCGGTCTGACACTTCTTTCTCTCTCTCTTTGAAAAATAAATGCACATTGAACTTCTCAAATCTAGTTGGATCTGTTCTCAAAGTATCATTCATAAACTAGCATACTTGAATATGATCAAAATTCTCAAAAGATTCAATTACTCCAAAAGGAAATGAAAGATTAAATGAAGGTTCATCTTTTTCCCTTTAAATTGAGAAGATTAGGATGTAAAACTCATACCCACCATCACAATCCCTAAAAACCCACAATCAAATCATGAGACAAATTGCCGAAGGAAGAGAAGTGTCAGCCCATCAACTCTCAACCTATTCACTGGCCAACTTCTCTAGTGTGAATTGGAATATCTTTCTCAATCTTCGAGGACCTCTATATCCTCTCCATGTGAATGAATTCTATGCAAACTTCCAATTTCATGATGATATGAAGATATCATTCACTCTCTATGGCAAAAGCTATTCCTTGACACTTAAAGAATTTAGAAACATCATGGATGTTCCAAGTAACGGGATCAAATTCTTTCTTAACCCAAACTCATTTAATGAGTTTCCGGAATGGTTAGAAAAAGAATGTGTTCTTGAAACACTGAGTGAAGGACCACTCAAATTTGAGTCCGTTAACAAAAGGGTTTCTTAGTGTATCACCTTGCTTCAACATATGATCTATGGCAACATATCATCTCCATAAACGTATATGGAAAGGGTGAATTACTTTGGAGAATGAATGCAAATGAGGTTACTCTTTTGTGGTGTCTCATACACTCACTTAAGGTAAACATTGCATTTCTGATGGCATCTAGAATGCAACAGGCTGCTCAAGAACCCTTCTTGAAACTACCTTATGGCCTTCACTCAACTAAACTCTTTGCTCATCTCAAATTGACGACTTCCTATCACTACGCTGCTCAAGTTTCGTCATACCCGATTTGCAGAGCTTCAACCAGACCATTTGTTGAACCTTCTCTTGATAACCCTCCAAACTTTAACCTCCTTTCGACCACAGGACAAAGCAGTGTCATTCACGAAAATGTTCTAAAAATCGGACGACATCTAAACAAGCTAGAAGGAATTATAAGAGACACTCATCACTACATTCACCTCAAGAAATAGGCCAAGGCAATTTGAATAATGCCTACCTATACATCCAATTTATGTGTCTTCCATGCATATTTTCATATATGCATTACTATATTTCATGCTTGCTTTGAATAAAATGTGTGCTTGTTATGTTTTAATATATGTTTTTCCAACGTGCACAATTTAAGGGGGAGTTTTGCTCTAAGGGTGAGCTTAGTTCTAGGGGGAGCTAACCTTTTTGCTTCGACAAAAGTAGGGATGGCGCCCGCGGGTAATGGGCACGGGTTCTATATACCCGCGACCTGCCCGTCGGGTTTCTATTTTGCACGTTGAGACCCGTTACCCGCCCACGGGTAAAAACTTTTCACCCATGCCCGTGACCCGCGAATACCCGTGACCCGTGGGTAACCCGCGGGTAATAATACTATACAACTTCTTACTTGAAAATCCAAATAATTTTATTAATTATAAAACCATATGTACAAGCTATATGTATAATTACGTGAAAATTAAATTTTTTACTTGTACATAACATTATATTTCTAATCATTATTCAAATACTAGTAAAATAGCTTTTAAATTTAATAATTGTAAGTATTAATTCGTGGGTAAATTAAGAAAAGTCTCATGTATTCACGGGTCGGGTTTTACCCGCGACGGGTAGTATATACCCATGACCCGCCCGCGACCCGTCGGCGGGTATAAATTTTTACCCGTACCCGTGCCCGCGGGTAAGATTTAATGATTTTACCCGCCCATCGCGGATCGGGTACCCGCGGGTCACGGGTTTTTTCTCGCCCATTGCCATCCCTAGACAAAAGGGGGGAGAAAGATGGATACAAGTGATTGTTAACACTTGCGTATTTATAGCAAAATATCCCTCATCACTTGTATGTTTGTCATCATCAAAAAGGGGGAGAATGTTGGTTGAATGTGGGTTAATGCACTAAACGATAAACTTAAGTATGATTAACCAAAGTATGATTACCCAAAGAATATGTTTTGATGATGACACATACATATGCATAAGTGATGATAGACATCTTAACATAAAACACGCAAGGTCACTAATCCATACTTTATCTTGCAAACGACCAAGTCAAATATAGGTTAAAGAATGAAATTAAAAGTTCAGCTAAACACACGGTCGATCGGTCAACCGCATAGTCAACCATGAAACCCCAAACTGAATTGCAATGCAGTTTTGTGAAAACAAGTTGCATGGTCGCCACCACGGTCAATCGCAGTGTGACCGCAGTTGTCTCTGTTACCATTTTCGACCAAATAAAGTTTGACAAGTTCCCGACATCTATAATTCATGAAACCTTTCTCAACATGCTTATTAGAATAGATGCCTTCTCCATACTCAATTGATTTTTGGTCATAAAAACACTAATTGTGATTAATTACGCATAATGACATCATAATGACAAATTAATCAAGATTAGGCATAACATATAAGTGTTAATTAACAACTTGTGATCTTAATTCTTATCTAGATATCCTTATTATGATCATCAAGTACCAACACACTTAAGCCAATGTCAATAGAACAATGATTGCTATTAGAAACGACTTAGTGATTAATTAAGGCTAAATGAGGAACAATGCTCTCAAGGTTAACTAGTAATGACTTGTAATCCTAAAACACACTTAGATACATTTAGGATGGTCACCAAGTCCTAACTAGATATTTCTCTTCCTTTGTGCATGTTTTGGACATTAATGTGTACTGATAATGCTAAAAACGAACATATATTTCATAGCATTATCCCTCAATAAAGACAAGCTTTTAGTTGCAATTTTCCTATTTACAAGTGATATTCGTTTAAATAATAAAAGGTGAAGACAAAAGGTAGATTCGACGAATTGAAGACGCAAATGACCAAAAAGCTAAAAAGTACAAAGTACAATCAAAGAGGTTTAAATTATTAATGAGAAACGTCTCAAAAGTACAAGAGTACGAGCCGCAAAACGCAAAGTTCAAATTATTAAATCGTACAAAAGGACGTTCGAAAAACCGAAACCAGGACATGAACCAACTAATAACGCACGACGCAATGGACCGAAAGTTACAAATTAATTATGTATATAAATATAATATAATATATAATTAATTATGTAGATTATATATATATATATTATATTTATATATTATAAAAATAAACGTCGGCAGCCTAGGATCCAATTTGTGTGAGCTGGAATGCGAACCTCCGCACTCGCAGAGTTTAGAAGGGTAAAAACTCCGCACTCGCGGAGCTGCACAGTAAAATGTGGGCCTATAAAAGGCAACGAATTCTGCACAATGAAAACACACCTTTTTCTAATCTATCTCTCAATCTCTACGTAATATAAATATATATATATATATATATATATATATATATATATATATAAAATTTATAATTTTAATTTAAATTTTAATTTAATAATAATAAGGGTATGTTAGCGAATGTTGTAAGTGTGTAAGTCGAAATTCTGTCCGTGTAACGCTACGCTATTATTAATCATTGTAAGTTATGTTCAACCTTTTTAAATTAATGTCTCGTAGCTAAGTTATTATTATGCTTATTTAATGCCGAAGTAATCGTGATGTTGGGCTAAATATTAAAATTGGGTAATTGGGCTTTGTACTATAATTGGGGTTTGGATAAAAGAACGACACTTGTGGAAATTAGACTATGGGCTATTAATGGGTTTTATATTAACTTAATGATACCTCGTTAATTTAATATAAAGGTTATAATTTGACGTATCTATAAATAACCACATACGCTTAATCAGGTACGGTGGGCGGGATATCTACAAATACCAATAATTGTTCATTTTACTGGACACGGAACTGGATTAATAGTTAATAGACTTGTTGAAATAGGGGTGGATTACATTCAAGGGTAATTGGTGTAATTGTTAACAAAGTAATAAAACCTTGGACTACACGCAGTCGATAACCTGGTGTATTCATTAAACAAAGTATTAAGACCTTGTTACAATTCGAATCCCCAATTAGTTAGAATATTTGACTTCGGGTATAAGGATAATTTGACGAAGACTCTCGCACTTTATATTTATGACTGATGGACTATTATGGACAAAACCGTATGGACATATTGAATAATCCAGGACAAAAGACAATTAACCCATGGTAATAAACTAAATTCAACACGTCGAACATCATGATTACGGAAGTTTAAATAAGCATAATTCCTTTATATCATATTTAATTGCACTTTTAATTATCGTACTTTAATTTATTGTCATTTTAATTATCGCAATTTTATTTATTGTCATTTTATTTATTGCACTCTTATTTATCGCACTTTAATTATTGTCATTTACTTTACGCTTTAAATTAAGTCTTTTATATTTTTAATATTTTACATTAGGTTTTAACTGCGACTAAAGTTTTAAAATCGACAACTCGGTAATTAAACGGTAAAAACCCCCTTTTATCATAATAATAATACTTCTTATATTTATATATATATTTATATATATATTTATATACAAATTTAGTTTTAAAAATATAGCGTTAAACTTGGCTAGTTCCCTGTGGACGAATCGGACTTACTAAAAACTACACTACTGTACGATTAGGTACACTGGCTATAAGTGTTGTAGCAAGGTTTAGGTATATCCACTCTATAAATAAATAAATAACTTGTGTAAAATTGTATCGTATTTAATAGTATTTTGTAGTAAAATATTATAATATTTAGTACCCCCTCGCTTTAACATCAAGTATTTTTGGCGCCGCTGCCAGGGAACAACACTTAACGCTGAAGCGAGACGCTATTAAATATAGTTTTTAAGTTATTTTTGTAAAAATATATTTACATAAGTTTTAAATATCATAAATATAAAAAATATAAAATATATATATATATATATATATATATATATATATATATATATATATATATATATATATATCTTTAAGTCTTTAAAAAAAAGTATTTTTAGTTATAAAATAATAATAAGTAATTTTTATTCAAAATATAAGTTTTAGTTAAATTATAAAACATTTTCTATAAAATAAAAATAGAAAATTAAAAACAAAATAAAAAAGTAAAATAAAAAAAATAATAAAACATTTGAACCTGTAAATTTTCGATCTGCACCTCATTTGAAACTGTAATCTCCACACTCGCGGAGTTCGGGGGTATCGAAAATCCGCACTCGCGGAGCCGCTCTGACACGCCTGACCTGGTACAACATTAATTACGATTTAGGGTTTATAATTATATATAATTAATTATAATTAGGTTTTGGTTTAATATTAATTAGTTTTAAGTTTATTTAATTTTATATTTTTAGTTTTAATTAGTTTTATTGATTTATAAACTTATTACTTTTATAAAATAAAAAAATATATATAAAAATAATATTTTTATAAAAATTGTATTTTTTTACAACTTTAAGTTTTATTTTTATTTCGTACCTTTTTAATCGTTTATTCGTAATATTTGTATTTTTCGGTCGTAATTAGTTTTAAGACTAGTATTTGCCGTAGTTTATTTTTATTTTTAGATTCTTAGGCTTTGCCGTAAAATCCCTTAAGTGCTTTTTCTTTAGACTAAGATTTAGGTGCTTTAGAATTTTGCGACGCTGTTTATAAATTTTAGTTTTTTTTTAAGTTTCGACGCGCCACTCTATTTTTATTTTTCGACGCCTTATTTTTAGGTCTTAGAATTTTCTCTTTTACTTCTCTAAAATTTCTTTAAAAATCAAAACGAAAAATTATTTTAAGCGGTTAAATTGATAGACATCCAAATTTTCTGCTTCGTAGTAATAGTTGGATTTGTTAGTGGCTGAGTTGTGAGCTTCCGATTTAAAGGGTTCTGGCTCCCTGCTACATCTTTTGGCTATTCGAAATGTGGGCAAAAGCAGAAAAGTCTATTAATTGGATAACTTATATAATTTTTCTTTCTTTTTATAACTAATAGGATATTCAGTGAATGCACCGAGCAAAACGTTCACCACCTTTTATACGTTCACCACCAGTAACAAACCATTAAATCAGAATCCTCTAGTGATTCAGATTCAACAAATTCAATCATGGAAAATCTGGAACCTCTAAGTATGGAAGACCGAATGAGGGCTAAACGCACTGGACAAGGTCACACAATTACTCAACCAGACATTAATGTGCCAGATTATGAAATCAAAGGAAAAATCCTACACATGGTAACTAATCAATGCCAATTTAGTGGTGCGCCGAAGGAAGATCCAAATGAACATCTTCGTACCTTTAATAGGATTTGTACTTTATTCAAAATCAGAGAAGTGGAGGATGAACAGATATATCTCATGTTATTTCCCTGGACTTTATAGGGAGAAGCCAAAGATTGGTTAGAATCGTTACTTGAAGGGGCGATTGATACATGGGATGTTTTCGTTGAAAAATTTCTTAAACAATTCTTTCCGGCCTCTAAAGCCGTGAGACTTCAAGGAGAAATTGTTACGTTCACACAAAAGCCAAATGAAAATCTATATGAAGCTTGGACAAGATTTGCAAAGTTATTAAGAGGATGTTCGCAACATGGTTTAGACACTTATCAAATAGTACAAATATTCTACCAAGGATGCGACATCACTACACGAAAAGACATCGATATAGCAGCTGGTGATTCCATTATGAAGAAAACCGCAACAAAATCTTACAAAATTATTATTAACACTGCTTCCCACTCACATGAGTGGCACCAAGAAAAAGATATCGTTAGATCATCTAAAGCGGCTAGAGCCGATTCTAGCCATGACTTCGATTCCATTTTTGCAAAGATAGATGCTGTTGAGAGACGAATGGAAAAGATGACTAAAGATATTCACTCAATACGAATTAGTTGTGAGCAGTGTGGAGGACCACATTTGACAAAAGATTGTCTCAGTATTGAACAAACAATGGAACAAAGAGAGAATGTTTCATACATGAACCAAAGGCCTGGAAATAATTATCAAAATAATTATCAACCGCCAAGACCAATCTACAATCAAAACCAGAATTATAACCGAAATGTTTCATACAACAACCAACAAGGTCCTAGCAATCAGCAAGTATCCAATAATACTTACAATCAGCAAAGGCCTATTTTTCAGAACAAACCACTACAAACCGATGATAAAAAGCCAAATTTAGAAGATACGATGTCGAAGCTAGTTGAATCTCAAATTCAATTTTTCACATCTCAGAAACAAATGAATGAATAAAATGCTCAAGCATTTAGAAATCAACAAGCTTCTATTCAAAATTTGGAACAAGAAGTAAGTAACCTAGCAAGGTTGATAGGTGAAAAAAAACGGGAAAGTCTACCTAGCGATACAAATGCTAACCCCCGGAATGAAACAGCTAAAGCCATTACCACGAGAAGTGGTATTACACTTAAACCACCTGAAATACCTGTAATTTATGATGATGCTATTCCTAATCCACAAGAACCATAACCTGATCAAGATAAGGAAACAGAACCGGTAGTTGAAAAGGTTAATGAAGATAACACAGTTAAAGATAAACCTTATGTTAAACCATACCAACCACCACTTCCTTACCCGAGTAAAATGAGAAAAGAAATACTTGAAGCCGAGCAATCCAAATTCTTGGATATGTTTAAACAAATAAATTTAAATCTTCCTTTCATTGATGTGATTTCAGGAATGCCTAGATATGCTAAATTCTTGAAAGATCTAATCACAAATAGAAAGAAAATGGAAGAACTCTCGGATGTTACTATGAATGCTACTTGTTCTGCAGTACTGTTGAATAAGATACCAGAAAAACTATCTGATCCAGGAAGTTTCACAATTCCATGTTTTCTGGGTAGTCTTAGTTTAATAGAAGCATTGGCAGATTTAGGTGCTAGTATAAATTTAATGCCGTATTCACTATACGCTAAACTAAACCTCGGAGAATTGAAACCAACAAGAATAAGTATACAACTAGCCGATCGATCAGTAAAATATCCTAGAGGGATAATGGAAAACATGCTAGTTAAAGTTAGTACTTTAGTATTTCCAGTAGATTTTGTTATTCTGGACATGGAAGAAGATTCTCGAGTTCCTCTCATATTAGGAAGACCATTCTTAAACATGGCTAAAGCAATAATAGACGTGTTCGGTAAGAAACTGACCCTAAGTATAGAGGACGAGAGTGTTACCTTTTCAGTTGATAGAGCAATGCAACAACCGCAATCTGCAGATGATACATGTTATTATATTCAAACTATAGATTCACATGCAGAATTGTTAGAAGAATTTCCAGAATTACAAGGAACAGGAGAATGTTCTTTAGGAGAAGGAACTGAACCAATTGATGAAACTGAAATGTTAGCCACACTTATGGCTAATGGATATGAACCAACAACAGAAGAAATTCAAATGCTAAAAGAAGAAGACAGATATTGATACAAATCATCGATAGAAGAACCACCAACATTAGAGTTAAAGCCACTTCCAAACCATTTGGAATATGCTTATTTACATGGTGAATCTGAATTACCTGTAATAATATTGTCTTCTCTTACAGAAAATGAAAAATCTCAACTCATTTCTGTGCTAAAAGCTCATAAACCAGCTATTGCATGGAAGATTCATGACATTAAAGGCATAAGTCCTTCGTATTGCACACATAACATCCTTATGGAAGAAAGTCATAAAACGTATGTGCAACGCCAACGAAGACTAAATCCTAATATGCAAGATGTTGTTAAGAAATAAATTATTAAACTGCTTGATGCAGGTTTAATTTATCCAATCTCTGATAGTCCATGGGTAAGCCCAGTTCAATGCGTACCTAAGAAGGGTGGCATGACTGTCATCACAAATGAGAAAAATGAGCTTATTCCTACTAGGACTGTAACAGGATGGCGTGTTTGTATTGATTATAGAAAATTAAATGACGACACCAGAAAAGATCACTTTCCCTTACCTTTCATTGATCAAATGTTGGAAAGATTAGCCGGGAATAGTTACTATTATTTTCTTGACGGTTTTTTCGGATATTTTCAAATTCCAATAGCACCCGAGGACCAAGAGAAAACCATATTCACGTGCCCTTATGGTACTTTTGCTTACAAACGCATGCCATTTGGACTTTGCAACGCCCCTGCAACCTTTCAAAGGTACATGATGGCGATTTTTCACGACATGATAGAAGAATGAATGGAAGTTTTCATGGATGACTTTTCAGTCTTCGGTGATACATTTGAATCATGTCTAGTTAATCTTGAATGAATGCTTATTAGATGCGAACAATCAAATCTAGTACTAAATTGGGAGAAATGCCATTTCATGGTTAAAGAAGGCATCGTTCTTGGTCATAAAATTTCAAAGGAAGGAATTGAAGTGGATAGAGCTAAAGTAGATGTAATTGCTAAACTTCCACAACCCACCAATGTTAGAGGAGTTAGGAGTTTTCTAGGGCATGCCGGTTTTTACCGACATTTCATAAAAGATTTTTCTAAAATTGCCACTCCTATGAATAAACTCCTAGAAAAGGATGCTCCATTCATCTTTTCGAATGAATGTATTAAATCTTTTAATATTCTTAAAGAGAAACTCACTAATGCACCGATCATGATTACTCCAAATTGGAATCTACCATTTGAACTTATGTGCGATGCAAGTGATTTTGCAATGGGAGCCGTTTTAGGTCAAAGGATTGAAAAACAATTTCAACCTATTTATTACGCTAGTAAGACATTACAAGGAGCACAAACAAATTACACAACTACTGAAAAAGAACTCCTTGCTATTATCTTTGCTTTTGACAAATTTCGTTCATATCTCGTTCTAGCTAAAACGGTGGTCTATACCGACCATTCTGCTCTTAGATACATATTTTCAAAACAAGATGCTAAACCACGATTAATCTGTTGGATCTTACTCTTACAAGAGTTCGATATTGAAATCCGAGATAAAAAGGGAGCAGAAAATCTCGCAGCTGGTCATCTTTCTCGTCTTGAAAATCCTGAATTAGAAGTTCTAAATGAATCAGCTATACAAGATAACTTTCCTGATAAATATCTATTGAAGATAGATTATAATGAAATTCCATGGTTTACAGACTATGCAAACTACTTAGTATGTGGATTCCTTGAAAAAGGATTGTCGTACCAAAAACGAAAGAAATTCTTTAGTGATATAAAACACTATTTCTGGGAAGATCCACATTTGTTTAAAAGTTATCCCGATGGAATAATACGCCGATGTGTATTCGGGGATGAAGCCAGTCAAATCTTAAACCATTGTTACACAGGACCAACAGGAGGGCATTATGGACCTCAACTTACAGCAAGAAAAATTTACGATGCTGGATTCTATTGGCCTACAATTTTCAAAGACGCACACCTTCTTTGTAAATCCTGTAATGCTTGTCAAAGGGCCAGAAAAATAAGTCAACGTGATGAAATGCCACAAAATGTCATTCAAGTATGTGAAGTATTTGACGTTTGGGGTATTGACTTTATGGGTCCATTTCCAAAATCTCATAATAATCTCTACATTTTCGTTGCCATTGATTATGTATCTAAATGGGCGGAAGCACAAGCTCTCCCGACTAACGATGCATGAGTTGTAGTCAACTTCTTAAAACGTCTTTTTGCAAGGTTTGGAACACCGAAAGCTTTAATAAGTGATCGGGGTACTCATTTATGTAATAATCAACTTGAGAAAGTTCTCAAAAGATATGGAGTAACTCATAAAATCTCAACCGCTTATCATCCACAAACAAGTGGACAAGTTGAAAATACCAACCGAGCTTTAAAACGTATTCTTGAGAAAACCGTAGGATCAAATCCGAAGGAATGGTCCATGAAATTGGAGGATGCACTCTGGGCTTTTAGAAGATCCTACAAAACTCCAATTGGAACCACACCTTTTAAACTCGTTTATGGAAAAGCATGTCATCTTCCAGTAGAAATTGAACATAAAGCATTTTGGGCTTTGAAGACATGTAATCTTGATTTACATGAAGCCGGACGTCTACGGTTAAGTCAACTAAACGAATTAGAAGAATTAAGACTTGAGGCATATGAAAATTCCTTAATCTATAAGGAAAGAACGAAGAAATGGCATGATAAAAGAATCAGAAGTTCAAAAGAATTTAAGGAAGGAGATAAAGTTCTTCTTTTCAATTCACGATTCAAGCTATTTCCTGGAAAATTGAAATCAAGATGGTCTGGACCATTTATAGTCAAAAGAGTTTTCCCAAACGGAACAATAGAGTTAATAAATTCAAATGGGATTGAATTTAAAGTTAATGGTCACAGAGTTAAACATTACATACATGGTCCGATGGAAGTTGACAATGAAGTCAATCATAATTTTACCACTCAAGAAATCCTTCAAAATGAAAACATAAATATGTTATCAACAACATATGAAAGATCAAAATTGAAAAATGGGGAGGATTCAAATTAGAGTGATGAAGAAGAATTTCTATACAAACCTCCCATTCCAAGAAATGAAGAAAAAGAAGTTCAAATAGAAGTAAAAGAACCAAGAAAAAAACATTCGAAAAAGGTTAACAAACCAACTCGACTTACTAAAGTAGGAGACCCGGGTGAATTTATCATTTCTTGCTTGCTTAATGATGATGCTATATATAATGGACTCGCAGATTTAGGAGCAAGTGCAAATATTATGCCTCTTTCCTTATACAAAAAATTAGGTATGGGTAAATTAAAACCAACCAAAATAGGTGTTCAATCATTTGACCTAACCATTAAACACCCGGTTGGAATAGAAAATAATTTACTTGTTAACGTGGGAAGTTTGACCTTTGTTGCAAACTTCATTGATGTAAAAGAAGGTAGAATGACACTTAGGGATGGTGACAAATCGATCACCTTTGTGAACCGAAAGTTTAGATCTCCACCAACCAAAACTGTTAAACCAATAAAAACGCCTAAGTGTGGGGAAGATGAAGAAACACTTAATGATGATCCGATAACAAAGAACCCCGTTGATGATACGAAATTAGATGAACCCGTTTTTAACAGTTCAACGAAGAAACTTTATAAACGGATTCATGATGCTAGGATTAAGGGGAACTTTAAGTTATGTAACTGATTAGTATCCAATTTATCGCCAAAAGAAAAGGCGATGTTAGTTGAATTTGTGAAAGTTACGGAGGAAATCAACAAATGGATTGTAGCAAAAATCAGAGATATACAAGTTGTTGATAATCCAATTGAAAATAACGTTAATCACAATTTCAACACCACATCTAACTAATTGTGGGGAGATTCAAATCTTTTAAGGGTAATATGTATTTATGTTAGAATTAGATTTTCTGTTTTCGTGTAGTTCTCGAAAATGGAATCTGTATGGTCTTTCCCTAGCAGACCCTAAAGAACTAGTCTTCTCCCCCCATTCTGAATTTTTATTTTTTTTAGGTTTTACGAGATGAAGAATTCCTTTGATCTGAACCATGGTCTAATGCTACACGTTATGATTACTAAACGTAATAATGACATACTTCTGAGTGAACTGGTATCATTCATAAGAGGCAAAATGGACGAAGTAAGAAAAGAACTCAGAAAAGATCATCATAAGATACATTTTGGTAAAGGAAAATCAAAATCATAAGATACATTTTGGTCACACGAAGGTAAATGTTCAAATAATCAAACATATTCAAATACCGAATTTGTTACTCTATGCAGAGAAGGACCGTTCATATGTTTAGAAGAAAAGATATTGAAGAATCGATGTTACGCTTACGTAGCTATGGAGAACTAAATCACACGACTCTCCTATGAGTCGGTTAAAGCAGGTCTCTGAGAATTCTTTCTCACAGGTAAGTATGTACAGTTTTTATTTTTATTTTTATTTTATTGCTTTTAACCTTTTGATAATAAACGCTGAATCGTTCGTTATAAAGTATTAAATTGGTATTCAATAAAATTAGGTATGCGTAACCGAAATTATTGATATCATACAAAAATTTATTACATCACTGCGAAATTTACCGTTTATTCTTAAGGTATAAATATCTTTAATCAATCAACCCAAAATATTTCAGAAACTCGTCAGGAGTAAAACTAGGTTATGGAACCGAAATTACTTTACCGAAAAGAGGGGCATATATTTTTGATAATATTTGATTGATTAAAGTAGGATAAAAGACCAAAAAGATTTTTAATTTTTATTTTTTACTTTGTTTTTAAAATTAATATTAAATTAATATTATAAATTTTTATAAATTCATATATTTAAGTTTGTAAATATTTTAAAAATTAATATTTTCAATATAAGTTTATAAAATTAATGTATAAAAATATTAATAATATTTATATGAATTTTTAATTTTATGCATTTTAAATTTAAGTTTGGTGTGAATTTAAAAACAAAAATTTACTTTATTTCATTGAGTTAAAAAAATGATTTCTAAAATTCGTCGTGAGTTGAAAACTAGGTCGTTGAACAGAAATTGCTTTACCTGAGGGCGGGACGAGAAATTTTATTATCGTTAATTTTAATCTTATTGATCTAAAGTATGCCAAAAACATTTAAAAAAAAACAAACAAACGCCAATATGTTTGGAATATTTGGTAAAATTTAATCATTTTTCTACACTAATCACCCTCAATAATTTAAATTGTACCGATTTCTTGCAAATGAGGGCATTGCAAGATCTTAAGTGTGGGAAGGGGTTAAATTCTTTCGAATTTTTAAATTTTTTTGACTTATATACTTGGTTACCATTAAAAATACTAGTAACGCAGTAGTTGTATTAGAATCTAGTGCTCTCTGATAATAAAGAACAGCCCTAGTCTTATATACTGACTACCCAATTCTAGTAAAAATTTTCAAATAAATGAATTCAAAATCATGTTTATACATATTTATGAACGATAAAACTAGGTGTTAACACCGAAATTATTGTTACCTCAGAAAGGACATAAATTGATAAACAACCTAAAATGCTTGAATTCATTTAAAATGGAATAGAGGAGAATAAAAAAGCAAAGAAAGGAAAATAAAAGCCAAGTGTGAGAAAAATTACCAAGTTATTTAGAACATATATCACATATTTTTGTACAAATAATTAAAGATACTTTTGTTTTAGACAAAATTAACTGTTTTACTTGGTAAATTATAATATAGTTGAAAGAAAGATGGATCTACATGATGAATCAATTCCATCATTAAACAGAAGTAAAGTCTTCCGAAAAAGAAATGCGCTTCTTGATTTAGGTCAGGAAGTTGTCGTCCAGACCAGTTGTAGAGTCTACGAAAAATCTTGAAAAGTTTTCTCGAAAATCAGCTGGAAATCCACGGACCTCAGCGTCAAACAGGGTCGCCATGTGGTCAGACTTATCTTAACCATGAGAGGATCTATCTCGTAAAATGGAAAGGGCGCCATGCAAATTAGCTTGATAAGACTAATGAATCAGACCCCCTAGAAAAGGATAATCTAATTAAAGATCAAAAATCAGCTTTTAAGCCTGATATCACTCAATCCTTGAGATTGACCTTAAAGATTGAGAATTACAAACTCATGGAATTCGATGATATCTAAACTCGAGCTTGAATGAGAAAATATTTTGATCAAAATTTCAAACCAATTTGTTTTCTGAAAACCCATTTTTAATGCGTTCATCACCATTGAACGTAAAATCCTAAGAATTCACCTGGAATTCATTAGGTCACCTGAACCAAATCGGGTGTCAACCGTAAGAACGGTGGTTGCATAGCATGGTCAAAGACAGGACCTTGTGCCAGACCGAAAAACTATAGGGTGATCTTTACTATTGCTCCTACAAGGGATAGTAATTGCATCCGACACGATATATACCATAATTAAAAGCATGTCACGGGACTTTGACTTAACAGTTGCTTGTTCAATGCTTTCCTTTACAACCGGACGGTAGTTTACCGAAAGGTAATATACGGCACAAGTATACTGGACGTGTTGCTTTCCCAATACAAGGTTAGCAAGTGGGTGACACAAAACCGCAAGTTTTGAGCTAAAATTTTCAAATCTGAAACCCACCAAACCCACAAAAACAATTTGCAAACACCGGTGAAGGGTTATTCCGGAAAACTTATCTAGGGTAAAAGCAAGATTTAATTTTCAAAAGATCAAATATTTTCATAAAGATCCAATTTCCTTAAGGATCTAAATTTTCATAGTCATGTGGGACTGTAAACCACATCGTTACTACCATTGTTCATATCGCCGTATAAAAATCACTGATGTACAAAGTGTGAAGAATAAAGAAGTGATTCTAGTATATTTATTTCAAGACTATATTGCTTGAGGACAAGCAACGCTCAAGTGTGGGAATATTTGATAATGCTAAAAACGAACATATATTTCATAGCATTATCCCTCAATAAAGACAAGCTTTTAGTTGCAATTGTCCTATTTACAAGTGATATTCGTTTAAATAATAAAAGGTGAAGATAAAATGCAGATTCGACGAATTGAAGACGCAAACGACCAAAAAGCTAAAAAGTACAAAGTACAATCAAAGAGGTTCAAATTATTGATGAGAAACGTCTCAAAAGTACAAGAGTACGAGCCGCAAAACGCAAAGTTCAAATTATTAAATTGTACAAAAGGACGTTCGAAAAACCGGAACCAGGACATGAACCAACTAATAACGCACGACGCAATGGACCAAAAGTTACAAATTAATTATGTATATAAATATAATATAACATATAATTAATTATGTAAATTATATATATATATATATATATATATATATATATATATATATATATTATATTTATATATTATAAAAATATACGTCGGCAGCCTAGGATCCAATTTGTGTGAGCTGGAATGCGAACCTCCGCACTCGCGGAGATTAGAAGGGTAAAAACTCCGCACTCGCGGAGCTGCACAGTAAAATGTGGGCCTATAAAAGGCAACGAATTCTGCATAACAAAAACGCACCTTTTTCTAATCTATCTCTCAATCTCTACGTAATATATATATATATATATATATATATATATATATATATATATATATATATATATATATATAATTTCTAATTTTAATTTTAATTTTAATTTTAATTTAATAATAATAAGGGTATGTTAGCGAATGTTGTAAGTGTGTAAGTCGAAATTCTGTCCATGTAACACTACGCTATTATTAATCATTGTAAGTTATGTTCAACCTTTTTAAATTAATGTCTCGTAGCTAAGTTATTATTATACTTATTTAATGCCGAAGTAATCGTGATGTTGGGCTAAATATTAAAATTGGGTAATTGGGCTTTGTACCATAATTGAGGTTTGGATAAAAGAACGACACTTGTGGAAATTAGACTATGGGCTATTAATGGGTTTTATATTAACTTAATGATACCTCGTTAATTTAATATAAAGGTTATAATTTGATGTATCTATAAATAACCACATACGCTTAATCGGGTACGGTGGGCGGGATATCTATAAATACCAATAATTGTTCATTTTTCCGGACACGGAACTGGATTAATAGTTAATAGACTTGTTGAAACATGGGTGGATTACATTCAAGGGTAATTGGTGTAATTGTTGAAAAAGTAGTAAAACCTTGGACTACACGCAGTCGATAACCTGGTGTATTCATTAAACAAAGTATTAAGACCTTGTTACAATTCGAATCCCCAATTAGTTGGAATATTTGACCTCGGGTATAAGGATAATTTGACAAAGACTCTCGCACTTTATATTTATGACTAATGGACTATTATGGACAAAACCGTATGGACATATTGAATAATCCAGGACAAAGGACAATTTACCCATGGTAATAAACTAAATTCAACACGTCGAACATCATGATTACGGAAGTTTAAATAAGCATAATTCCTTTATATCATATTTAATTGCACTTTTAATTATCGCACTTTAATTTATTGTCATTTTAATTATCTCAATTTTATTTATTGTCATTTTATTTATTGCACTTTTATTTATCGCACTTTAATTATTGTCATTTACTTTACGCTTTAAATTAAGTCTTTTATATTTTTAATATTTTACATTAGGTTTTAACTGCGACTAAAGTTTTAAAATCGACAAACCGGTCATTAAACGGTAAAAACCCCCTTTTATAATAATAATAATACTTCTTATATTTATATATATATTTATATACAAATTTAGTTTTAAAAATATAGCGTTAAACTTGGCTAGTTCCCTGTGGACGAACCGGACTTACTAAAAACTACACTACTGTACGATTAGGTACACTGCCTATAAGTGTTGTAGCAAGGTTTAGGTATATCCACTCTATAAATAAATAAATAACTTGTGTAAAATTGTATCGTATTTAATAGTATTTCGTAGTAAAATATTATAATATTTAGTACCCCTTCACTTTAACATCATGTACTTACACATTAATCATGCAATATGTTATATTGCAAATTAAACTTATTAAGTGCTTGAATTATAAGTTGTGCAAGTATCTATATGATTGATCCTAGAATAACTATCTCTTGCTATGTGAGTATTACTTGCTACTTGTCAATATGGTTAATACTCATAAACTTGTTAACTTGATTAATATGTTTGCTATGTGCTCATTAGTTAGGATTTAAGTGACTAACCTACTCCAATAGATTAAGTGTAAAATGGTTCACAATGAAAGTATAGTCAATTGTCTATTTGGTCTAGTCTAAGTAACTAAGGGTGATTGCTTATGACTTAACTTTGATGTCTCTACATACTTCATGATTATCTTATAGAGACATTATTCAGTTAATCTCTAACTACACTTAAAAAGAACATGACTTGTGATTAATTGAAACTAGGAAGTTAATGACATAGTGACTAGTATTTAGAATTGAACCAAGGGCATTAAAGTGACTAACTAAGTCTTGACCAAACAGAGATTTCCCAAAATATCAATCATGACACTTCTCCAAGAATGTTGGGTTTACCACTTTTGGAATGATTAGTCACTTTCATGCATTAAGACCAAATCTCACACACTTAATGCATATAGAACTTGAATAAGATGTTTGGTTTCTTTTGCAGGTGCTAGAAGGAGTAAAGGTGCCAAAATGTGGTGTTCAAATTTGAGTCAAACGGCTATACAACGGATACCAAATTTGGACTGGAACACGCACGGTCACACCACGGTCGATCGTGATGTCAACCGTATGTTAACGGCTACTTTTTGAATCTCACTATAAAAGGCAAACATTTAAGAGCATTTGAAGCTGACCCTCTTGCATATTTCAAAGGCTTATTTCTAGTGATCACAAGTGCATCAATTACTACTCAAATGTGATCAAGCAAGAGAAGATTCTATGATCTTATAGATATAGAATTGGGTTGTTGTAAACTTACTAATCAAAATTATTTATCTTGTGAGTTTACTTAATGTAATGTATGTCCTAGTATTGTGTTAGGATCATCATTGCAAAGTGTATAAGTCTTGTAACTTCAATTAGTAGAAGCATAGGCTAGCTTAGTGATCTACTTCCTTAAAGGGACTTAGGAAGTTGATTAATCTTATTTAGAGATTAATACTTGTCCAAGGTGAAGACAAGTTGATCTAGGTTAGAGTTGATCTTTCAAAGGGATAGAAAGATTAGGTTTGTTGTCTACCAAAGAAGTTGAAGACTTGTAAATCGGATCTCCACCGGGTTTGGAGAAAAGTGCTTAGTGAAGCAACAAATCTCGATTAGTGTAATCGGGGAGTGGATTAAGGTGGATTAATTAACATCTACTCGAACCACTATAAATCCTTGTGTCTATGTTCTTTACATTACTTCATTTATCATTTTGAACATATACACTACACACATCAAGTTTGAGTTGAGTAGGTTGATCAAAGTTGAATCGAATTTGGTGATCAAGCGAAAAAGTGTTAAAAATGTATTAAGTAACTATTCACCCCCTCACTAGTTACTTACAAGCTCTAGGTGTTAATCTAATCACACATCCATTGTTGTGGTTTGACATAATTAATCCCAAAAAGCATTTCATATTCACTAGAGGGTTTGATTCACTAATTCCGCCCTTGTGTGAGTTAAATCTGTTGATTTCGATGTTCCTAGTCATGTTTCATCACCGTTTACACCAAATGATCTTCAATAAGCCACACCAACACTACTCCTAGATCACACTCGTCTTCACCTTGGACAAGCATCAATTTATCAATGGAAATATGAACAACTTCCTAGTTCCCTTTAAGGAAGAAAGGTCACTAGATAAGATGATGTTCTTATCACATGATCAATTATACTAACTCAATCTGTAACACCCCGTCAAAAACCATTAACGGCGATGTTAACTCTGGTCCCAGTGCTTGGCTTGACTTCTATGTAACAGCAAAGTTATACATCGGAAGCAAAAAGTACCTGAGAAGAATAAACATGCTAAAAAGTATCAACTAAAAGGTTGTTGAGTTCATAGATTTATCATAAACAATGATTTTGATAATAGTAATAGATCACAAGATTTCAGTTTCCATAAATATCCTTACACCGCAGTGTAATAAAAAGATTCTACAACCATGGGCACCTGGTAACAGCCTTAACGATAATAATATAATAATGAATACCCCTGATGTCTATAGAGCACCGAATCAAGTGCAATAAATACCCTCGAAGTACTAAACATCCGTTGACTACTAGCGCGACTAGCCCAGATGGGGTTGTCAAACCTGATAGATCTATCAATAGGATTCGTGCCTACGGTACAGAGACCAATAGATTACGTTACCAAGCTAGGGGAATATTTGTGATTCTAACCCACGTAGAATTTAGTTTAGTACTTGTATCTATTTTGTAAAACAGATATAAAACATTGCATGTATTCTCAGCCCAAAAATATATATAAAAAGGGAACTATGAAAACTCACAATACTGTATTTCGTATTTTACGAGTATGATGGCACTGAACAAGTGCAGAGTTGTCCTCGGATTCACGAACCTATATCAAGTACATATATTAACACATATACTCGTAATCGAATAAGTTTATATATATTATATCAATCGTTATATATTTCTGTATATATATACTTATATATATATTTTATATATATAAGTATTTGTTTGATAAAATAATATTAATAATGATAATGATTAATGAGTTGTATTATTTTGTAATAACAATAATAATACTAGTAGTAAAATGATAATAATCATAATAAGGTTTAAAAATAACAATAATAATAATAATATAGTTTTGATGATAGCAAAAATGTTAATTTTTGTAAAAATAATAATAACAATAATAATTTTAATAATAACAATACTAATAATGATAATTATACTTATGTTAAAAATGATAATAATAACATAAATAATACTAATAATAATAATAATAATAATAATAATAATAATAATAATAATAATAATAATAATAATAATAATAATAATAATAATAATAATAATAATAATAATAATAATAATGAGTAAACTACCTTCAAGCTAAAAAGAAATTAAACGCCACAGCCCGGGCTCAAACCCGCGACCTCTCGGTTAGCTCAAACACTCCTTAACCCATTGCTCCATCGATTTCTATCTGGTTTAAATAGTACGTAATTTCTTTTAATCCCGTTTTATAAATTAGTAGCCCAATCCTAATTCATTAATAAGCTAAACAGGCCTAATCACACTTGGCCCAACTATCAAAACAGCTTCTATTGTAAAACAAAAATTAATTGCACTCGCCTGGATTCGAACCCACGACCTCTCGTTCCCCTAACACACGCCTAACCATTCCTCTACTCGTTACCTTCTGTTTTAATTCATTCGTTAATTTTTTTAACCATTAATTTCCTATCTTCTTCTTCCTAATTAATCGATCAAAAGTTTTAACAACCATAACAACACATACCAGTTGGGTTTATAATTCGTAATTGAAACAGAACCCATATACTTTAATTATTGCAATTCCAAGAACCATCACTATCTATATTACTTTAATCATCATCATCATCAATTCTTATCATTATAAACATTATAGTTGTTTAAGTTTAACGTCATCATCATCCTTTGTTACTCATCATCATCGTGTAATTCTATCATCACCATTATCACCATCACGTATATCACTTATCATCACCTAACATAAAATCATAACTCTTCATCATCATCATCACGCATCCGTTATGAATTCATGTAACAGGAAGAATAACTAAAGCGGACTGTGGAGATAAAAAAGAAATAAAAGAAAAATATAAAGGTTGCAGCAGGTGGTGGCTTACGGTTGTGATGGTGGTGATTGTCCGGTGACAAAAACCCAATAGCAGTGGCAGCAATAACTTAGCATAAATCATCATCGTTCTTCCTTCTTCGTAAAACAGAAACAAGAGAGAGCTGCTGCAGCTGCAGTTCGCACATAAACAGAAACGTTTGCAGCTGCAGTTGCAGGTTTGTGGTGTTTTTTTCTCTTCGAACAGAAACAGAAACACGAGTAGCAGTAGTTAACAAGAAGGAGGTTGATGGTTGTGGCAGCTCACGGTGGAGATTCGGTTGGAGAGGGTGGACTAGGTGGTGGCCGGTGAGGAAGATGGTTGATCAAGAGGAAGGTGATGGTGGGTTTTAGTTTTGGTGGGTGTCCAATAATATGCCTAAGTAAATGTATATATATAATATTATGTGTGGAGAAGTTGAAAACAACACATACGCATCACACAAAAAGGAACGTCTTTACAGCTCCATCATGTAATAATGCATAATATAATAATAAATATAATAATAATTTCTCAGATGATAGTAGTTGAACAATTAAAATTGATATTGGTAGTGAAGACTAGAATGATTTAATCAATAAACATGAGATAATCGTTTGTTTTATAGCAGAAGTGGTCGACAACATATTGATCAGGAAGAGAAAAAGAATATATATATAGAAAGCAGATAACGATGGCTAACTAATTTTGTTTTATGTCTTTAATTTTTATTTTATGTCATGTAGCTAGTTAGTGGATACAAATAAGTCCAATTATGATTACTAAGCTTTTGTTAATTAAATCTTACTTTTTAAAAGCATCATGTTTATTAATAAAATAAAATACGTGAAAGCTAGCATAATCTCTATTGATTTATTCTACCGATAATAATAATAATATAACATTTATAATCATTAATTTTTATGGGCCTATTAAATATTTTAACTTATAAACATTTTAAAAGTACTAGAAATCCTTTTTATCATAAAAGTGAAAGATCACTTTATGTTAAAAGAATTACATATATGTGTGAAGATTGGGTTTGGAAAGTGAAGTAGATATGTCCACTAACTTAGTTGTAAATTTATGGATTTGATAATCATTGCTTTGTAACCGATTTTGATTTATTCGTTTGTCATTGAGAGGTCAAAGAATCAAATATAAATTTTGAGAAAAACTATTAAACTTGAAATTGTTTCCATTCAGACAATGAAACAAATATATATATATATATATATATATATATATATATATATAGAAACAGTTGTTCATGAATCGTCGGAATAGTCGAAGTTAGCTTTAAATTTAGTCGGAAATTTCCGGGTTATTACAGTACCTACCCGTTAAAAAAAATTTCGTCCCGAAATTTGATTGTGGTCATCATGGCTGACAATAAAAATGTTTTCGTGACGAATATGAATTGATAATTAGAGTTTTATCACTATTGAGTAATATAGATAAAACGATTCGATTACAGGAAGAGTATAAACGAAGCTATCGTAAAAGATTGAAATGAAGAAATATCTGTTTGCTTTAACTTTTGACGTAGTCACGATTGATTTTCAGAATTCAAGGGATTAAAGAAATCTTCGTAATCTATAAGATTTGATTCTCCGGTAATTAAGGAATTTGAGATTTTCTTTGATTAAATGCGGTGAATTGCCTCGATTGCTGTGTCTGGAATTTCGTTATAAATTAGCTTCTTTCGTTTCATTATCTTCACCACTTCTATACTTTCTTCCTAAATTTATACTTTCAAAGATTGTGAAAATGCTCCATCTAGTTCTCATCCTGAATATTTTTCTGACTATCATTTCTGTCATTCTTCTTTTTCATTTACCCCCAGAGGAATCTGTTTACTTCTACAATTACCTTGGGGTTATAGTGTTTTTAATTCTCCCGTGTCTTTATGTTGCTATATGCATTGATATACACGGTTTGTAATCTCGGGGTTGTTATCGGGCTTTGTATTTTCCCTTATATGTCGGAGCTCTTTGCCTTTTTATTCTCCTCTCGACTCTAAGTAAAGCGAGTAATGGTCCAGAATTTGTAGGTATGAAGTTTCGAAAGGCCCTACTGTTCTAAGCGTAATATCACGATTTGATTTGTCAAATTACCAGAATATTCGGAAAAGACCGAATCATCAAGAAAAATATTTTCTTGATATGTTTAGAGGTTAAATAGAATGTAAGAGTCGTGTAACATGGCAAATGATGATTATAAAGTCTATGAATCATCATCTTCCATTAAAAATTTAGCATGACTTACTGTAATATAATCACGTTGGCCTTACGTCATTATATTATACTAACTCATGCTTCAATTCTCAACACTTCTTCAAAACATTTATAATTTAAACTTGAATTTTAGAGAATATAGAAACTAAAACAGTTTCCTTTATGATGTGATAAAGATATCGCAAAGAGATAATTAATTGCGGACAAGAATCGTTATGAAGATATCTTCAGAAATATAGAGGATATTTATAACGAAAGATACGATGATATCTTTAGAATTTCTAAGATCGATTGATAATGAGGAAAATTCTTCTGTAAGGATTTAGAATGCGTAAGGAGATTATTTGTCTTCTGTAATTTCCATCAGAAATCGAATCATCTGGATTCCTTGAGTATAGGTTTAGTCCTTGTGATTTGTCCACAGTTTCCTTCATGGTTTGCTCAATCCGTTTTTCAGTTCCAAATTTGAGCTTATACCATTCTTTATTGTCAAACTTTTGGCCATTAAGACCATCTATAGCTTTTGCTACCTCGTCAGCATTCTCAAGGCTAACGAATCTGAATCATTGATTATCAATCCGAGATGGTTTCAAGAAATTTTATTTTTAGATGATTAAACGCTGATTGTAATCGTCGACGGATCTAATGGTTGACGAATAGGCGTTGTTGATTTCAAAATTAATGAATGATAATTTCGGTGATTTGATGTGATAATTCATCATAGAATACGAATGAATATAATTCATGAATGTAGTGATCTTTAGGAAGATAACACTTGCTAAAGCTTTACTTAAATTCCGATATGTCAAAATCAGAATATGTAATTGAAAATGGTTGTTCTTTAGTGAACGGTTATATATGTGGATGTAGGTAGTATAGTTACTGATTATTGAATCAGAATTGAAGAATGTACAATGTAACATATTAATGTGAGATATAAATATTTTTCGGGTATTACCTACCCGTTAAAATATTTTCACAATTAACAGTTTGTACAAAGGCGAAGATATACGTTCATATATGTATTCTTTAGATATAATATAGATTTAATGAGTTAATATAATATTAAGCTCATTTGATTTATGGTTGAAATGAGAATAAATAATCTCCAAAACCTTAGAGATTTCATAATTGTCGTGAAATATTTCGCAAATGAAGTTATGAATCAATATTTCATCGTTTGTTGTTATTTATATGCCTCGGTATATGATGTTGGTGCTCGTGGAATCCTTGTGAAATTCACAAGACACGAATAATGTTTTCTAGAAAGTTTCGAGTATGTCGAAAATGAAAGTGTAAAACCAAACATGTAATTGAATAATACACTTGGTTTATTATGAAATGGAGTTTATTGTGTTGAAGCAGTGATTAACGATTGTTAAGTCATTAATAAAGTATGTACATCATAGCATATTGTAATATGAATTAACCAAGTAGTACATACTAGTTAAGATTCACACGTAATAGCTTAGTACGAAAAGATTTAGTATTGTTCCAAACCATATATATATATATATATATATATATATATATATATATATAATTCTTCAGGAAGATTGAGTCAATACATCTTAACTCATTATTACTAATATTCCTTGGTATCTATGGGGCGTATGATGTTGATGTTTGAGGTACTGAGTGTGATGTTGAGGCGTGGGATGCGGATGTTGTTGTTGGTGAAGCTGGTGCTGTTGGTGGTGATGTTGATAGTACTGGTGGTGCTGGTTATGCTGCTGGTGCTGCTGATGCTCTTAGATTTCACACCATATTCTCCAGAGCCACTACTCGAGCGTGAAGCTCGTTGACTTCTTCTATTATTCTGGGATGATTGGCGGTTCGGACAAGTGGATGAATAAGATCTAGAATTTTAGATATTATATATTCGTGACTGGATATCCTAGAAATGAGGGTGAAAATAGTGTTCCGAACGGGTTCGCCGGTAAGTGCTTCCGGTTCTTCACCAAGAGGTGAATTCGGTTGGTGGAAGGGATCACCTTCTTCTTGTCTCCATTGATTAAGTTTACTATGAACCCATCCCCAATTCATCCAAAATAGATGATGGCTGATTAGTCCGTTTGTTCCGGTTACGCTATCTGTGGAGCTCGAGGAATCAAATGAGAAATCCATGTTATTTGTTTGGAATTAGGGTTTTTGATACGAGTGGGTGTTGAATACTGGATGATATATTCGTCTCCTCGAATAGTATATATGGCAAAAGGATTTCCGTAATTTACGGAGAAAATTTAGGAAAAGTGTCAGACAAAGTCTACTGGAATAGATATGATAAGATATGATTTGTCTATACTCCAATAATGGCAGTATGACTTGTCGAGATCATAAAATGATAAGTATGGAATCTAAAAATATTTCGATTAAAGACTTTCAATTCATATACTATGATAACCCAATGACGTTTTCTGGTTCGTAAACCGATGTATAAAGGCATAAGGCATATAGGTACGTGATATATAACAGGGAGGTTATGTACATTTGAGTATGAATAGTAACAAATATAGGAATTTCAAAAATCATGGATAATATTTCATGTAATACATACGTAATACATAAAATCATGATAGATGACATAGGAATGTAGAAAATTTCAATAATCATGAGTGACAGCCCTCGGTTTAACCAAACGAGGTGGTTTTATAAGGATATTGTGTGTGAGTTATTGAATATTGTGAATCACAAAGGGGAGTTCCTCCCAGAGCGACAGAATAAAAGATATGCATATGTATGATGCAAGTAATAATGTTCTAAAACTATATGTCAGGCTGTAGACTAAACTTTAATGCACCCTATTAATCTGGGTTATCCACATTAAATTGCCTAATTCCCTACAACCACCGCTCTGATACCAACTGTAACACCCCATCAAAAACCATTAACGGCGATGTTAACTCTGGTCCCAGTGCTTGGCTTGACTTCTATGTAACAGCAAAGTTATACAGCGGAAGCAAAAAGTACTTGAGAAGAATAAACATGCTAAAAAGTGTCAACCAAAAGGTTGGTGAGTTCATAGATTTATCATAAACAATGATTTTGATAATAGTAATAGATCACAAAATTTCAGTTTCTATAAATATCCTTACACCGCAGTGTAATAAAAAGATTCTACAACCATGGGCACCTGGTAACAGCCTTAACGATAATAATATAATAATGAATACCCCTGATGTCTATAAAGCACCGAATCAAGTGCGATAAATACCCTTGAAGTACTAAACATCAGTTGACTGCTAGCGCGACTAGCCCGGATGGGGTTGTCAAACCCGATAGATCTATCAATAGGATTCGCGCCTACGGTACAGAGACCAATAGATTACGTTACCAAGCTAGGGAATATTTGTGATTCTAACCTACGTAGAATTTAGTTTAGTACTTGTATCTATTTTGTAAAACAGATATAAAACATTGCATGTATTCTCAGCCCAAAAATATATATAAAAAGGGAACTATGAAAACTCACAATACTGTATTTCGTATTTTACGAGTATGATGTCACTGAACAAGTGCAGAGTTGTCCTCGGATTCACGAACCTATATCAAGTATATATATTAACACATATACTCGTAATCGAATAAGTTTATATATATTATATGAATCGTTATATATTTCTGTATATATATATATATACTTATATATATATATATATATATTATATATATAAGTATTTGTTTGATAAAATAATATTAATAATGATAATGATTAATGAGTTGTATTATTTTGTAATAACAATAATAATACTAGTAGTAAAATGATAATAATCATAATATGGTTTAAAAATAACAATAATAATAATAATATTGTTTTGATGATAGCAAAAATGTTAATTTTTGTAAAAATAATAATAACAATAATAATTTTAATAATAACAATACTAATAATGATAATTATACTTATGTTAAAAATGATATTAATAACATAAATAATAATAATAATAATAATAATAATAATAATAATAATAATAATAATAATAATAATAATAATAATAATAATAATGAGTAAACTACCTTCAAGCTAAAAAGAAATTAAACGCCACAGCCCGGGCTCAAACCCGCGACCTCTCGGTTAGCTCAAACACTCCTTAACCCATCGCTCCATCGATTTCTATCTGGTTTAAATAGTACGTAATTTCTTTTAATCCCGTTTTAGAAATTAGTAGCCCAGTCCTAATTCATTAATAAGCATAACAGGCCCAATCACACTTGGCCCAACTATCAAAACAGCTTATATTGTAAAACAAAAATTAATTGCACTCGCCTGGATTCGAACCCACGACCTCTCGTTCCCCTAACACACGCCTAACCATTCCTCTACTCGTTACCTTCTGTTTAATTCATTCGTTAATTTTTTTTAACCATTAATTTCCTGTCTTCTTCTTCCTAATTAATCGATCAAAAGTTTTAACAACCATAACAACACATACCAGTTGGGTTTATAATTCATAATTGAAACAGAACCCATATACTTTAATTATTGTAATCTTAGAACCATCACTATCTATATTACTTTAATCATCATCATTATCATCATCACCAATTCTTATCATTATAAACATCATAGTTGTTTAAGTTTAACGTCATCATCATCCTTTGTTACTCATCATCATCGTGTAATTCTATCATCACAATTATCACCATCACGTATACCACTTATCATCACCTAACATAAAATCATAACTCTTCATCATCATCATCACGCATCCGTTATCAATTCATGTAACAGGAAGAATAACTACAGTGGACTGTGGAGATCAAAAAGAAATAAAAGAAAAATATAAAGGTTGCAGCAGGTGGTGGCTTACGGTTGTGATGGTGGTGATAGTCCAGTGACAAAAACCCAATAGCAATGGCAGCAATAACTTAGCAGCAATCATCATCTTTCTTCCTTCTTCGTAAAACAGAAACAAGAGAGAGCTGCTGCAGCTGCAGTTCGCACATAAACAGAAACGTTTGCAGCTGCAGTTGCAGGTTTGTGGTGTTTGTTTTCTCTTCGAACAGAAACAGAAACACGAGTAGCAGTAGTTAACAAGAAGGAGGTTGATGGCTGTGGCGGCTCACGGTGGAGATTCGGTTGGAGAGGGTGGACTAGGTGGTGGCCGGTGAGGAAGATGGTTGATCAAGAGGAAGGTGATGGTGGGTTTTAGTTTTGGTGGGTGTCCTATAATATGCCTAAGTAAATGTATATATATAATATTATGTGTGGAGAAGTTGAAAACAACACATACGCATCACACAAAAAGGAACGTCTTTTCAGCTCCATCATGTAATAATGCATAATATAATAATAAATAAAACAATAATTTCTCAGATGATAGTAGTTGAACAATTGAAATTGATATTGGTAGTGAAGACTAGAAAGATTTAATCAATAAACATGAGATAATCGTTTGTTTTATAGCAGAAGTGGTCGACAACATATTGATCAGGAAGAGAAAAAATATATATATATATATATAGAAAGCAGATAACGATGGATAACTAATTTTGTTTTATGTCTTTAATTTTTATTTTATGTCATGTAGCTAGTGAGTGGATACAAATAACTCCAATTATGAATACTAAGCTTTTGTTAATTAAATCTTACTTTTTAAAAGCATCATGTTTATTAATAAAATAAAATACGTGAAAGCTAGCATAATCTCTATTGATTTATTCTACCGATAATAATAATAATAATATAACATTTATAATCATTAATTTTTATGGGCCTATTAAATATTTTAACTTATAAACATTTTAAAAGTACTAGAAATCCTTTTTATCATAAAAGTGAAATATCACTTTATGTTAAAAGAATTACATATATGTGTGAAGATTGGGTTTGGAAAGTGAAGTAGATATATCCACTAACTTAGTTGTAAATTTATGGATTTGATAATCATTGCTTTATAACCGATTTTGATTTATTCATTTGTCATTGAGAGGTCAAAGAATCAAATATAAATTTTGAGAAAAACTATTAAACTTGAAATTGTTTCAATTCAGACAATGAAACAAATATATATATATATATATATATATATATATATATATATATATATATATATATATATATATATATATATATATATATATATATAGAAACAGTTGTTCATGAATCGTCGGAATAGTCGAAGTTAGGTTTAAATTTAGTCGGAAATTTCCGGGTTATTACAGTACCTACCCGTTAAAAAAAAATTTCGTCCCGAAATTTGATTGTGGTCATCATGGCTAACAATAAAAATGTTTTCGTGACGAATATGAATTGATAATTAGAGTTTTATCACTATTGAGTAATATAGATAAAACGATTCGATTACAGGAAGAGTATAAATGAAGCTATCGTAAAAGATTGAAATGAAGAAATATCTGTTTGCTTTAACTTTTGACGTAGTCACGATTGATTTTCAGAATTCACGGGATTAAAGAAATCTTCGTAATCTATAAGATTTGATTCTCCGGTAATTAAGGAATTTGAGATTTTCTTTGATTAAATGCGGTGAATTGCCTCGATTGCTGTGTCTGGAATTTCGTTATAAATTAGCTTCTTCCGTTTCATTATCTTCACCACTTCTATACTTTCTTCCTAAATTCATACTTTCAAAGATTGTGAAAATGCTCCATCCAGTTCTCATCCTGGATATTTTTCTGACTATCGTTTCTGTCATTCTTCTTTTTCATTTACCCCCAGAGGAACCTGTTTACTTCTACAATTACCTTAGGGTTATAGTGTTTTTAATTCTCCCGTGTCTTTATGTTGCTATATGCATTGATATACACGGTTTGTAATCTCGGGCATCCCACGGTCTGACCTGCGGTCAACTGTGGACCCAACCGTGCTCCTTCAGTGTTTTTCAAATTACTCTTTTGACTTAACGGTTTTTGTGTATTGGTCGTTTGCTAGAGATTGTGTAGGCTTGTGAACTTGTGTTGTTCTATACATTGTTTAAGCATACAAGACTTGGTGTCATTGTCAAAACAAAGTGGTTAACATTTGAATATTATCATTGGATCACTAACCAACATTCTCCCCCTTTTTGATGATGAAAAATGTAGTGACCCGAACTTTTCCATGTTTATATATATATATTAAATGAAGTTGATATTTACATGATTAAATGTTTCCAACATGTTAAGCAATCAAACTTGTTAAGACTTGATTAATTGAAATAGGTTTCATGTAGACAATTGACCACCCAAGTTGACCGGCGATTCACGAACGTTAAAAATTGTAAAAACTATATGATGATATATATATGGATATGTATATAGCTAACATGATATTATGAAAAATAAGTATCTCACTAGGTATATTAACAATGAGTTATATACATAAACTGAGACTATTGAATTATGAAACTCGAAACGATATATATAACGATTATCGTTATAGCAACGCCTTACTAAATACATATGTATCATATTATGATATATTCATTGTTGGTGATTTGTGTCACCAATATGATTTAAGTGTAATGGAATTAATTTGTTAACCAAAATAACCTTGATAAATATCGAACAAGTTTGGAAAAGTGTGGAGTGCACACTTGTTTGAACTTATCTTGATTATGACGGGGGTTCGAGGGTAGCGCCCCTGATAGCGGGGTCCAAGGGGTGGCAACCCCTGGCGGGGTCCAAGGGGCAGAGCCCCTGGCTGGGATCGAGCTGCGAGGTCAGCTCGGAAATTTTTTGTTTGGGTTAATATCGCTTTATTAAAAATGTGTTAAAATTTGATTTAAAGCTTTCAACAACGTTAAATGAGATCGTTAACTTAAAGCTTTCAAAAACAACACTTACATGTAATGATTAACGATGACTTAACGACTCAGTTAAAATGAATATACATGTAGTGTATTAAGATGTATTAGTACACTTTTGAAAGACTTCAAGACACATATCAAAGTAATTCTACTTAGCAAAAATGCTTACAATTACATTTTCATTCATTTTCATCAACAATTCTACTTGTAGTCATTCAGTATTCGTATCCGTATTATACACAGCTTCTAGACGTACTTACTATGATTATATACCAATAGGAACTAGAATGGTATTCCACTCTTGATTATGTCATGCATGACTAATCAAATTTAACTTTTACCATGAACTAGTCAACTAACTAGAACTCCTTTTAACCCCACTCACCACTCATCATTCACCACTCACCAATAAATCCATTTCACTTCCAATTCTCTTTCTAATTCTCTCTCAACACCTACACACACTTATGAATGAATTTTTCTAGTAAACTAATCATCATCTTTATCAAAAATTACTTCAAGAATCAAGCTATAATCATCATAGGAAGAACACTTCAAGAACACTTCAAAAATCCTTTCAAGTTTACTAGTTTACTTCCAAGCTTTCTAATCCATTCCAAGTAATCATCTAAGATCAAGAAACCTTTTTTATTTATAGTAGGTTATCTTTCTTATTCAAGGTAATATTCATATTCAAACTTTGATTCGATTTCTATAACTATAAACTATCTTAATTCGAGTAAAAATCTTACTTGAACTTGTTTTGCGTCATGATCCTACTTCAAGAACTTTCAAGCCATCCAAGATCCTTTGAAGCTAGATTATTTCTTGTCACTTCCAGTAGGTTTACCTACTAAACTAGAGGTAGTAATGATGTTCATAACATCATTCGATTAATATATATATAACTATCTTATTCGAAGATTTAAACTTATAATCACTAGAACATAGTTTAGTATATTCTAAACTTGTTCGAAAACAAAGTTAATCCTTCTAACTTAACTTTTAAAATCAACTAAAAACATTTTCTATATCTATATGATATGCTAACTTAATGATTTACAACCTGGAAACACGAAGAACACCGTAAAACCGGATATACGCCGTCGTAGTAAAACTGGGGGCTGTTTTGGTTTGGATAATTAAAAACTATGATAAACTTTGATTTAAAAGCTATTCTTCTGGGAAAATTATTTTTATTATGAACATGAAACTATATCCAAAAATCATGGTTAAACTCAAAGTGGAAGTATGTTTTCCAAAATGGTCATCTAGACGTCGTTCTTTCGACTGAAATGACTACCTTTACAAACACGACTTGTAACCTGTATTTCTGACTATAAACTTATACTTTTTCTGTTTAGATTCATAAACTTAAGTTCAATATGAAACCATAGCAACTTGAATCACTCAAAACAGATTTAAAACGAAGAAGTTATGGGTAAAACAAGATTGGATAATTTTGCTTGTTGTAGCTACGTGAAATTTGTAACAAATCTATACAAATCATAACTTAACCAACTTATATTGTATTATACATGTATTCTAACATATATTATATAATCTTGGGTTACCATAGACATGTATACAATGTTTTGACATATCATATCTTCCCATCTATATATATTATTTGGCACAACCATAGACACTCTATATGCGGTAATGTTTGAGTTAGCTATACAGGGTTGAGGTTGATTCCAAAATAATATATATACTTTGAGTTGTGATCGAGTCTGAGACTTGTAGACACTGGGTCATGGATTGATTTGAGATAATATATATATTGATTTATTTCTGTACATCTAACTGTGGACAACTAGTTGTAGGTTACTAACGAGGACTGCTGACTTAATAAACTTAAATTGTTAAAACGTAATAAAAATATTGTGAATGTATTTTGATCATACTTTGATATATATGTACATATTTGTTATAGGTTCGTGAATCGACCCGTGGCCAAGTCTTATTTTCCAACGAAGTGAAAATCTATTAAAGTGAGTTATAGTCCCATTTTTACTATCTAACATTTTTGGGATGAGAATACATGCAGTTTTGAAAATGATTTATAAAAAAGACACAAGTATTGAAACTACATTCTATGTTGAATCGTTATACCGGATATCGCCCTTGTTGAACTTGGTAGCCTAAGAATTGGTGTTTATTATAATTGCCACCAATTGACGCGAATCCTAAAGATAGATCTATGGGCTTTGACACGCTCCAGTCAGAGAATTTGAACTACTTTAGTACTTCGATATTTATATATGGGGATATTCTAGATGCATTTGTTAATGTCGGTTACCAGGTGTTTAACCATATGAATGATTTTTATGCAGATTGCATGTTATTGAAAGATGAAATCTTGTGGTCTATTATTACAATTTGAAATATAGGTTATACCTATAACTCACCAACATTTTTGTTGACGTTTAAAGCATGTATATTCTCAGGTGATTATTAAGAGCTTCCGCTGTTGCATGCTAATTTATGGACAAGAGTTAGAGTCAGCATGCTTGTATAATATTGTTTAAAAACTTCATTCGAAGACATATATATTGTTGTGTAATATTATTGTAAACCATTATGTAATGGTCGTGTGAAAATGCTATATTTTAGATTATCATTATTTGATAATCGTTGTAATATTTTAAAGGTTATGGTTTGTTTTAAAAATCGAATGCAGTCTTTGAAAAACGTCTCATATAGAGGTCAAAACCTCGCAACGAAATCAATTAATATGGAACGTTTATAATCGATATGAACGGGACATTTCAGTTGGTATCAGAGCGTTGGTCTTAGAGAACCAGAAATATGCATTAGTGTGTCTAACCGAGTTTATTAGGATGCATTAGGGAGTTTGGACTTCGACCGTGTTTACTTTAAAAACGATTGCTTAATATTTTTGTTGAAAACTATATATTTTTACATGTAAATATTATGTGGTATATTACTAATGTGTTATTTAATGGGTAATAGATGTCTACTTCTGGTACCAATCCCATCGACTCACCTAATAACAATGAAGAGTCGAATATACTTTGGGAAGATTGATGTCGTGCGAGGTGTATATAAAATAGCTATTAATTTTAGCAGGAAATACTATTAAATACGATACAATTTTACACAAGATATTTATTTATTTAGAGAATGGATATACTTAAACCTTGCTACAACACTTATAGGCAGTGTACCTAATCGTACAGTAGTGTAGTTTTTAGTATGTCCGGTTCGTTCCACAGGGAAATCTTTAAACAAAGCTTAACGCTATATTAGTTTACTTTTATAAAAATACAAATATATATATAAGTAATATTATTATTATAAAGGGGGGTTTTTACCGTTTAATGACCGGTTTGTCGATTTTAAAACTTTAGTCGCAGTTAAAACCAAATGTAAAATATTAAAAATAAATACAAGACTTAAATTAAAGCGTAAAGTAAATAACGATAATGAAATTGCGAATAATAAAAGTGCGATAAAATAAAAATGCGATAATTAGAAGTGCAATTAAATATAAAATAAAGGAAATTAAATATGAAATAAAAGAATTATGCTTATTTAAACTTCCGTAATCATGATGTTTGACGTGTTGATTTTAGTTTTATGCCCATGGGTTAATTGTCCTTTGTCCTGGATTATTTAATATGTCCGTCTGGTTTTTGTCCATAACAGTCCATCAGTCATAAATATAAAGTGCGAGTGTCCTCGTCAAATTATCCTTATACCCGAAGTTAAATATTCCAACTAATTGGGGACTTAAACTGTAACAAGATTTTAATACTTTGTTTAATAATTACACCAGGATGTCGACTGAGTGTAACCCAAGGTTTTAATATTTTGTTATCAATTATACCAAGTGTTCTTGTACATAATTTCACCCCTGTTTTAATTATTCTAGTGGCTATTAATCCATTCCCGTGTCCGGTTAAATGAACGATTATTCGTACATATAAATACCTCGCCCATCGTGTCCGATCGAGTGTATATGGTAATTTATAGGGACGCCCAATTGTAAATATTTATATTAACATTAACAAACTATCATTTAGTTAAACAAATATAAAGCCCATTAATAGCCCATAGTCTAATTTCCATAAGTGTCGTTCTTTTGTCCAAACCCCAATTATGGTACAAAGCCCAATTACCCAATTTTAGTAATTAGCCCAACATCATGATTACTTCGGATTAAATAAGCATAATAATAACTTAGCTACGAGACATTAAATTAAAAAGGTTGAACATAACTTACAATGATTAAAAATAGCGTAGCGTTAAACGGACAGAATTTCGACTTACACCCTTACAACATTTGCTAACATACCCTTATTATTAGGATTTAAAATTAAAATTAAAATTAAAATATAAATTATATATATATTTTTACGTATATATTGAGAGAGAGATAGAAAAAGGATGATAAAAATGCTCAGAATTCGGTTGGCTTTATAGGGAGTTTCAAACTATGGGGCTCCGCGACTCGCGGCACTTCTTGCCTTCAAACTCCGCGAGTCACGGAGTTTGTAAATACAGCTCACACAAGTTTGGCTCTTTGTTTACCGACGGTTTTAAATATTTATATAATATATAAATAATTATAAGAATTATTTAAATATTATATTATATTTATGTGCATAGTTGACTTGTAATTTTTAGTCCGTTGCGTCGAGCGTTGAGAGTTGACTCTGGTCCCGGTTCCGGATTTTTGAAACGTCCTTGCGTACAATTTAATATCTTGTACTTTGCGTTTTGAATCTTGTACTCTTGTAATTTTGAGTCGTTTCTTATCAATAATTGGAACCTCTTTGATTGTCTTTTGTACTTTTGAGCTTTTTGGTCGTTTGCGTCTTCAATTCGTCGAATCTGTCTTTTGTCTTCCGTCCGGTTGTAAAGGAAAGCGTTGAACAAGCAACTGTTAAGGCAATGTCCCCTGACATGCTTTTAATTATGGTTTATAACGTGTCGGACGCAATTACTATCCTTGGTAGGAGCAATAGTAAAGCTCACCCTTATGATTTTTTGGTCTGGCACAAGGTCCTGTCTTTGACCACTATGCAACCACCGTTCTTACGGTTGACACCCGATTTAGTTCAGGTGACCTAATGAATTCCAGGTGAATTCCTAGGATTTTACGTTCAATGGTAATGAACGCATTGAAAATAGGGTTTTCAGAAAACAAATCGGTTTGTAATTTTGATCAAAATATTTTCTCGTTCAAGCTCGAGTTTAGATATCATTGAATTCCATGAGTTTGAATTCTCAATCTTTAAGGTCAATCTCAAGGATTGAGTAATATCAGTCTTAGAAGCTGATTTTTAATCTTTAAGGAGATTATCCTTTCTGGGGATCTGATTCATTAGTCTTATCCAGCTAATTTGCATGGTGCCCCCCCATTTTACGAGATAAATCCTTCTCATGGTTAGGATAAATCTGACCACTTGGCGACCCTGTTTAATGCTGAGGTCCGTGGATTTCCTGCTGATTTTAGTGATGACTTTTCTAGATTTTTTCGTCAACCTACAGCTGGTCTGGACGACAACTTCATGACCTAAATCAAGAAGCACGTGTCTTTTTTCGGAAGACTTTACTTTCTTTTAATGATGAAATTGATTCATCGTGTAGATCCATCTCTTCTTTTCTTTCATCGGGTAAAACAGTTTAGTTTAGTCCAAAGCAAAAGTATTTTCAGTTATTTGTTACAGATATATGTGACATATGTTTAAGATAACTTGGTAAATTTTCCCACACTTGGCTTTTATTTTCCTTTTTATTGTCCTCTATTCCATTTTAAATGAATTTTAACATTTTGGTTTGTTTCTCGATTTATGTCCTTTCTGAGGTAACAATAATTTCGGTGTTAAAACCTAGTTTTATCGTTCATAAATATGTATAAACATGATTTTGAGTTCATTTAATTGAAATTTTTTTTAAAATTTTTACTAGAATTGGGTAGTCAGTATATAAGACTAGGACTGTTCTTTATTATCAGAGAGCACTAGATTCTAATACAACTACTACTTTACTAGTATTTCTAATGGTAACCAACCGAAAGAATTTAACCCCTTCCCACACTTAAGATCTTGCAATGCCTTCATTTGCAAGAAATCAGTAACAATTTAAATTATTGAGGGTGATTTGTGTGAAAATCATTAAATTTTACCAAAGTTTCCAAATATATTGGCGTTTGTTTGCTGAATGATAAATGGTGCACATCATTTGTTCATTCCGTCTTGTTGTTATTTCACATATATTTTGCATCTTGTCGTCAAAATTAGTTGCTTTTGCTGAACTTAATGCCAGTCTTTGAAAATGCGTTGTTTTACCCTGTTGTGTACATAAGATAAACTGCAAACATATACACATATTTTTGAAGTTTGGTATATTACCCCACATTCAAAAATTATTAAAATCTAAGAATAAAAGTTAGAAAATTATAAAAACTATTACAATATTAACACAAGTATTAAACGTATCAATATTACAAATTACAAAATAAATAAAACTAAGTAGACTAGGGATGATACTGGTACCAATAGGGGTTCCAAGCATAACCATAGGTGCTATAAAATGCTTCGGCAGGGTTATACGTAGGATACGGTGGTTGCATCTCTATAGACCAGGGAAGGAATATGGGTTTCGGAGTAGGAATATAGTTTCTACCTATATGTTGGCAATGAGCTATAATTTGGTTTTGATGAACTTGCCAATCTTCAAATGCTCTCTGTCTAGCATTTTCGTACTCCTGTGAAGCTATAAACCTTTGCATTTCTTGCATTTCATTTCCCCCTCCTACATTACCTTGCTGTTGGTTTCTCTCAACCTGTGGATGTCTACCATGGTATTGTACTGCGGCGTTATTTCGCCTCTTCAAAACTTTCGCACCATGGTATACATTTAAACGTTTAAACTAGCTACCCAATCATTTAATTCTATACTACACAACAATTCTTCACACCATACTTTATATACAGGACTACGCATAGTGAATAAACGTACCCAGTCATTAAAAGTAGAATTACCATACCTCTGTACAAGTAATTCCCTAATTGGCCCGGCCAATTCTACAGCTTCTAATGGTCCCCATTCTATGACCCTCGGTACCTCAACAACTTTAGAATGAAGAGTATGCAAACCCCTTTGGTATTTTGGATAATCTATCCAAAGTCTGTCAAATCTCAGGTTCGGATGCAAATCTTCCAAGTGCATATCAGAAAATGTCATGACTGGAGGAGGTATATCTTGCTTGTAGTAGTTATCCACCTCCTGTTGTTCCGCATTCTCAGCAGGAGCATTGCGAGCTTGGGATGAAGATTCACCCCTTTCAGTCTGCAAAACACATCAAACACAATTTTTGTGCATCCAAATATGCATTAGTGTCAGCAAAATCATCAATCAAAATAATTACAATGACATGATCAATTTATATCAAACCTAAACTCATTTTCACATTTTTATCAAATCTACACTTTTTCAAATAAGCATATACGAAAATGTTCGCCAAGTTCATAAGCATTCAACTCAAATAACATGTCAAAATAATCATTACTAGCAATTAAACAAGTTTCAAATGGCATTATCTCTCAAAAATCAAGTTCATGAATTTTAGACTTGAAAAAGTCCACTTTAATTCTCAAAATCATGTTTAGGCTCAAAGTTTGGATCATTTAACTACCTAAACATGTTACACTAATTATTTTGCAACAATTCATGACAAAAATCGGCCATAACCTGTTTATATCAAAAAGCCCCAAATTTGCTCAAGAACACAAACCCTAGATTACTTTAAATTTCAAGTTTAAGGCTTCTAATCATGTTAAATAGCATCAATCTAGGTTATACAAGCATAATACATAAACAATTTAAGCATAATTACACTAAAAAGCATCAAAATCAAATTGGGGAAAAAATTGCTCAAGAACACTAATTTTCGGATTAAATGGTGTTTAGGTGTAGAAATTTACCGTTTTTCTTGAGTAATTCCTTGATAGCATCCTTCTCAACATGATTTTAGTAAAAGATTTGATGATTAACGGTTAAAAATTGTGATTTTGGGGGTGTTTTTGCGTATTTTTTCGGCAGTTATTTCGCAGTATTGGTGTGTTTGTGGGTTGGGACTGATCTGTTCCAGCTCTTATATTTTTTTTCTATAATTCGATATCTCCGCGAGTCGCGGTGTTTGAAACTGCAAACTCCGCGAGTCGCGGAGTTTGTATTTTTTTTTTAAACATCTTATATTAATTAAAACAATTAAGTAATTAATTTTAAAATTTTGTTTCCCTTGTTATTTAGGACGAGGTCGTTTCGGATCGATGTCCTAGTCCGTCCTTCGACAAAATTTTAAAATTTGTCTTTTTGTAGCGATTGTTTTAAAAGCTAAGATTTTTGGGTTTTTTAAATGTTTTTGGCATACTTTAATTTAATAAGATTAAAAATAATGATAATAAAAGTTCTCGTCCCTCCCTCGGGTAAAGCAATTTCGGTTCAAAGACCTAGTCTTCAACTTACGACGAATTTTAAAAATCATATTTTTAACTTAATGAGATAAAGTAAATTTTTGTTTTTAAATTCACACAATTTAAATATAAAATTCAAAATTAATATTAAAAATTCACACCAAACTTACAATTTAAAATGCATAAAATTAAGAATTCATATTTAAAAAAATAAAAAAAAAATTCACACCAAACTTAATTTAAAAAATCATATTATAAATTTACACCAAACTTATATTAATTTTTCAAATATTTACAATTTTAAATATATTGTTTTTACAAAGTTTACAATATTAATTTAAGATTTAAATATTAATTTTAAAAACATGGTAAAAATAAAATTAAAAGTCTTTTTGGCTTTTTATCTCACTTTTATCAATCAAATATTATCAAAAATATGCGCCCCTCTTTTCGGTAAAGTAATTTCGGTTCCAAGACCTAATTTAACTCATGACAAATTTTTGAAATATTTTGGGTTGGTTGATTAAAGATATTTATACCTTAAGAATAAACGTTAAATTTCGCAGTGATGTAATAAATTTTTGAATGATATCAATAATTTCGGTCGCCAAACCTAATTTTATTCAATACCAATTTAATACTTTATAGCGAACAAATTAGCATTTATTATCAAAAGGTTAAAAATAAAAAATAATAAAAACTGTACAGACTTACCTGTGAAATAGATTTCTTAGTTATATGATCTATCCCATTCATAAGATAGTCGGTTTAATTGGTTTTCCATGGCTACATAGGCGTAACCTCGAGCATTCAGTGTCTTTTCTTCTAAACATATGAACGGTCCGTCTCTGCATAAAGTTACAAATTCGGTGTTTGAATATGTTTGATTATTTGAACATTTACCTCCATGTGACCATTTTCCGCATTTGTGACATCTTTCTAGGTGTCGTGCTCTTCTTTTTGCTGCGGATTTTGATTTTCCTTTACCAAATTGTAACTTATTATCTTCGCATCTGGAATCTTTTCTAACTCCGTCCATTCTTTCTCTGATTACTGATACTATTTCACTCGGAAGTGTGTCATTATTACGTTTAGTGATCAAAGCGTGTAGTATTAGACCATGGTTTAGTTCACAGGCAGTCTTCATTTCCTAAAAAAAATAAAAATTCAGAATGGGGGAAGAAGACTAGTTCTTTAGGGTCTGCTAGGGAAAGACCATTCGGGTTCCATTTTCGAGAACTACACGAAAACAGACAATCTAACTCTAACAGAAATACATATTATCCTTTAAAGACTTGAATCTCCCCACACTTAGTTAGCTGTGGTGTCGAAATTGTGATTAACTTCGTTGTCGACTTCCATCGGACTATCTATGTAGTGTTTAACTCTGTGACCATTAACTTTAAATTCAATCCCATTTGAATTTATCAATTCTACTGTTCCGTATGGGAAAACTCTTTTGACTATGAATGGTCCAGACCATCTTGATTTCAATTTTCCAGGAAATAGCTTGAATCGTGAATTGAAAAGAAGAACTCTGTCTCCTTCTTTAAATTCTTTTGAACTTCTGATTCTTTTATCATGCCATTTCTTCGTTCTTTCTTTATAGATTAACGAATTATTGTATGCTTCATGTCTTAATTCTTCTAATTCATTTAGTTGACTTAATCGTAGACGTCCGGCTTCATGTAAATCAAGATTATATGTCTTCAAAGCCCAAAATGCTTTGTGTTCAATTTCTACTGGAAGATGACATGCTTTTCCATAAACAAGTCTAAAAGGTGTGGTTCCAATTGGAGTTTTGTAGGCTGTTCTAAAAGCCCAGAGTGCATCCTCCAATTTAATGGACCATTCCTTCGGATTTGATCCTACGGTTTTCTCTAAAATACGTTTTAAAGCTCGGTTGGTATTTTCAACTTGTCCACTTGTTTGTGGATGATATGCGGTTGAGATTTTATGAGTTACTCCATATCTTTTAAGAACTTTCTCAAGTTGATTATTACAGAAATGAGTACCCCGATCACTTATTAAAGCTTTCGGTATTCCAAACCTTGCAAAAAGACGTTTTAAAAAGTTGACTACAACTCGTGCATCGTTAGTTGGGAGAGCTTGTGCTTCCGCCCATTTAGATACATAATCAATGGCTACGAGTATATATAGATTATTATGAGATTTTGGAAATGGACCCATAAAGTCAATACCCCAAATGTCAAATGCTTCACATACTTGGATAACATTTTGTGGCATTTCATCACGTTGACTTATTTTTCCGGCCTTTTGACATGCATCACAGGATTTGCAAAGAAGGTGTGCATCTTTGTAAATTGTAGGCCAATAGAATCCAGCGTCATAAACTTTTCTTGCTGTTAGTTGAGGCCCATAATGCCCTCCTGTTGGTCCTGTGTGACAATGGTTTAATATTTTACTAGCTTCATCTCCATATACACATCGGCGTATTATTCCATCGGGACAACTTTTAAACAAATGTGGATCTTCCCAAAAATAGTGTTTTATATCACTGAAGAATTTCTTTCGTCTTTGGTACGATAATCCTTTTTCAAGGAATCTACAAACTAAGTAGTTTGCATAGTCTGCAAACCATGGAATTTCTTTATAATCTATCTTCAATAGATATTCGTCAGGAAAGTTGTCTTGTATGGCCGATTCATTTAGAACTTCTAATTCGGGATTTTCAAGACGAGAAAGATGATCAGCGGTGAGATTTTCTGCTCCTCTTTTATCTCGGATTTCAATATCAAACTCTTGTAAGAGTAAGATCCAACGGATTAATCTTGATTTAGCATCTTGTTTTGAAAATAGGTATCTAAGAGCAGAATGGTCGGTATAGACCACCGTTTTTGCTAGAACGAGATATGATCGAAATTTGTCAAAAGCAAAGACAATAGCAAGGAGTTCTTTTTCAGTAGTTGTATAGTTCTTTTGTGCTCCTTGTAATGTCTTACTAGCATAATATATGGGTTGAAATCGTTTTTCAATCCTTTGTCCTAAAACGGCTCCCATTGCAAAATCACTTGCATCGCACATTAGTTCAAATGGTAGATTCCAATTTGGTGTTATCATGATCGGCGCATTAGTGAGTTTCTCTTTAAGAATATTAAAAGATTTGATACACTCATCTGAAAAGATGAATGGAGCATCATTTTCTAGGAGTTTATTCATAGGAGTGGCAATTTTAGAAAAATCTTTTATGAAACGTCGGTAAAAACCGGCATGCCCTAGAAAACTCCTAACTCCTCTAACATTGGCGGGATGTGGAAGTTTAGCAATTACATCTACTTTAGCTCTATCCACTTCAATTCCTTCTTTTGAAATTTTATGACTAAGAACGATGCCTTCTTTAACCATGAAATGGCATTTCTCCCAATTAAGTACTAGATTTGATTGTTCGCATCTAATAAGCATTCTTTCCAGATTAACTAGACATGATTCAAATGTATCACCGAAGACTGAAAAGTCATCCATGAAAACTTCCATGCATTCTTCTATCATGTCGTGAAAAATCGCCATCATACACCTTTGAAAGGTTGCAGGGGCGTTGCAAAGTTCAAATGGCATGCGTTTGTAAGCAAAAGTACCATAAGGGCATGTGAATGTGGTTTTCTCTTGGTCCTCGGGTGCTATTGGAATTTGAAAATATCCGGAAAATCCATCTAGAAAACAATAGTAACTATTTCCGGCTAATCTTTCCAACATTTGATCTATGAAAGGTAAGGGAAAGTGATCTTTTCTGGTGGCGTCATTCAATTTTCTATAATCAATACATACACGCCATCCTGTTACAGTCCTAGTAGGAATAAGCTCATTTTTCTCATTTGTAATGACAGTCATGCCACCCTTCTTAGGCACGCATTGAACTGGGCTTACCCATGGACTATCAGAGATTGGATAAATTAAACCTGCATCTAGCAGTTTAATAATCTCTTTCTTAACTACATCTTGCATATTAGGATTTAGTCTTCGTTGGCGTTGCACATACGTTTTATGACCTTCTTCCATAAGGATTTTATGTGTGCAATACGAAGGACTTATTCCTTTAATATCATGAATCTTCCATGCAATGGCTGGTTTATGAGCTTTTAACACAGAAATGAGTTGTGATTTCTCATTTTCAGTAAGAGAAGACGATATTATTACAGGTAATTCAGATTCACCTTGTAAATAAGCATATTCCAAATGGTTTGGAAGTGGCTTTAACTCTAATTTCAGAGGTTCTTCTATCGATGATTTGTATCGATATCTGTCTTCTTCTTTTAGCATTTGAATTTCTTCTGTTGTTGGTTCATATCCATTAGCTATAAGTGTAGCTAACATTTCAGCTTCATCAATTGGTTCATTACCTTCTCCTAAAGAACATTCTCCTGTTCCTTGTAATTCTGGAAATTCTTCTAATAATTCTGCATGTGCATCTATAGTTTGAATATAATAACATGTATCATCTGTAGATTGTGGTTGTTGCATTGCTCTATCAACTGAAAAGGTAACACTCTCATCCTCTATACTTAGGGTCAATTTCTTACCGAACACGTCTATCATTGCTTTAGCCGTGTTTAAGAATGGTCTTCCTAATATGAGAGGAACTTGAGAATCTTCTTCCATGTCCAAAACAACAAAATCTACTGGAAATACTAAAGTACCAACTTTAACTAGCATGTTCTCCATTATCCCTCTAGGATATTTTATTGATCTATCGGCTAGTTGTATGCTTATTCTGGTTGGTTTCAATTCTCCAAGGTCTAGTTTAGCGTATAGTGAATACGGCATTAGATTTATACTAGCACCTAAGTCTGCCAATGCTTCTATTGAACTAAGACTACCCAGAAAACATGGAATTGTGAAACTTCCTGGATCAGATAATTTTTCTGGTATCTTATTCAACAGCACTGCTGAACAATTAGCATTCATAGTAACAGCCGAGAGTTCTTCCATTTTCTTTCTATTTGAGATTAGATCTTTCAAGAATTTAGCATATCTAGGCATTCCTGAAATTACATCAATGAAAGGAAGATTTACATTTATCTGTTTAAACATATCCAAGAATTTGGATTGCTCGGCTTCAAGTTTCTCTTTCTTCATTTTACTCGGGTAAGGAAGTGGTGGTTGGTATGGTTTAACATAAGGTTTATCCTTAGCTGTGTTATCTTCATTAACCTTTTCAACTACCGGTTCTTTTTCCTTATCTTGATCAGGTTGTGGTTTTTGTGGAGTAGGAATAGGTTCATCAGAAGTTACAGGTATTTCAGGTGGTTTAAGCGTTGTACCACTTCTTGTGGTAATGGCTTTAGCTGTTTCATTCCGGGGGTTAGCATTTGTATCACTAGGTAGACTTCCCGATTTTCTTTCACCTATTAACCTTGCTAGGTTACTTACTTCTTGTTTCAGATTTTGAATAGAAGCTTGTTGATTTCTAAATGCTTGAGCATTTTGTTCATTGGTTTGTTTCTGAGATGTGAAAAACTGCGTTTGAGTTTCAACTAGCTTCGTCATCATATCTTCTAAATTCGGCTTTTTATCATCGATTTGTTGTGGTGGTTTGTTTTGAAAATTAGGTCTTTGCTGATTGTAAGTATTATTGGATACTTGTTGATTGCTAGGACCTTGTTGGTTGTTGTATGGAATATTTCGGTTATAATTCTGGTTTTGATTGTAAATTAGTCTTGGCGGTTGATAATTATTTCCAGGCCTTTGGTTTATGTATGAAATATTCTCTCTTTGTTCCATTGTTAATTCAATACTGAGACAATCTTTTGTCAAATGTGGTCCTCCACACTGCTCACAACTAATTCGTATTGAGTGAATATCTTTAGTCATCTTTTCCATTCGTCTCTCGACAGCATCTATCTTTGCGGAAATGGAATCTAAGTCATGGCTAGAATCGGCTCTAGCTGCTTTAGATGATCTAACGATATATTTTTCTTGGTGCCACTCATGTGAGTGGGAAGCAGTGTTATCAATAATTTTGTAAGCATCAGTTTCAGTTTTCTTCATAATAGAACCACCAGCTGCTATATCTATGTCTTTCCTTGTAGTGATGTCGCATCCTTGGTAGAATATTTGTACTATTTGACAGGTGTCTAAACCATGTTGCGGACATCCTCTTAACAACTTTCCAAATCTTGTCCACGCCTCATATAGAGTTTCATTTGGTTTCTGTGTGAACGTAACAATTTCTGCTTGAAGTCTTACGGCTTTAGATGCAGGAAAGAATTGTTTAAGAAAATTTTCAACTAAAACATCCCATGTATCAATCGCCCCTTCAGGTAACGATTCCAACCAATCTTTGGATTCTCCCTTTAAAGTCCAGGGAAATAACATGAGATATATCTGTTCATCCTCCACTTCTCGGATTTTAAATAGTGTGCAGATCCTATTAAAGGTACGTAGATGTTCATTTGGATCTTCCTTCGGCGCACCACTAAATTGGCATTGGTTAGTCACCATGTGTAGAATTTGTCCTTTGATTTCATAATCTGGCGCATTAATGTCTGGATGAGTAATTGCGTGACCTTGGCCAGTGCGTTTAGCTCTCATTCGGTCTTCCATACTTAAAGGTTCCATATTCTCCATAATTGAACTTGTTGAATCGGAATCACTAGAGGATTCTGATTTAATGGTTCGTTCCTCAACAATCTCTGTTTGAATGATTGGTGGTTCCGGAGGAAAGTTTAATGGTTCAGGATCTACGAATCGTTCCTGAATATTCTCCGGATTCTCAATTGTGAGGTCGGGTTCAAAAAATGGATTATCGGAAATTTGAACTGGAGTACTTGGTCGACTGGATGACGATTCTAAAGAAAAATCAATGGCAGTAATATTTGCTAAATGTCTTGATCTCGTTACAGGTGGTGAACGTACAAAAGGTGGTGAACGCCTTGCTCGGTGCATTCACTGAATATCCTATTAGTTTTTAAAAAGAAAGAAAAATTATAATAAGTTATCCAATCAATAGACTTTTCTGATTTTGCCCACGTTTCGAATAGCCAAAAGATGCAGCAGAGGGGCAGGATTCGTTTGGTCTCAATATAATTGAGGACTGTTTGGCTCTAATAACCCGGTCCACGTACAAATCCAACTATTACTACGAACCAGAAAATTTTGATGTCTTTCAATTTAACCACTTAAAATAAATTTTTGTAATTTTAAGAAATTTAGATAAGAAGTAGAATAAAAATCTATGTCCTAAAACTAGAATAGCGAGAAATAAGAAAGAAAAAGAGCGCGTCGGAAAAAAAAAATGGTTGAAAAATAAAAGGTGACGGAAAAATAAAAGAAACTTATAAAACTTAAAAACACTTGACTAACCTAACCTTATTACTACAACTAACTTAAAATTATAATCGCAAATTGAGATTACTAATTGGAATGATAATTGATACATAGGTAAAAGGTGTCTAAAAATATTAAAGCTTACAGGAAAAACTAAATCCCAAATGGAAATAACTTAAAAAGAAACTAAAACTTAAAAAGGCGTCGCAAAATTCTAAAGTACTTAAATCTTAGTCTAAAGAAAAAGCACTTAAGGAATTCTACGGCAAAGCCTAAAAATCTAGAAGTAAAAATAACTATGGCAAAAACTAAGTTTAAAACTAAATATGGGCTAAAAATACAAATATTACGCTAAAACGATTAAAAAGGGATAAAATATAAAAATATACAAAAAGTTGTAAAAAGTACAATTTTTATAAAAATATTATTTTTATATTAATTATTTAATAAAACTACTAATTTTACAATTTAATTAAACTAATTAAACAAAATATTAATAAAAACTAAAATAAATATTTAATTAAAACCTAATTAGGGTTTTATAATAATAATTATAATAATAATTCGTAATTAATGCCTGATTAGGGTTCTGTCGGCGTGTCAGGTTAGCTCCGCGAGTTGCGGTATTCCAAGAAGAAAACTCCGCGAGTCGCGGGGATCCAGAATTCAACTCAGGTACAGTTTTTTATTTGACGCTTTTTTTTTTATATATATTTTCTGTTTTTATATTTTTCTGTTTTAAAATCTTAAATATTTATATAATAAAAACTTATATTTAAAAACTAAAATAAAAATAGAACTTCTTTATAATTTTATAAATAAAAATCGTAAAACTAGATTTATATAGATATATTTTTTTTATATGTTTTAAATAAAAACAAAATACTTAAATAAAACTTATTTAAAAATAAAGAAACCTTATAAAACTTAAATATTTAACAAAATCTTAAAAATACTTATATTTTTGTTTTTCTTTTTATATTTTCGAATATTTAAAACGTATTTTTATAAAAACGAATTTTAATAAAAGTAAACTAAAAATTTGTTTTTTTTTTATGTTAGTGTTGCGCTTCCGGCTTTTAAGCGATTCCCCGGTAACGGCGCCAAAAATAACTTGATGTTTCGCGAGGTGTATATAAAATAGCTATTAATTTTAGCAGGAAATACTATTAAATACGATAGAATTTTATACAAGATATTTATTTATTTAGAGAATGGATATACTTAAACCTTGCTACAACACTTATAGGCAGTGTACCTAATCGTACAGTAGTGTAGTTTTTAGTAAGTCCGGTTCGTTCCACAGGGAAATCTTTAAACAAAGCTTAACGCTATATTAGTTTACTTTTATAAAAATACAAATATATATATAAGTAATATTATTATTATAAATGGGGGTTTTTACCGTTTAATGACCGGTTTGTCGATTTTAAAACTTTAGTCGCAGTTAAAACCAAATGTAAAATATTAAAAATAAATACAAGACTTAAATTAAAGCGTAAAGTAAATAACGATAATGAAATTGCGAATAATAAAAGTGCGATAAAATAAAAATGCGATAATTAGAAGTGCAATTAAATATAAAATAAAGGAAATTAAATATGAAATAAAAGAATTATGCTTATTTAAACTTCCGTAATCATGATGTTTGACGTGTTGATTTTAGTTTTATGCCCATGGGTTAATTGTCCTTTGTCCTGGATTATTTAATATGTCCGTCTGGTTTTTGTCCATAACAGTCCATCAGTCATAAATATAAAGTGCGAGTGTCCTCGTCAAATTATCCTTATACCCGAAGTTAAATATTCCAACTAATTGGGGACTTAAACTGTAACAAGATTTTAATACTTTGTTTAATAATTACACCAGGATGTCGACTGAGTGTAACCCAAGGTTTTAATATTTTGTTATCAATTATACCAAGTGTCCATGTACATAATTTCACCCCTGTTTTAATTATTCTAGTGGCTATTAATCCATTCCCGTGTCCGGTTAAATGAACGATTATTCGTACATATAAATACCCCGCCCATCGTGTCCGATCGAGTGTATATGGTAATTTATAGGGACGCCCAATTGTAAATCTTTATATTAACATTAACAAACTATCATTTAGTTAAACAAATATAAAGCCCATTAATAGCCCATAGTCTAATTTCCACAAGTGTCGTTCTTTTGTCCAAACCCCAATTATGGTACAAAGCCCAATTACCCAATTTTAGTAATTAGCCCAACATCATGATTAGTTCGGATTAAATAAGCATAATAATAACTTAGCTACGAGACATTAAATTAAAAAGGTTGAACATAACTTACAATGATTAAAAATAGCGTAGCGTTACACGGACAGAATTTCGACTTACACCCTTACAACATTTGCTAACATACCCTTATTATTAGGATTTAAAATTAAAATTAAAATTAAAATATAAATTATATATATATTTTTACGTATATATTGAGAGAGAGATAGAAAAAGGATGATAAAAATGCTCAGAATTCGGTTGGCTTTATAGGGAGTTTCAAACTTTGGGGCTCCGCGACTCGCGGCACTTCTTGCCTTCAAACTCCGCGAGTCGCGGAGTTTGTAAATACAGCTCACACAAGTTTGGCTCTTTGTTTACCGACGGTTTTAAATATTTATATAATATATAAATAATTATAAGAATTATTTAAATATTATATTATATTTATGTGCATAGTTGACTTGTAATTTTTAGTCCGTTGCGTCGAGCGTTGAGAGTTGACTCTGGTCCCGGTTCCGGATTTTCGAACGTCCTTGCGTACAATTTAATATCTTGTACTTTGCGTTTTGAATCTTGTACTCTTGTAATTTCGAGACGTTTCTTATCAATAATTGGAACCTCTTTGATTGTCTTTTGTACTTTTGAGCTTTTTGGTCGTTTGCGTCTTCAATTCATCGAATCTGTCTTTTGTCTTCACCTTTTATTATTTAAACGAATATCACTTTTAAATAGAACAATTGCAACTAAAAGCTTGTCTTTCTTGAGGAATAATGCTATGAAATATATGTTCGTTTTTAGCATTATGAAAGATTCACAAATTCCCGAAGAAGAACCGGAAGAAGAAGAGGTTCCGGAGGAGGAAATAATAATAACTACAGAAAAATGATTAAATAAAAGAAAATCATCAACAAATGGTCCAAAGTTAAAAATGGTTTGTGGTGTCTCCGCAGAGGAGGAAAAATATTGGGAAAATTATCAATTTTCTGATGAATCGGATCCCGATGAGGATTCCGATGATGTTATAGAAATTACCCCGACCCAATTTGAAAAAGCAAAAGAAAACAATAAGGGAAAAGGTATCAAAATAGAGAAATCTAATTCCAACCCCGATGAACTTTATGTTAACATGAAATATCCCGATGGGAAATACCGTCAACACCCGTATTTCTTAACTTTTAACTATAACCCGGTGACAACTAAGCCACCAGGTTTTTCTAAACCATTTGTGAAAACAACGGCTCGTATTAGAGGAACAACATTTATCCCTAGGAAATTAGCGAAACGAACCAAGTCTGAAGAGGAAGAAACAAGTGAGTCGGAATGAAGAGGAGTAATCATGTTGTGTAATATATGTATTGTAGTGTGCTTGTACTTTGATGATATATGTAAAAATTGCTTGTATTGTTTGTTACCTATTTTTTTACAAATCTAATCCTTGTCTATTTTACATTATAAAACACACTATGGACGTTAAGGATAGACAACAGAATATTTTAGAAGACCTACCCGGGGAAATGATTGATGAAATCTTGTCTAGAGTCGGTCAGAATTCATCGACACAATTATTTACGGCGAAATTAGTTTGTCGAACATTTGAAAGACGTTCCAAGCATGCCTTAGTTTATAAAAGGCTTTCTTTTGAAAGATGGGGTATATCACATTGGGGACACTTTAAGTTACGCCGTGTTTTCTTTAAGGCATTAAATGCGGGAAACCCAAGTGCAATTTTACGCTACGGGTTAAGAACCTATTTTGACTCAACATATCCCAACATAGGACTTTGTGCTTTAGAAAGAGCTTCTAACATGCAACATAAAGAAGCATGTTACGCTTACGGGTTAGTGATGTTCGCTTCTCACCAAAGTGATAAAAAGAACATCGGATTACAATTTTTAAATAAAACCTTCCCAAAAGTGACGAATTCAGTAGTTGGGGTGAGAAACAAGGTTTTTAGATCATTACGTAACCCCCGTCCTTTTGAAAACATTACTACATGCTGTCTTGTCAACGGCCACAACGGTTACGTTCCACAAGATCAAGGATGGGAGATTGTATTAATAAAACCAGAATGCATGACTTGTTTCTGGACTTATGAATTACGTGTCTTTATTGCTTTTGCTGAACGACTTGCGTATTAACTAGAATTGTCTTCAAAATTGCCTTGTATCAAATATATTGTGTGCTATATTTTATGCTATATGTAAAATAGCGGTATTATAAATTTATAAAATATTATATATAAGTTTGAATGCGAAATATTATTGTAATCAGTTTTTCATATAGAATTGTAGTAGTTGAATTGTATATTAGCTACTAAGTATGAACTTAACGGGTAGGTACTACCCGAATGGAAAATTATAAAATGCTAATATGAAGAAAAAGCTTTTATAAATAAGTTCATATTATGCTACGAAATACTATTGACTACTCTTAATATTCTATATGATTAACTTAATTATTTTGGCTATTTTTGAAGGAAATGGCACCGACTACTCGTCAGAACTTGAACATGAGCGAGGAAGACTTCCGTGTTTTCCTTGCTGCGAACATAGCCGCAGTGCAGGCTGCAATGCAAAATAACAACAATAACTCTGGTTCTAGTAGTGGAACTAATTCCACAAGAAATCGTGTAGGATGCTCCTACAAAGAATTCACTGCCTGCAAACCTTTGGAATTCGATGCAACCGAGGGTCCAATCGGATTAAAATGGTGGACTAAAAAGGTTGAATCGGTGTTTGCCATAAGTAAATGTACTGAAGAAGACAAAGTAAAGTACGCTACGCATACCTTCACGGGTACTACGTTAACATGGTGGAACACCTACCTCGAGCAGGTGGGACAAGATGTTGCTTACGCACTACCGTGGTTAGCATTCAAGCATTTGATGAACGAGCAGTACCGTCCCAGAAACGAGGTCAATAAGCTCAAGGTAGAGCTTAGAGGGTTACAAACACAAGGATTTGATATTACCACGTACGAACAACGATTCACAGAGTTGTGCCTACTGTGTCCGGGAGCGTTCGAAGATGAAGAAGAGAAAATTGACGCATTTGTAAAAGGGTTACCAGAAAGGATTCAAGAAGATGTGAGTTCACACGAGCCCGCCTCTATACAAAAAGCAAGTCGAATGGTTCATAAACACATAAATCAGATTGAGGGAAGAATTAAAGAGCAGGCGGCCGAAGAAGCCAACACGAAACAAGTCAAGAGGAAGTGGGAAGAAAACAGTGACAAGAGTCACCAACAAAACAACAGTAACTATCGCTTCAACAACCAACACAGCAATCACAACTACAATCACCCCATTTTTTGCAAAAACAAAAGCAACAACAACTATCCTAACAACAACAATAACCATAAAAACCGTCCTAACAACAATAACAATAGCAACAACAACCAAATCAATAACAATAATGGCAACAACAATCAGAACAATAAATGTCTAAGGTGTGGAGGGTATCATCCAGATAAGTTCTGTGTAGTAGTGTGTACCAAGTGTAACAGAACCGGACATAGTGTAACGAAGTGTGATGTCTATGGACCAAAGGCATATAAAAATAACAGAACAAATAATTCCATTATTTGTTACGGATGCGGAAAGCCGGGCCATTTCAGCAAAGCATGCCCTAATCAAGGGAATAATAATGGGCAAGGCCGTGGACGAGTCTTTAACATTAGTTCGGCAGAAGCGCAGGAAGACCCGGAGCTTATTACGGGTACGTTTCTTATTGACGATAAATCTGCTTATGTTTTATTTGATTCGGGTGCAGATAGAAGCTATATGAGTAGATATTTTTGTGCCAAATTAAATTGTCCATTAATGCCTTTGGATAATAAATTTTTACTCGAATTAGCAAACGGTAAACTAATTACAGTAGATAAAGTATGTCGGGATAGAGAAATTAAACTGGTTTATTAAACGTTTAAGATTGACTTAATACCAGTCGAGTTAGGGAGTTTTGACATAATAATTGGCATGGACTGGTTGAAAAAGGTGAGAGCAGAGGTGGTTTGTTACAAAAATGCGATTCGCATTATGCGCGAAAAAGGAAAACCTTTAATGGTGTACGGAGAAAAGAACAACGCGAAGTTAAATCTTATTAGTAGTTTGAAGGCGCAAAAACTAATAAGAAAAGGTTGCTATGTCATTCTATCACACATTGAAGAAGTCAAACCTGAAGAAAAGAACATCAGTGATTTTCCCGTCGCAAAAGAATTTCCCGATGTATTTTCGAAAGAATTACCGGGACTACCTCCACACCGATCTGTTGAATTTCAAATAGATCTCGTACCAGGAGCTGCACCAATAGCTCGTGCTCCATACAGACTCGCACCCAGCGAAATGAAGGAACTCCAAAGCCAATTACAAGAACTTTTAGAGCATGGTTTTATACGACCAAGCACATCACCGTGGGGAGCTCCTGTTTTGTTTGTCAAAAACAAGGATGGTACACATTCAGATTGTGTATCGACTACCGAGAGTTGAACAAACTTACCATTAAGAACTGTTATCCACTACTGAGAATCGATGATTTATTTGTTCAACTACAAGGCTCGTTGGTTTATTCGAAGATAGATTTACGTTCCGGGTATCATCAAATGCGGGTGAAGGAGGATGATATTCCAAAGACTGCTTTCAGAACGCGTTACGGTCATTATGAGTTTATGGTTATGCTGTTTGGACTAACTAACGCACCAGCTGTGTTCATGGACCTCATGAACCGAGTGTGTGGGCCCTATCTTGACAAATTTGTCATTGTTTTCATCGATGACATACTCATTTACTCAAAGAATGATCAAGAGCACGAAGAACATTTGAGAAAAGTGCTAAAATTATTGAGGAAGGAACAACTGTACGCAAAATTTTCAAAGTGTGCATTTTGGTTGGAAGAAGTTCAATTCCTCGGTCACATAGTGAACAAAGAAGGTATTCAAGTAGATCCGGCAAAGATTGAAACCGTTGAAAAGTGGGAAACCCCGAAAACTCCGAAGCATATACGCCAATTTTTAGGACTGGCTGGTTACTACAGAAGGTTCATCTAAGATTTTTCCAAAATAGAAAAACCCTTGACTTCATTAACGCATAAAGGGAAGAAATTTGAATGGATGGATGAGCAGGAGAAAGCGTTTCAATTGTTGAAGAAAAAGTTAACTACGGCATCTATATTGTCATTGCCTGAAGGGAACGATGATTTTTTGATATATTGTGACGCCTCAAAGCAAGGCCTCGGTTGTGTATTAATGCAACGAATGAAGGTAATTGCTTATGCGTCTAGACAATTGAAGATTCACGAGCAGAATTATACGACACACGATTTGGAATTGGGCGCTGTTGTTTTTGCATTAAAGACTTGGAGGCACTACTTATATGGGGTCAAAAGTATTATATATACCGACCACAAAAGTCTCTAACACATATTTAATCAGAAACAACTGAACATGAGGCAGCGTAGGTGGATTGAGTTATTGAATGATTACGATTTCGAGATTCGTTACCACCCGGGGAAGGCGAATGTGGTAGCCGACGCTTTGAGTAGAAAGGACAGGGAACCTATACGGGTAAAAGCTATGAATATAATTATTCGTACTAACCTTACTACTCAAATAAAGGAGGCGCAGCAGGGAGTTTTAAAAGAAGGAAATTTGAAGAATGAAATACCCAAAGGATCGGAGAAACATCTTAATATTCGGGAAGACGGAACCCGGTATCGGGATGAAAGGATTTGGGTACCAAAGTTTGGAGATGTAAGAGAAATGGTACTTAGGGAAACACATAAAACCAGATACTCAATACATCCCAGAGCGGGAAAGATGTACAAAGATTTCAAGAAATATTTTTGGTGGCCGGGTATGAAAGCCGATATTGCTAGATACGTAGGAGAATGTTTGATGTGTTCTAAGGTTAAAGCTGAACATCAGAAACCATTAGGTCTACTTCAACAACCCGAAATTCCGGAATGGAAATGGGAAAACATTACCATGGATTTCATTACTAAATTGCCAAGGAATGCAAGTAGTTATGATACTATTTGGGTAATAGTCGATCGCCTCACCAAGTCAGCACACTTTCTGCCAATGAGAGAAGATGATAAAATGGAAAAATTGGCACGTTTATACTTGAAGGAAGTTGTCTCCAGACATGGAATACCAGTCTCTATTATCTCTGATAGGGATGGCAGATTTGTTTCAAGATTTTGGCAAACATTACAGCAAGCATTGGGAACTCGTCTAGACATGAGTACTGCCTATCATCCACAAACTGATGGGCAAAGTGAAAGGACGATACAGACCCTTGAAGACATGCTACGAGCATGTGTTATTGATTTCGGAAATAGTTGGGATCGACATCTACCGTTAGCAGAATTTTCCTACAACAACAGTTACCATTCGAGTATTGAGATTGCGCCGTTTGAAGCACTTTATGGTAGAAAGTGCAGGTCTCCAATTTTTTGGAGTGAAGTCAGAGATAGACAAATTACGGGTCCGGAGATAATCCAAGTAACTACCGAGAAAATCATTCAAATTCAACAACGATTGAAAACCGCCCAAAGTCGACAAAAGAGCTACGCAGATAGTAAAAGAAAAGATATAGAATTTGAAATTGGTGACATGGTCATGCTTAAGGTTTCACCTTGGAAATGCGTTGTTCGATTTGGTAAACGGGGGAACTAAATCCAAGGTACATTGGACCATTCAAGATTTTAGATCGTGTCGGACCAGTAGCCTACACACTTGAATTACCTCAACAACTCGCCGGTGTACATGATACTTTTCACGTATCGAATCTGAAAAAATCCTTAGCCAAAGAAGATCTCACTATTTCTTTAGACGAAATCCAAATCAATGAAAAACTTCAATTCATTGAAGAACCAGTCGAGATAATGGATCGTGAAGTTAAAGGACTTAAGCAAAACAAAATACCAATCGTTAAGGTTCGATGGAATGCTCGTAGAGGACCCGAGTTCACCTGGGAGCGTGAAGATCAAATGAATCTGAAATACCCGCACCTATTTCCAGAAGATGCGTCAACACCTCTAACTGCTTAAAAATTTCAGGACGAAATTTATTTAACGGGTAGGTACTGTAGTGACCCGAACTTTCCCATATTTATATATATTAAATGAAGTTGATATTTACATGATTAAATGTTTCCAACATTATAAGCAATCAAACTTGTTAAGACTTGATTAATTGAAATAGGTTTCATGTAGACAATTGACCACCCAAGTTGACCGGCGATTCACGAACGTTAAAACTTGTAAAAACTATATGATGATATATATATATATATATATATATATATATATATATATATATATATATATATATATATATATATATATATGGATATGTATATAGCTAACATGATATTATGAAAAGTAAGTATCTCACTAGGTATATTAACAATGAGTTATATACATAAAATGAGACTATTGAATTATGAAACTCGAAACGATATATATAACGATTATCGTTATAGCAACGCCTTACTAAATACATATGTACCATATTATGATATATTCATTGTTGGTGATTTGTGTCACCAATATGATTTAAGTGTAATGGGATTAATTTGTTAACCAAAATAACCTTGATAAATATCGAACAAGTTTGCGAAAGTGTGGAGTGCAAACTTGTTTGAACTTATCTTGATTATGACGGGGGTTTGGGGGTAGCGCCCCTGATAGCGGGGTCCAAGGGGCAGAGCCCCTGGCTGAGATCGAGCTGCGAGGTCAGCTCGGAAATTTTTTGTTTGGGTTAATATCGCTTTATTAAAAATGTGTTAAAATTTGATTTAAAGCTTTCAACAACATTAAATGAGATCGTTAACTTAAAGCTTTCAAAAACAACACTTACATGTAACGCCTAACGATGACTTAACGACTCAGTTAAAATGAATATACATGTAGTGTATTAAGATGTATTAGTACACTTTTGAAAGACTTCAAGACACATATCAAAGTAATTCTACTTAGAAAAAATGCTTACAATTACATTTCCATTCATTTTCATCAACAATTCTACTCGTAGTCATTCAGTATTCATATCCGTATTATACACAGCTTCTAAACGTACTTACTATGAGTATATACCAATAGGAACTAGCATAGGATTCCACTCTTGATTATGGCATGAATGACTAATCAAATTTAACTTCTACCATGAACTAGTCAACTAACTAGAACTCCTTTTAACCCCACTCACCACTCATCATTCACCACTCACCAATAAATCCATTTCACTTCCAATTCTCTTTCTAATTCTCTCTCAACACCTACACACACTTATGAACGAATTTTTCCAGTAAAATAATCATCTTCTTCATCAAAAATTACTTCAAGAATCAAGCTATAATCATCAAAGGAAGAACACTTCAAAAATCCTTTCAAGTTTATTAGTTTACTTCCAAGCTTTCTAATCCATTCCAAGTAATCATCTAAGATCAAGAAAACTTTTTTATTTACAGTAGGTTATCTTTCTTATTCAAGGTAATATTCATATTCAAACTTTAATTCGATTTCTATAACTATAAACTATCTTAATTCGAGTAAAAATCTTACTTGAACTTGTTTTTGTGTCATGAACCTACTTCAAGAACGTTCAAGCCATCCAAGATCCTTTGAAGCTAGATCATTTCTTGTCACTTCTAGTAGGTTTACCTACTAAACTTGAGGTAGTAATGATGTTCATAACATCGTTCGATTCATATATATATAACTATCTTATTCGAAGATTTAAACTTGTAATCACTAGAACATAGTTTAGTATATTCTAAACTTGTTCGCAAATAAAGTTAATCTTTCTAACTTAACTTTTAAAATCAACTAAACACATATTCTATATCTATATGATATGCTAACTTAACGATTTAACACCTGGAAACACGAAGAACACCGTAAAACTGGATATACGCCGTCGTAGTAAAACAAGGGGCCATTTTGGTTTGGATAATTAAAAACTATGATAAACCTTGATTTAAAAGCTATTATTCTAGGAAAATGATTTTTATTATGAACATAAAACTATATCCAAAAATCATGGTTAAACTCAAAGTGAAAGTATGTTTTCCAAAATGGTCATCTAGACGTCGTTCTTTCGACTGAAATGACTACCTTTACAAAAATGACTTGTAACCTGTATTTCTGACTATAAACTTATACTTTTTCTGTTTATATTCATAAACTTAAATTCAATATGAAACCATAGCAACTTGAATCACTCAAAACGGATTTAAAACGAAGAAGTTATGGGTAAAACAAGATTAGATAATTTTGCTTGTTGTACCTACGTGAAATTTGTAACAAATCTATACAAATCATAACTTAACCAACTTATATTGTATTATACACGTATTCTAACATATATTATGTAATCTTGGGATACCATAGACATGTATACAATGTTTTGACATATCATATCGACCTATCTATATATATTATTTGGAACAACCATAGACACTCTATATGCGGTAATGTTTGAGTTAGCTATACAGGGTTGAGGTTGATTCCAAAATAATATATATACTTTGAGTTGTGATCGAATCTGAGACTTGTAGACACTGGGTCATGGATTGATTCGAGATAATATATATTGATTTATTTCTGTACATCTAACTGTGGACAACTAGTTGTAGGTTACTAACGAGGACTGCTGACTTAATAAACTTAAATCGTTAAAACGTAATAAAAATGTTGTGAATGTATTTTGATCATACTTAGATATATATGTACATATTTGTTATTGGTTCGTGAATCGACCCGTGGCCAAGTCTAATTTTTCGACGAAGTGAAAATCTGTGAAAGTGAGTTATAGTCCCATTTTTACTATCTAATATTTTTGGGATGAGAATACATAAAGTTTTGAAAATGATTTACAAAATAGACACAAGTATTGAAACTACATTCTATGTTGAATCGTTATACCGGATATCGCCCTTGTTGAACTTGGTAGCCTAAGAATTGGTGTTTATTATAATTGCCACCAATTGACACGAATCCTAAAGATATATCTATGGGCTTTGACACGCCCCAGTCAGAGAATTTGAATTGCTTTAGTACTTCGATATTTATATATGGGGATATTCTAGATGCATTCGTTAATGTCGGTTACCAGGTGTTCAACCATATGAATGATTTTTTATGCAGATTGCATGTTATTGAAAGATGAAATCTTGTGGTCTATTATTACAATTTGATATATAGGTTAAACATATAACTCACCAACATTTTTGTTGACGTTTAAAGCATGTTTATTCTCAAGTGATTATTAAGAGCTTCCGTTGTTGCATGCTAATTTATGGACAAGAGTTGGAGTCAGCATGCTTGTATAATATTATTTAAAAACTGCATTCGAAGACATATATATTGTTGTGTAATATTATTGTAAACCATTATGTAATGGTCATGTGAAAACGCTATATTTTAGATTATCATTATTTGATAATCGTCGTAATATTTTAAAGGTTATGGTTTGTTTTAAAAATCGAATGCAGTCTTTGAAAAACGTCTCATATAGAGGTCAAAACTTCGCAACGAAATCAATTAATATGGAACGTTTATAATCGATATGAACGGGACATTTCAACAAACCTATGTAAGTGTGCTTAAGCGTACAATACAACACATGTGATAACATCACTTACCATACACTTTTGCCCCCTTTTGTCGAAGTAAAAAGGTTAGCTCCCCTTGGAACTAAGCGCGCCCTAGAGTAATGCTCCCCCTTGAATCTTACATATCGGTAGATGATATAGCTCCCCCTTGAAATCTGCAATATAAGACTCTTAAAAAAGAGGATTAGTCCACAAATAAGTCATAATATCAAGTAAGGAGTGATATGAACTCAACGAGCTGGATAAAACTTCAATCAAGGGTTAGTGCACACGCATAATAATATATAGCAAACATGAGAATCATTGTGTGTCATAGATAACTAAGATAGTGAGTACTTTGACCAATATATGTGGTCGTTAGAGAGCATGTAAGATCAAAAGTGTGTATGAACCACCACATATAAGAGTTAATGAATAGTATAGCATGAATGTGCGATATAACATGTAGTGAGCAGAACCCTTAGTATATCATGCAACGTTATCATTAAGTACCAACATTACTGAAATGTCCCGTTCTTATTGATTAAAAACGTTTCATATTAATTGATTTCGTTGCGAGGTTTTGACCTCTATATGAGACGTTTTTCAAAGACTGCATTCATTTTTAAAACAAACCGTAACCTTTATTTCATAAATAAAGGTTTAAAAAGCTTTACGTAGATTATCAAATAATGATAATCTAAAATATCCTGTTTACACACGACCATTACATAATGGTTTACAATACAAATATGTTACATCGAAATCAGTTTCTTGAATGCAGTTTTTACACAGTATCATACAAACATGGACTCCAAATCTTGTCCTTATTTTAGTATGCAACAGCGGAAGCTCTTAGTATTCACCTGAGAATAAACATGCTTTAAACGTCAACAAAAATGTTGGTGAGTTATAGGTTTAACCTATATATATTAAATCGTAACAATAGACCACAAGATTTCATATTTCAATACACACATATAGATAAAAATCATTCATATGGTGAACACCTGGTAATCGACATTAACAAGATGCATATATAAGAATATCCCCATCATTCCGGGACACCCTTCGGATATGATATAAATTTCAAAGTACTAAAGCATACGGTACTTTGGATGGGGTTTGTTAGGCCCAATAGATCTATCTTTAGGATTCGCGTCAATTAGGGTGTCTGTTCCCTAATTCTTAGATTACCAGACTTAATAAAAAGGGGCATATTCGATTTCGATAATTTAACCATAGAATGTAGTTTCACGTACTTGTGTCTATTTTGTAAATCATTTATAAAACCTGCATGTATTCTCATCCCAAAAATATTAGATTTTAAAAGTGGGATTATAACTCACTTTCACATATTTTTACTTTATCGGGAAGTAAGACTTGACCACTGGTTGATTCACAAACCTATAACAATATATACATATATATCAAAGTATGTTCAAAATATATTTACAAAACTTTTAATACATTTTGATGTTTTAAGTTTATTAAGTCAGCTGTCCTCGTTAGTAACCTACAACTAGTTGTCCATAGTTAGATGTACAGAAATAAATCGATAAATATTATCTTGAATCAATCCACGACCCAGTGTATACGTATCTTAGTATTGATCACAACTCAAACTATATATATTTTGGAATCAACCTCAACCCTGTATAGCTAACTCCAACATTCACATATAGAGTGTCTATGGTTGTTTCGAAATATATATAGATGTGTCGACATGATAGGTCGAAACATTGTATACGTGTCTATGGTATCTAAAGATTACATAATATACAATACAAGTTGATTAAGTTATGGTTGGAATAGATTTGTTACCAATTTTCACGTAGCTAAAATGAGTAGTTTTTACCAATTTTGTTTTGCTCGCCATTTATTCGTTTCTAATCCGTTTTGAGTGATTTAAGCGGCCACGGTTTCGTATTGAACTTGAATTTATGAAACTAAACAGAAAATTTATAGGTTTATAGTCGGAAATACAAGTTACAAGTCATTTTTGAAAGAGGTAGTCATTTCCGTCGAAAGAACGACATCTTGATGACTGTTTTGAAAAACATACTTTCACTTTGAGTTTAATCATGATTTTTGGATATGGTTTCATGTTCATAAGAAAAATCATTTTCCCAGAAGTATAGCTTTTAAATCAAAGTTTTTCATAGTTTTAATTATCCAAACCAAAACAACCCCCGGTTGTAACTACGACGGCGTAAATCCAGTTTTATGGTGTTTATCGTGTTTCCGGGTTTTAAATCATTAAGTTAGCATATCATATAGATATAAATCATGTGTATAGTTGATTTTAAAAGTGTAGTTAGAAGGATTAACTTTATTTGCGAACAAGTTTAGAATTAACTAAACTATGTTCTAGTGATTACTAGTTTACCACTTCGAATATGATAGCTTTTTATGTATGAATCGAATGATGTTATGAACATCATTACTACCTTAAGTTCCTTGGATAAACCTACTGGAAAAGAGAAAAATGGATCTAGCTTCAACGGATCCTTGGATGGCTCGAAGTTCTTGAAGCAGAATCATGACACGAAAACAAGTTCAAGTAAGATCATCACTTGAAATAAGATTGTTATAGTTATAGAAATTGAACCAAAGTTTGAATATGATTATTACCTTGTATTAGAATGATAACCTACTGTGAGAAACAAAGATTTCTTGAGGTTGGATGATCACCTTACAAGATTGGAAGTGAGCTAGCAAACTTGAAAGTATTCTTGATTTTATGAAACTAGAACTTTTGGAATTTATGAAGAACACTTAGAACTTGAGAGAGATCAATTAGATGAAGAAAATTGAAGAATGAAAGTGTTTGTAGGTGTTTTTGGTCGTTGGTGTATGGATTAGATATAAAGGATATGTAATTTTGTTTTCATGTAAATAAGTCATGAATGATTACTCATATTTTTGTAATTTTATGAGATATTTCATGCTAGTTGCCAAATGATAGTTCCCACATGTGTTAGGTGACTCACATGGGCTGCTAAGAGTTGATCATTAGAGTGTATATACCAATAGTACATACATCTAAAAGCTATGTATTGTACGAGTACAAATACGGATGCATACGAGTAGAATTGTTGATGAAACTGAACGAGGATGTAATTGTAAGTATTTTTGTTAAGTAGAAGTATTTTGATAAGTGTCTTGAAGTCTTTCAAAAGTGTATGAATACATATTAAAACACTACATGTATATACATTTTAACTGAGTCGTTAAGTCATCGTTAGCCGTTACATGTAAGTGTTGTTTTGAAACCTTTAGGTTAACGATCTTGTTAAATGTTGTTAACCCAATGTTTATAATATCAAATGAGATTTTAAATTATTATATTATCATGATATTATGATGTACGAATATCTCTTAATATGATATATATACATTAAATGTCGTTACAACGATAATCGTTACATATATGTCTCGTTTCAAAATCATTAAGTTAGTAGTCTTGTTTTTACATATGTAGTTCATTATTAATATACTTAATGATATGTTTACTTATCATAATATCATGTTAACTATATATATAACCATATATATGTCATCATATAGTTTTTACAAGTTTTAACGTTCGTGAATCACCGGTCAACTTGGGTGGTCAATTGTCTATATGAAACCTATTTCAATTAATCAAGTCTTAACAAGTTTGATTACTTAACATGTTGGAAACACTTAATCATGTAAATAACAATTTCATTTAATATATATATAAACATGGAAAAGTTCGGGTCACTACAGTACCTACCCGTTAAATAAATTTCGTCCCGAAATTTTATGCAGTTGGAGGTATTGACGTATCTTCTAGAAATAAGTGCGGGTATTTCTTATTCATCTGATCTTCTCGTTCCCAGGTGAAATCGGGTCCTCTACGAGCATTCCATCGAACCTTAACAATTGGTATCTTGTTTTGCTTAAGTCTTTTAACCGCACGATCCATTATTTCGACGGGTTCTTCGATGAATTGAAGTTTTTCGTTGATTTGGATTTCGTCTAACGGAATAGTGAGATATTCTTTAGCAAAACATTTCTTCAAATTCGAGACGTGGAAAGTGTTATGTACAGCTGCGAGTTGTTGAGGTAACTCAAGTCGATAAGCTACTGGTCCGACACGATCAATAATCTTGAATGGTCCAATATACCTTGGATTTAATTTACCTCATTTACCAAATTGAACAACGCCTTTCCAAGGTGCAACCTTAAGCATGACCATCTCTCCAATTTCAAATTCTATATCTTTTCTTTTAATGTCGGCGTAGCTCTTTTGTCGACTTTGGGCGGTTTTCAACCGTTGTTGAATTTGGATGATCTTCTCGGTAGTTTCTTGTATTATCTCCAGACCCGTAATCTGTCTATCCCCCACTTCACTCCAACAAATTGGAGACCTGCACTTTCTACCTTAAAGTGCTTCAAATGGCGACATCTTAATACTTGAATGATAGCTGTTGTTGTAGGAAAATTCTGCTAACGGTAGATGTCGATCCCAACTGTTTCCGAAATCAATAACACATGCTCGTAGCATGTCTTTAAGCGTTTGTATCATCCTTTTGCTCTGCCCATCAGTTTTTGGATGATAGGCAGTACTCATGTCTAGACGAGTTCCTAATGCTTGCTGTAATGTCTGCCAGAATCTTGAAATAAATCTGCCATCCCTATCAGAGATAATAGAGATTGGTATTCCATGTCTGGAAACGACTTCCTTCAAATACAGTCGTGCTAACTTCTCCATCTTGTCATCTTCTCTTATTGGTAGGAAGTGTGCAGATTTAGTGAGACGATTAACTATTACCCAAATAGTATCAAAACCACTTGCAGTCCTTGGCAATTTAGTGATGAAATCCATGGTAATGTTTTCCCATTTCCATTCCGGGATTTCGGGTTGTTGAAGTAGACCTGATGGTTTCTGATGCTCAGCTTTGACCTTAGAACACGTCAAACATTCTCCTACGTATTTAGCAACATCGGCTTTCATACCCGGCCACCAAAAATGTTTTTTGAGATCCTTGTACATCTTCCTCGTTCCAGGATGTATTGAGTATCTGGTTTTATGAGCTTCTCTAAGTACCATTTCTCTCATATCTCCAAATTTTGGTACCCAAATCCTTTCAGCCCTATACCGGGTTCCGTCTTCCCGAATATTAAGATGCTTCTCCAATCCTTTGGGTATTTCATCCTTTAAATTTCCCTCTTTTAGAACTCCTTGTTGCGCCTCCTTTATTTGAGTAGTAAGGTTATTGTGAATCATTATATTCATAGATTTTACTCGAATGGGTTCTCTGTCCTTCCTGCTCAAGGCGTCGGCTACCACATTTGCCTTCCCCGGGTGGTAACGAATCTCAAAGTCGTAATCATTCAACAATTCAATCCACCTACGCTGCCTCATATTCAGTTATTTCTGATTAAATATGTGCTGAAGACTTTTGTGGTCGGTATATATAATACTTTTGACCCCATATAAGTATTGCCTCCAAGTCTTTAATGCAAAAACAACCGCGCCTAATTCCAAATCATGCGTCGTATAATTTTGTTCGTGAATCTTCAATTGTCTAGATGCATAAGCAATCACCTTTGTTCGTTGCATTAATACACAACCGAGACCTTGCTTTGATGCATCACAATAAATCACAAAATCATCATTCCCTTCAGGCAATGACAATATAAGTGCCGTAGTTAGCTTTTTCTTCAATAACTGAAACGCTTTCTCTTGTTCATCCTTCCATTCAAATTTCTTCCCTTTATGCTTTAATGCAGTCAAGGGTTTTGCTATTCTGGAAAAGTCTTGGATGAACCTTCTGTAGTAACCAGCTAGTCCTAAAAACTGGCGTATGTGTTTCGGAGTTTTCGGAGTTTCCCACTTTTCAACAGTTTCTATCTTTATCGGATCCACCTTAATACCTTCTTTGTTCACTATGTGACCGAGGAATTGAACTTCTTCCAACCAAAATGCACACTTTGAAAATTTAGCGTACAATTCTTCCTTCCTCAATACTTCTAACACCTTTCTCAAATGTTCACCGTGTTCTTGGTCATTCTTTGAGTAAATAAGTATGTCATCAATGAAAACAATGACAAACTTGTCAATGTATGGTCCACACACTCGGTTCATAAGGTCCATGAACACAGCTGGTGCATTAGTTAAACCAAACGGCATGACCATAAACTCGTAATGACCGTAACGTGTTCTGAAAGCAGTCTTTGGAATATCATCTTCTTTCACCCGCATTTGATGATACCCGGAACATAAGTCAATCTTTGAATAAACAGAAGAGCCTTGTAGTTGATCAAATAAGTCGTCGATTCTCGGTAGTGGGTAGCGGTTCTTGATGGTAAGTTTGTTCAACTCTCGGTAGTCGATACACAACCTGAATGTACCATCTTTCTTCTTGACAAACAAAACAGGAGCTCCCCACGGTGATGTGCTTGGTCGAATGAAACCACGCTCTAAAAGTTCTTGTAATTGGCTTTGCAGTTCTTTCATCTCGCTGGGTGCGAGTCTGTAAGGAGCACGAGCTATTGGTGCAGCTCCTGGTACAAGATCTATTTGAAATTCAATGGATCGATGTGGGGGTAATCCCGGTAATTCTTTTGGAAATACATCGGGAAATTCTTTTACGACGGGAACATCATTGATGCTCTTTTCTTCAGTTTGTACTTTCTCGACGTGTGCTAGAATAGCATAGCAACCTTTTCTTATTAGTTTTTGTGCCTTCAAATTACTAATAAGATGTAGCTTCGTGTTGCCCTTTTCTCCGTACACCATTAAGGGTTCTCCTTCTTCTCGTACAATGCGAATTGCATTTTTATAACATACGATCTCTGCTTTCACCTTCTTCAACCAGTCCATGCCAACTATTACATCAAAACTCCCTAACTCTACTGGTATCAAATCAATCTTAAATATTTCGCTACCCAGTTTAACTTCTCGATTCCGGCATATATAATCTGCTGAAATTAATTTACCGTTTGGAAATTTGAGTAAAAATTTACTATCCAAAGGCGTCAATGGACAACTTAATTTAGCACAAAAATCTCTACTCATATAGCTTCTATCCGCACCCGAATCAAATAAAACGTAAGCAGATTTATTTTCAAAAAGAAACGTACCCGTAACAAGCTCCGGGTCTTCCTGTGCCTCTGCCGCATTAATATTGAAAACTCTTCCGCGGCCTTGTCCATTCGTGTTCTCCTGGTTCGGGCAATTTCTAATAATATGGCCGGGTTTTCCACATTTATAACAAACTACATTGGCATAACTTGCTCCGACACTACTTGCTCCGCCATTACTCGTTCTGACACCATTTGTTCCTTTCGTTCTGTAAACCCCTGGTCCGTAGACCTCACACTTCGCCGCTATGACCATTTCTTTTACACTTGTTGCAAAATTTGGTGTAAAACACCGAGTGATACTTTTCACACCTTTGGCATAGCTGCTTCTGATTGTTGTTGTTGTTGCGGTTATTATTGTTGTTGGGATGATTGTTGTAGTTGCTGTTGTTGTTGTTGTTGTTGTTGTTGTTGTTGTTGTTGTTATTGTTGTTGGGCCGTTTGTTGTAGTTGCGATTGATGTTGTGATTGTTGGGATAGTTGTTGCGATTATTGTTGTAATTGCTGTTGTTGTTGTATTGGTGATTCTTATCACTGTTTTCCTCCCACTTTCTTTTGACTTGCTTCACATTGGCCTCTTCAGCAGTCTGTTCTTTAATTCTTTCTTCAATCTGGTTCACTAGTTTGTGAGCCATTCTACATGCCTGTTGTATGGAGGCGGGCTCGTGTGAACTTATATCTTCTTGGATTCTTTCGGGTAATCCTTTCACAAACGCGTCGATCTTCTCTTCTGTAGTGACCCGAACTTTTCCATGTTTATATATATTAATTGAGATTGATATTTACATGATTAAATGTTTCCAACATGTTAAGCAATCAAACTTGTTAAGACTTGATTAATTGAAATATGTTTCATATAGACAATTGACCACCCAAGTTGACCGGTGATTCACGAACGTTAAAACTTGTAAAAACTATATGATGACATATATATGGATATATATATAGTTAACATGATACTATGATAAGTAAACATATAATTAAGTATATTAACAATGAACTACATATGTAAAAACAAGACTACTAACTTAATGATTTTTAAACGAGACATATATGTAACGATTATCGTTGTAAAGACATTTAATGTATATATATCATATCAAGAGATATTCATACATGATAATATCATGATAATATAATAATTTAAAATCTCATTTGATATTATAAACATTGGGTTAACAACATTTAACAAGATCGTTAACCTAAAGGTTTCAAAACAACACTTACATGTAACGACTAACGATGACTTAACGACTCAGTTAAAATGTATATACATGTAGTGTTTTAATATGTATTTATACACTTTTGAAAGACTTCAATACACTTATCAAAATACTTCTACTTAACAAAAATGCTTACAATTACATCCTCGTTCAGTTTCATCAACAATTCTACTCGTATGCACCCGTATTCGTACTCGTACAATACACATCTTTTAGATGTATGTACTATTGGTATATACACTCCAATGATCAGCTCTTAGCAGCCCATGTGAGTCACCTAACACATGTGGGAACCATCATTTGGCAACTAGCATGAAATATCTCATAAAATTACAAAAATATGAGTAATCATTCATGACTTATTTACATGAAAACAAAATTACATATCCTTTATATCTAATCCATACACCAAAGGCTAAAAACACCTACAAACACTTTCATTCTTCAATTTTCTTCATCTAATTGATCTCTCTCAAGTTCTATCTTCAAGTTCTAAGTGTTCTTCATATATTCTACAAGTTCTAGTTACATAAAATCAAGAATACTTTCAAGTTTGCTAGCTCACTTCCAATCTAGTTACATAAAATCAAGAATACATTTTTGTTAAGTAGAAGTATTTTGATAAGTGTCTTGAAGTCTTTCAAAAGTGTATGAATACATATTAAAACACTACATGTATATACATTTTAACTGAGTCGTTAAGTCATCGTTAGCCGTTACATGTAAGTGTTGTTTTGAAACCTTTAGGTTAACGATCTTGTTAAATGTTGTTAACCCAATGTTTATAATATAAAATGTGATTTTAAATTATTATATTATCATGATATTATGATGTACGAATATCTCTTAATATGATATATATACATTAAATTTCGTTACAACGATAATCGTTACATATATGTCTCGTTTCAAAATCATTAAGTTAGTAGTCTTGTTTTTACATATGTAGTTCATTATTAATATACTTAATGATATGTTTACTTATCATAATATCATATTAACTATATATATAACCATATATATGTCATCATATAGTTTTTACAAGTTTTAACGTTTGTGAATCACCGGTCAACTTGGGTGGTCAATTGTCTATATGAAACCTATTTCAATTAATCAAGTCTTAACAAGTTTGATTGTTTAACATATTGGAAACACTTAATCATGTAAATAACAATTTCATTTAATATATATATAAACATGGAAAAGTTCGGGTCACTACAATTACTCCACTAGTTCTACCAATTCCAGGCATGTATAGAAGCAAGTAGGTGTAAACAAGCATGTGGAACCATATAGCATAGCATGGTATACATATTGCACATAGCACAATGTGGAAACATAAGTGAGAGTAGCATGCAAAAGCTAATATACATGAGGTCAATTGTCAAGAAAATAATCATGCATAACAATCATATTTATTAGCTTAGATGCTAGAGCATGAGAGTAAGTTCAAACAAGCATGTTAAAACACAAGCATAACATAACATGGCAAACAAGTAAGAGCACCACACATAATCATATCATGCAACACTATAGATACTAACATAGTAGTTTCAACAAGCATGTAAGGACACAAACATGACATACATATGACACATATCATAAGCATAGCATGTCAAGCAATAGTGATCAAAAGCAGATATGATAAGTCGAAATGTTATCCACATGATAAGTTATCACTGAAAAATCATACACTAAGTTTCAAGTTATTCAACTAAGAGCATGTCTCTTTGTATACTTAGTGATGAACATATGTATAACCTAAACATATAGAGCATGTTAATATTTCAGTTATCATGTAATGATCAAAGCTAAATTGGTGTTCATATAATTACTTATTAGGTTGAGTAGTCCAATTTTAGCAAGAGGATGCACACATATATGAGTTTCAGAAGAAGTGGTACCTTAATCAGGAAAGTTTGTTCATCCATAAGCCTTGAGCACATGATCTTTCAATCACTATATACTCGACTTTGATAGTAGAGAGAGAGAGAGCTACATGTATTTGTTCCTTTGAGAGCTAAGAGGTTATGCATAAATCAACTAATGCACATACACCACTCTTCTAGATTGTAGCTATCCATCATCATTCGAATCTCCAAGGCACATGATATTCATGATGCATAGAACCCTTTAGATTTCTCTAAAGATCCTTTATATGGCTCAAAAGTGTGACATATTTGGACTTTCCTTTGAAATATGCATACATAGAACTCAAGAATAATTATAGAAATCATATATCACATCAAAACAAGCAATCATGCATAATAAGCTCAACTAGAATTCATACTACAAGTAACAATCATGCATAGCAAGCAAGTAATCATGATAATCAAATAAAGTCAGCATGATTATTGATGAGCATATTCATAACCTAAATAACTAGATCGGGTAGGCATTTAACTCGCAATTAATATCAAAATACGATATACGTTAAATCACTACTTATTTATTTATCTTTTCAAATATAGCCCCAGAGTGCACTTAAGTGATATAGTGTAACAAAAAATCATAGAATTCATGGCAAGCAAGCTAATATCATATTACTTATCAGGCATTCAACAATTATGATCTAAGATAATTATCATCATGTCAACCTATGTTAATTTAACTATGAATAATGCTAACTAGTTAACATTTTCCATTTATCATAGTTAACGATTTGGGATGTTCTATTAGATCATGAGCATAAAAACATCCAAGCACAATTTTTCAACAACATGTTAATAAATCATAAGCATGTAAGCACATAAGCATGATGAAAAACATAAAGCATGTTGGATGTAGAAAATATTAAGCACAATGCCCTCACAAATAAAATTCAATTAGAAAGTTAATGATCCTTAAGTGTGTAGGGTAACATTTAACAAGTTGATTTCAACCAACATGAGTTACAAAAAGAGAACTCAAGTTGTCATACATGAAAATCATATAAGCATACAAGTATGACAGGTAGATTTAGACATACAAACATATAATCATGCACTTATGAAAAGTAGATGTTGCACACATAATCATACAAGCAATGAAAGCATGTATCGCACATATGAGAGAGAAAACAAAGATTATACAGTTTACACCTAGTGTATAATGAGCAGAAGCCTAGAGTTAAGCCTAGAGTGTAAAGCGTACCATAAAGCATACAAGTTTCTCTATCAAGAATATTTCAACCTTATCATCCATGAGTTCAAAGAACTTGTCACAAGGAAAACGGTTAATTGGATCAATAACCAAGTTATGAACATTTATTTGCATAATTAAGATTTCATTCTAATACTTCTTAGCAAATAATGTATTGTAAACTTTTTACCATTTCTTATTCATGACCAAGTAAGAATGCCCTAAGTCTATCAATAGTCATTTCCATATGTATTCTTGGCATTCATTCTTATGATACACACATAATCAATTAAATCCTTGTGGGTTCTTTTATTATGATTAGTTTTAGAAACTTCTCTTTTCTTTTCGATGTGATTGTTAAACTAGACAATTGAAATGGTTTAGTTCTAGTTTCTAGTTCAAGGACATTCTTAACTATTAATCACATTGTGTTGGACGTTCATTTGATTATTCCTTTAGCCTGCTAGGATGTCTATTTGGACCTTGTAAGGTTTTGATTTCTAAAGAGTACTCTAAAGACGTACCTACCTTTAGAGTCACACCTACACCTTTGAGTGATAATCTAGCATTTATTTCCATAGGTGTGTCTAATGCCTTTGCACTTATCTAAAAGGTTAGTGAAACTTTTCCTTTCACTCGTTTGTTCTAGGTGTTCGTTTGATGCAAACCTAATCCCAGTTTAGAAATTAAGAGCATGAATTATTCTTAAAGTTTTCTAACCTCAAGGATTTAGAATCATCCGTCCTAATATGTCTAAGTGTGTTTTAAACATTTTAACAACTCAACAAACGCTTATGCGTTTAACTAACAATTTTTATTAGTGACTACCACTTTAGCAATTTAGACAAGAATAATATCATTTAAGTGTACCTAGAATGAGTTCTATCATCACAAATGTATCCCATTAAGCATAGATGATAGAAATCATATATAACCTGTAGCGACCCCGACAAATCGTCAAGTGACGGCGTCGGCTACGTGGGTCCCATTACCTGATTATAAGTCTTTAAGATAACGTTTGACCAAAAATATGTCGCCTTCATTTCAAAATAAAGATTGTTCAAAGTTTACAAGAATTGTTCAACCAAAAGTTAAGTTACAACGTTATAAGTACGATTGAAATCTAGGCGACACGGTTTAAAGTAAAGTCAAAAGACGCTCCATGAAATGCATGTATACTCGACATCGGATGCAAGTATCAAATAGTAAGCAGAAGCATGTTTCACATATCGTGCAAGACCTGAGAAAAACATAGATATCTGTCAACGAAAACGTTGGTGAAATCATAGGTTTAAGTAAGTAAGTACAAGTGAACCACAAGATTTGCATCAATGAAATAATAGTAATACATTCCAAAAGTTTGTTTCACGAGCACCCAATTATCAAAGCTTAACATTCCTTCCATTGTATACCCCATCACTTAGTGCTAGAACAAACACTGATTCTCGAAAATATATTTCATCCGTAGACGGTAGCGAACCGTCAAAGATGAGGGTTGTCAACCCATATGGCCATATAACATAAGTTCTCGCTTACACCCGGCAAGTGTAACTAATGATAATCGAATTGAGGATTTTTGTTCTAAACTCGTATGTAGAATGTTTGTTTTCCCGTTCTTGTGTTCACTTAGTTCAAAAGAATCGTTTATGTTTTCTCATCCCAATATAAGTTCAAAAAGAGTAAAAGTGGGACTATGATCTCACCTTTGATTGCAAGAGTGAAATAGTACTTCAACAAGTAAACGTGCAAAGAACAATGCTAGTCTCGACCTAAACAATTAGGTTGTATCAATAACGATAGTCACGAAGGGTCAAAGATGTTCAATTAGTCCTATGGCTCAATACGACTCGATTAATATAGCATGTGAAGCAAATTGTCAAGTTTCATGCAAGATACAAGTATAAAAGCATGTTAGGAAGATTGCATAATTAATTGGTTAAGTTTGACAAAAAGTCAAACTTGGTCGGGTCAAAGTCAACGAAAAAGTCAACATGTTCGGGTCGAGTCCCGGACAAATTTTCCATGCTAATTATTCATATACAAGTATATTAAAACAAGTTTCATGTGAATCGGAGGTCGGTAGCTAGTCAAACATTTCACGTTAAAAGGGACATGGAGGTCAGAATCTGTCCAGGCCATTTGGCGCGCCGCGCGGGGTAGGGTGCGCGCCGCGCGACCTGTAGTTCAGCTATTTTTCTGTCTTTCAAACTATGCACGAGCCAAAACCAATTCTAACACAACTCTTGACCCGCAAACACTTATAACGCCTATCATACATCGTTGGAAAGGTATTTTGACGAGGAATGCAACTAAATACATATCATCAATCAAACTTCCACTTATAACAACCAAAAACCACAATTAAACATTCATAATCAAAGTTCAAGTTCCAAAAACGCATTTTATGATTCGGGCAACCAATTTACATGTATGTTATGCCGTTTCGAAGGTAATCAAACACACATTGCAACAAAACACTTAACAACAATATCTCATAGCATTTGACGCATCAAAAGTTCATGTAAAGCTTATCAAACCCTAATCCAAGTTCACAAAATCACTAATCATGTTCTTGGAGTTTCCTAAATCAACATATACATCAAAACGAAGCTAATGATACTAGTAACACAATTAAAACATGAACTTTAACAATCAAACAACATTTAATCTTCCAAAATGCAAGATTAAGCAAACCCATTTCAAATGTTCAAACTAGTTACTCAAAACAACAAATCGAGCAAGTAAATCATATATTCATGCTAGACACGAGCCATAGACACTAACTAACACCATTTCAAATCAAAAACACGAATTTAGAGAAATCTAGAGTTTTAGAAATGTTACCCAAACGAGATGAAGTTGGTATCAAATTGTAGAGGATGAAGAGAGGATTCCAAATATGTAATTTGTTTTGTTGTAAGCCTCCTTGATCGAATTTAGATGATGAATGATTGAATTGGGTGTTTGTGTGTGTGTTCTTGCTAGAGAGAAAGAGAGAGGTGGAGGTGATTGAATGGTGGTGATTGGGGTGGACTAGTTGACCTAGTCAACTAGTTTGCCCCGTGTCAATTTTAGTCCCTCGAGTTTAGAAGCGGGTGCGGGATTTAACCGATCGAATATTTTTAAAACGCAAGTTAACGAGAGGTGTTATAATTAAATGACGGAATTATTATGAACGTTAGTCAACGGAAACTACGAATTTAAATAACGAAAGGTATTATTTTTAAAAAAAAGACGGGCGTTAAAATAATTTAACGGAAAATGCGGGATGTTACATTATCCACACCTCAAAAGAAATTTCGTCCCGAAATTTAGTTGGAAGTAATAATCGGTATCTCTTACTCGGGACCTAGTGTAGTAACTCTACGAATGATTGAAGGTACTTTCTTAGACATTCCACGAATCCGGATAGTCGGGGTGTTACGTTGTATTAGGGCTTGGTTTTACGATCCACAAGTTCAGCCGGTTTTTCCTATGAGGAGGAGTTTGTCATCAATAGTTGGTGCATCTAGAAGGATTGCACGTTCCTGTTCCGCAGGACACGTTTCTAAGTTTGTTACACGAAATGTAGGGTAAACGGAAACTTAATTGAGTCGGCCGTTCTAAATGGTAGGAAGCGGCTCCAATACGCCCCAAGGTTTCAAAAGGTTCAATATTGCGGATATAACCTTCCTCGATTTCCCAAAATGAATTACACCTTTCCAAGGTGCGGTTTCTCAATATTACGCGGTTACACACTGGGATTTGTGAGGTTTTCATCTAAGTTTGGTATAACTCTTTTGGCGACTACGGATCGTCTCGAGCCCTCCTCGGATTTGAATGATTTCAATTGTTGTTTCTTGATGGAGTTCAGATTTCGGTGGTTGATGCTTTGGTTAAATGAACAGGGGTATGACATTAGCGGTCATATAGGGTTTCGGAAAATGCGCGTGAACACACGAGTGGTAACTACTGTTGTAAGAGTGATCTACTAAAGGTGACAATACAAGTTTGTGACATGTCTTTCCAAGACGTAAATCGTTCGTTTGCTCGGTTCGTCAGTTTGTGGGAGATACGCGGTACATGTGTCTAAGCGGGTCTCCAAGGTTTCTTGTAAAACTAGAAGTGAAACGAGTATTTCGATACGGAATAATTGACAAAGATACACCATGTTGGAATAGAATCTATTAAGATACGTTTGAACAAGTCAGTTAGGGTTCGAAAATGTTCGTTAGGACTATTCACCCTCGTGGCGAATACTAATGTAATATGATGAATTTCTCTATCCATGGAGAAATGTTACAAGGAGTTCCCTTAAACGGAAGTGCGAGCGATAAAGATAGGAGTGAAACGAGGACTTAGAATAGGATGAGCTTACATCTCGAGGTTGCCATAACGTGCCTCTAGTTGAAAAAAAAAATGAAGTCTGAAAGAGAAACGAGATAGTACACGTAATTGTATAGTTCGGGGTTGAATAATGGTTGGACGATTATCAGCAACGCAAGGGCGTTAAGTCAAAGAAGAGTGAAGTATCGTTGGATTGTGTGTTATCTTAATTTCCAGTAATATCAGACGGTAACGGTGAAATAACAGAGGTATGTAGTGTGGTACGTGATGACAAGAAAGTTGATCGGATCCACAATTTAGTATTCGAATTCTTCGCGCAAAATAACGAATTTTAGTTACGTTGATTTTGAGTCGAGAGAGTATGCCTTTCGGCGTTCAAGTAGAAATATTTCCATGTTTGAGTTCCATCTGTTGCAAAATAACGAATTTTTTTTTTTTTTTTTTTTTTTTTTTTAAACTAGAGATGTTGGTGTGAAGAATCACGCTCAAGGTGCGAACACGGAGAGGTTTAAAGTTTTCCTTAGTGAGTTAACGAGTTTAAAAGTCGTGTAACACGAGAAAAGTCAGAAATGAATCTTCGGTAATAACAGACGAGATCTAAGATTTTTACGAATACAAGTCCGAGTTGGGAGAGTTTCCTGATTACATGTGGCTTGATTTCGAGATTGATTGTAACGACCTGACCATAAACATCATGGTCTAGAAAATTGGACTTCGTTCAACAGAAATTCTCACTCGGAGAATTTGGTATAGAGTTGCTCTTTTCTCAAAAGTTCGAGCGTAAGATGGTGATGTTGTTCGTTTTCCTTCTTTACTTAAATAAGTTAAGATGTCATATATAAATACAGATTCGTCTAGATAAGTTGCATACGTGGTTTAGGAGGTTCATGAATACGGACGGAGTCCTAAATAAATCAAACGGTACTAAGAGAGATTTACAACTAACGTTGCGAGTTCGAAAAGTGGCTTAGGAGACATCGTCTCACTTAACCCCCAATTGATGATAACCGGAACGGAGGTCGATTTGGAACATACGGGATTCGTGCAAATAATCATGAGGTCATGGATGCGAGGGAGAGGGTATCGGTTTCCAACCGAAAATTTCTTAGTTCACAATAATCGATACATAAATGTAGGGCAACAATTTCTCCTTAATGAATAGGTTTTGAGTTCCTTAGTTCTATTGGTGCCGAGTTCAATTTCTTAACGTATATCCTCCGATAATATTTATAGGCACACAATATCTTTCCGTTGGTCGCTTAAATTGCCTAAGTAGTATCTAAGGGAAAAAGGTGGAATGTAATGAGTACAAGTCAAAGTCTTGGTTGTAAAACGTCTAGCGGTAATGGAATCGAATAAGTATGAAGTATACAGTTTGTTGTGAAGAAACGTACCCGTTACTAGTCCATCGTCGTTCCGGGCATCCTAGGTGTCGATGTTGAAGGTTCAACGGCGTGCGTTGGGGTTGATTTTCTTATTTGGGCACACATTCCTAAAATGACCCAGTTGGCCACATTCGAAGCAAGCACCCGTTCTGTGTGCGTTGGGCATCTTTCGAGCGACGGGTCCTTGGCGCCGGTGGCGAAACCTGCCACATCCTTCAAAGTGATGCTTGTGGCATTCGTTACAAAAAGGTAGTTTTCCGGCATAGCCTTTCTTGTCGTTGGAGGTAAAAGGCTTCTTGGCGGGGTTGTTGTTATTGTTGTGGTTGCTTGATTGAGAGGCTTCCCATGTTCTTTTGTTGTTACTCGGGTGGTTCTCGACCATTGGTGCCGGTGCTTCCATTTCATTCACCGTTTCTAAGGCTTGGCGAGCCATTGTTAAAGCCTCTTGTAGGTTAGTGGGTTGAGATGTCATTACCTTGTGTTGAATGCTCTTAGGGAGGCCACCCATGTAAAGTTCGACTCTTAGGGATTCGGGAGTCATGAGATTTGGATACATCGAGACTAGTTCGGTAAACCGTTGATTATAAGCTTCGAGGTCATTTCCGACCGTTTTTAAATTCCTTAGACCCTGTTCGAGCCTTCGAGTCTCGTCGCGCGGGAAATATTCGGTGATCATTCTTTCTCTTAATTCGGTCCAAGAGAGTGTGTGGGCTTCATCGCTTCCCACCAATTGTACATACGTGTTCCACCACGAGAGAGCAATGCCGGTGAAGGTGAGGGTGGAAAACTTGACCTTATCTTGGTCTCGACAACCGCTTGTGTTAAAAACGGTCTCCATTTGTTCAAACCATCGGGTGAGAGTAACAGGTCCTCCGGTTCCATCGAAAGTGGGAGGATTGTACTTCATGAAGTTCTTGTAGGAGCAACCTTCGATTGAATTACCGGCTCCATGATTGTTGTTGTTAGAAAAGTGATCGGCCACGGCCGTACCCACGGCGGTAGTTATCATTCGTTGAAGAGCTTGTTCTAGAGTTTCGAGAGGAGTATTGTGTTGACCTTGGTGAGCCATTGTCCCTTCATGACACAAGAATATCGTTGATTAGTATTCTTAACAATACTAACCGTGATATGGAATAAAGATATAGAGAAAAATTTTCCTTGACTCGCCTTAAATTCTTTATGTCATAATGTCGGAACGTCCATGTGAATCACCGTAATATAATCCCGGAAATTATATTACCCTGATTCTCATGTGCATTTAACATTACTTCATAAAGTCAAGGTGGCGCATCAACAAAATTTATCAACGTAAGATCAAGATCGAATACGAGTTAGATATGATAGAAGAGTTCGAGTATAAATGCACAATTAGTCAAATAATTCCTACTTCAGTCTATATGCCGGTTGTAGTCTAGATTCACCTATGTACCCTATGACTCGGGGTGGACACAAATGAACTCTAAATCCCTACAACCAAGGCTCTGATACCACTTGTAGCGACCCCGACAAATCGTCAAGTGACGGCGTCGGCTACGTGGGTCCCATTACCTGATTATAAGTCTTTAAGATAACGTTTGACCAAAAATATGTCGCCTTCATTTCAAAATAAAGATTGTTCAAAGTTTACAAGAATTGTTCAACCAAAAGTTAAGTTACAACGTTATAAGTACGATTGAAATCTAGGCGACACGGTTTAAAGTAAAGTCAAAAGACGCTCCATGAAATGCATGTATACTCGACATCGGATGCAAGTATCAAATAGTAAGCGGAAGCATGTTTCACATATCGTGCAAGACCTGAGAAAAACATAGATATCTGTTAACGAAAACGTTGGTGAAATCATAGGTTTAAGTAAGTAAGTACAAGTGAACCACAAGATTTGCATCAATGAAATAATAGTAATACATTCCAAAAGTTTGTTTCACGAGCACCCAATTATCAAAGCTTAACATTCCTTCCATTGTATACCCCATCACTTAGTGCTAGAACAAACACTGATTCTCGAAAATATATTTCATCCGTAGACGGTAGCGAACCGTCAAAGATGAGGGTTGTCAACCCATATGGCCATATAACATAAGTTCTCGCTTACACCCGGCAAGTGTAACTAATGATAATCGAATTGAGGATTTTTGTTCTAAACTCGTATGTAGAATGTTTGTTTTCCCGTTCTTGTGTTCACTTAGTTCAAAAGAATCGTTTATGTTTTCTCATCCCAATATAAGTTCAAAAAGAGTAAAAGTGGGACTATGATCTCACCTTTGATTGCAAGAGTGAAATAGTACTTCAACAAGTAAACGTGCAAAGAACAATGCTAGTCTCGACCTAAACAATTAGGTTGTATCAATAACGATAGTCACGAAGGGTCAAAGATGTTCAATTAGTCCTATGGCTCAATACGACTCGATTAATATAGCATGTGAAGCAAATTGTCAAGTTTCATGCAAGATACAAGTATAAAAGCATGTTAGGAAGATTGCATAATTAATTGGTTAAGTTTGACAAAAAGTCAAACTTGGTCGGGTCAAAGTCAACGAAAAAGTCAACATGTTCGGGTCGAGTCCCGGACAAATTTTCCATGCTAATTATTCATATACAAGTATATTAAAACAAGTTTCATGTGAATCGGAGGTCGATAGCTAGTCAAACATTTCACGTTAAAAGGGACATGGAGGTCAGAATCTGTCCAGGCCATTTGGCGTGCCGCGCGGGGTAGGGTGCGCGCCGCGCGACCTGTAGTTCAGCTATTTTTCTGTCTTTCAAACTATGCACGAGCCAAAACCAATTCTAACACAACTCTTGACCCGCAAACACTTATAACGCCTATCATACATCGTTGGAAAGGTATTTTGACGAGGAATGCAACTAAACACATATCATCAATCAAACTTCCACTTATAACAACCAAAAACCACAATTAAACATTCATAATCAAAGTTCAAGTTCCAAAAACGCATTTTATGATTCGGGCAACCAATTTACATGTATGTTATGCCGTTTCGAAGGTAATCAAACACACATTGCAACAAAACACTTAACAACAATATCTCATAGCATTTGACGCATCAAAAGTTCATGTAAAGCTTATCAAACCCTAATCCAAGTTCACAAAATCACTAATCATGTTCTTGGAGTTTCCTAAATCAACATATACATCAAAACGAAGCTAATGATACTAGTAACACAATTAAAACATGAACTTTAACAATCAAACAACATTTAATCTTCCAAAATGCAAGATTAAGCAAACCCATTTCAAATGTTCAAACTAGTTACTCAAAACAACAAATCGAGCAAGTAAATCATATATTCATGCTAGACACGAGCCATAGACACTAACTAACATCATTTCAAATCAAAAACACGAATTTAGAGAAATCTAGAGTTTTAGAAATGTTACCCAAACGAGATGAAGTTGGTATCAAATTGTAGAGGATGAAGAGAGGATTCCAAATATGTAATTTGTTTTGTTGTAAGCCTCCTAGATCGAATTTAGATGATGAATGATTGAATTGGGTGTTTGTGTGTGTGTTCTTGCTAGAGAGAAAGAGAGAGGTGGAGGTGATTGAATGGTGGTGATTGGGGTGGACTAGTTGACCTAGTCAACTAGTTTGCCCCGTGTCAATTTTAGTCCCTCGAGTTTAGAAGCGGGTGCGGGATTTAACCGATCGAATATTTTTAAAACGCAAGTTAACGAGAGGTGTTATAATTAAATGACGGAATTATTATGAACGTTAGTCAACGGAAACTACGAATTTAAATAACGAAAGGTATTATTTTTAAAAAAAAGACGGGCGTTAAAATAATTTAACGGAAAAATGCGGGATGTTACATAACCCCTTTAGTAAGACTACAAAGTTGAACTTTGGAAATCTACACTATACCTAGAAAACGGAAAACTTAGACTACACACTTAAGTTCTAATTTGTCTCCTATTGATGTCTCCTAAGATTTGTTTGTTATGATACTTTTTGTGATATTGTCATTTATCCTCTCTTAATGCTAGAATCTTTTCTTGAGTATTTACTTTGTTGAAGCAATTTAATAAGAATGACCTTTTATATTTTAACTCAAGGATGAATTCACTCAAATGACCATCACATTTTATCTTGGGTGAATAGTTTTATGTTCGTAAGATCGAACAAGAATATGTATTGATGCAATGTATATATTGACATGTTTTTATCTTAGTTCTAATTTTACTAGCAAGCACATACGTCATTTTATCCAATTATATGCATAACATGTTTCTACTTTCAAATAAGTTGTGATAAGATATGCACATATCAAGCTAGAATTCAAGTAGCACATTTATTTACAAGAAATGTTACCTCTACCGATAACGGTACTTTAAGTATGTCCATCAAACATTACATCACGTCATCATGTTCTTTGTGCTCGCTGTCACATATTTATCATGGACATGTGTTTTGAGTACTTGTGATTACATCGTCTTTCACCACACTTGTTAACAAACCTACAACTTGTTAGAAACACAAAACGTGGTACCCAATGTTTGTTGGGTCCGGGGTTGTTAACATTAAATACTTTTGCCCTAACCCATTTTAGTACCTTTCTCAAACACTAGAGTTTATCCTTTTAGACATGTTTATATTATAAGATTTGATAAACCAAGTTCATATCCTGAGTGGGAATAATTTATCATGTATACTTATAGTTGTTTGAGAATCACTATCACTTATATAAACAAGTGTTATTTGATGACAATAAATAGCTTTACATTAGCAAATGTTTAGATCTTTCCAATAAACAATGTAAAACAATTGGTATAACCAATTTACAAAGAATCAACATCTAAAAGTATCAAACCATGACCGATCTTAAAATTGCAAAAGCACATTTTGATCAGAACATATGCAGTCGATCCACGGTCGCTCGTAGGTTCGACCGCTGACTGGTTTGGCACTATTTTGAGTTTTATCAAGTGTGTTTTCGAAAAACTTATGATAGGTTCACTCAAGGTGTCTTTTATAGCTAAGTGTTGGTTTATCATTTGGTATCTTTGACTTTTAAAATCACTTTTATTTTTGAAGAAAGTTAATTCTTTTTCTTGTTCAAAATAGTCACAAGCTAGTGATTTTAGTTTCAAATCATTATTATCACTAAGTAACCTTTTGACTATATGAGTTTTTAGAATACATATTGAGATTCTTAGAGTCTAATCTTAGATATTATGTCTATCACTTAAGGCTTTAAGATGTGTGATAACCTACGTATTCTAGCATGTAAGATCAATCAATCAAGCACATATCAAATAATAACTCATGTCATTTTTCAAGCAAGGATTCAAGGCACAAATAATTTCATACATTGCATTGACCTAAGTTTCATGGCAAGTTTCATGGTGCTTCTATTGTGTACAATATAGTTGTGATTTTGACACAACCCCACATTTTTCTTTTCATGCTTAATATGTGAGACTTATATTTCAAAAATTAACTTGGTTTATCCAAAAAAAATTTCTTTGTTCAAGTTTTTCATTTTTAACTAGTGTTTTGTTAATTATCACAACATTTAGAGTACACAAGTTTTAAACCTATTAATTTATAGATTTTTACTAAAAACAAGCAAACTTACCTCACCATGTGAATGGTGGTATTTTTTTTCAATGTAATGGATGTAAGTTTGAGCATTCATGTTCATTCCTTGACTCCACATCACATGAGTGTTATGAAGTTGCTAGAAAACATGTTTTCTTCATTCTCTCCCTTGAAGTATCCAACTTCATTTGAGTCTTGATCATGCCTTCTCATACGAAAATTATTATCGTGATGCAAGACTAGCTCTTTTAAGATAAAATTTACGTTCCAAACAAGTAGAGCTTAGTTTCAAGATCTTTGACTCGGGTTTTTGCACAAAATGATTTTAGACACAAAAACATTTTTGATCAAAGATTAGAGCAACCGCTCTGATACCAATTGTAGTTACTTAATGGTTTCTTAAAACTTTTTTGAAATCTCTTTAAGTGTGAAAGCGTTTGTGTTTGTTAATGCAAGTATGTAAATAATGTAAGTGCACAAACACAAGGATTTATAGTGGTTCGGGTGGATGTTAACTAATCCACCTTAATCCACGCCCCGATTCACTAATAGGGAGTTAGCTTCACTAAGCATTTATCCAAACCCGGTGGAGATCTGTTTCCACCAAATGATCTTCAATAAGCCACACCAACACTATTCCTAGATCACACTCGTCTTCACCTTTGTAACAACCCAAACCAACACCCGACAAAACCTTGTGAAAATACGAAATAAAAAAAATTTTTCTGTTGCAGACCATCGGCGCGCCGCGCCATATGGCCCGCGCGCCGCGCCATATCTGGCTGTCCCCGGGACTTTTTAACCGCGAAAAGATTGACTAGTTCCCGGCACTTTTAGACAAAACGCTTTTTACCATACTACCAAATATGTAAAACTAACATGTTTCAAACATAAAATTAAAGTTTTACAAGCGGGGCCCACATCGGCCGTTTTACGAGTTTAATACAAATGTACGAGTTTCGACCACCAAAAGTTTAAGTTCCAAACTACACAATGAGCATGGCGTTTGGGATTAAACTACCCAACTATCGGTCAAACTCCAAGAGCTACTAAAGCCAAAAGCGTCCCCTAGCATCAAGCGGGATCTCTAGTCCAAAACGATGCCCTTACCCTTGTCCAAAACCGAACCTATAAAATGGTAAACAACGAGAGGGTAAGCAAAGCTTAGTGAATGCAATAATTATACGAATACATATATAATTATACCTACTTGCATACACTTACACAACCCCAAACATGCTAGCAAACAACATTAGCTTATCGTCGCAATATCAAGCTATAAATCTCCAATACCACAAGCTAGCATAACAACCGCTTATAAATATAACTCGAATAATATAATATGCTTACAACACAAATAACCATGGTTAACCAATAGTACAAGGGAACGGCGCTCGCGAAAACGCCATCGGTGTTCACAACATCCGTTAGGGCACTTAACACCTCGCACCACTAACCCCTAGGGTGGCACCTTAACACCTCGGCACTTCACCCCGAGTGGCATCTTAACACCTCGATGCTTCACTCATTATTTTACGGAGTGGTGTCTTAACACCTCGACACTACACTCCTAGGTGGCATCTTAACACCTCGATGCTACACCCGAGTGGCATCTTAACACCTCGATGCTACACTCTTCACGTGAAACGTGGTGTCTTAACACCTCGACACTACACCTTTCACGCTACAACAAATAGATACATTATATACATACGCATATAATTATTCCACTCACCTCAAAATCTCTTGGTGAAAAGACAACCGAGCTTGAACACTTCAATGTAACGCACCTATTACATTTATCACAATATCAAAATCACAACTCGAGTTGGTCAACACTCTAAGGCTCACTCCTAGTGTTAATTTGACCCATGGTGCAAATCCGACCCATTTGCACCCTTAACCCTAAAATCGGGTTAACTCATCACAAAACCCTATCATTAACCAAAGTAGGTTCATTACACATTTTAACACTAGTTTTAGGCTTCAACCACACATATTAATTAGCTTAGGTTCATTTTGACCCATTTGACACTTTCAAAGTCAACCTACCCATTTTGGGTCAACCACTAACCCATTTACACCCATTTACATAAATCATGGTGTTCTAGCAATTTTACCAGCTAATTAGGGTTCTCTAACAACAATTAACTCTTCCAAACCCTAGTTAACCCAATATTGAGTCTACATGACTCAAATTACCCTAGAACACCCAAAACACTAACAAAATGGGTTTTATGTTCATCTTCACCCCAAACCCTAGCCCTAAATCAAATTAAAAAGAAATTAAGATTAGAGCATACCACAACTATCACAACGAAGCTAGAGGGAAGGCGAACAACTTTAATGCTTGGACTTAAGCAAGAAACCTTCTTCTTCTTCTCCAAAATGGGGTTTCCCTCACTAAAAGCCACTCTCTCTCTAGAATTGATTTGGATAAGTGTTGGTAGTTGTGGAAGGAGTAAATGAACTCCCCAAAACTGACCTAAGGCATTAAATCCGGCCTCCAAGTGATTTTACCAAAATACCCTCAAAATATCTAATTTAAAAGAAAGAGAGAATCTGTCACAGACAGATGGCGCGGCGCGCCACCAGGCCGCGCGGCGCGCAACTCTCCCAGTCCAGCTCCTTTTGCCTTTTTAAATATATACAACCAAACCCCGATTTGAGTACCGCACAATACACTTATATACACATGTGTACACTTCAATTATTCGGGTCTTACAACTCTCCCCCACTTATTCGGATTGCGCCCTCGCAATCCAAGCCGCATGACAAGAGGGAAGATACACTAATATGAACTCTTCGGGTTCCCAAGTGAACTCGGAACCCTTGCTACGCCGCCATTGGACTTTAAAAGTCCTCACTTCTTTATGTCTCAACCTCTTAACTTTCTCATCGAGTATGGCGACCGGTTCTTCGACATATTCCAACTTGTTGTTTAGCTCGATCTCGTCTAAAGGCATCCATAAGGAATCATCCGCAAGACACTTACGGAGGTGGGAAACATTGAATGTATTATGGATCCCCGCAAGCTCTTCGGGTAATTCCAATCGATATGCAACTTCGCCAACACGAGCTAAAACCTTGAATGGCCCAATAAACCGAGGAGCTAACTTTCCCCGTTTTCGAAATCGAATAATAACCTTCCATGGCGAAACTTTAAGCATCACCATGTTGCCTTCTTGAAATTCGATCGTTCGCCTACGTTTGTCGGCATACGACTTTTGCCTATCTTGAGCCTTCTTCAAATGTTCCCGAATAATATCAATCTTGTTGTTCGTCTCCAAAACCAAATCGGTACTCCCGATCTCTCGTTGACCCACTTCTCTCCAACAAACGGGAGTTCGACATCTACGCCCATAGAGCATCTCATACGGTGGCATCCCGATACTAGTATGGTAACTATTATTGTACGAGAATTCCACCAAAGGCAAATGCTCGTCCCAACTACCACCAAAATCAATAATGCACGCCCGTAACATATCTTCTAGAGTTTGGTTCGTACGTTCGGTTTGACCGTCCGTTTGAGGATGATACGCCGTGCTCAACTTCAATTGCGTACCCATATCTTCATGAAACTTTTCCCAAAATCGAGATGTAAAACGGGTATCTCGATCCGAGATAATAGATATAGGAACCCCATGACGAGCGACCACTTCCTTGATAAACAACTTAGCCAAGGTCTCCGACGATATCGCTTCTTTAATGGGAAGAAACAAAGCGCTTTTTGTCAATCGGTCAACTATAACCCAAATCGAATCGAATTGGGTTCTCGCCGTTTTAGGTAACTTTGTAATGAAATCCATGGTAATGTGTTCCCATTTCCATTTCGGGATTTCTAACGGTTGCAATTTACCATACGATTTTTGGTGTTCGGCTTTTACTTGCAAACACGTGACGCATTGCTCAACATACTTCACAACATCACGCTTCATGCCCGGCCACCAATAATCTTTCTTCAAGTCAAGGTACATTTTCGTCGCCCCTGGATGAATGGAATATTTTGACTTATGTGCTTCATCAAGTAGCACCCATCGGTAATCACCCATCTTAGGCACCCACACCCTTCCTTGAAAGGACAACAACCCACGCGGACCCATAGTAATAAACTCCGATTGGCCCACGATTCGCTCCGTATGCTTGTTGTGAACATAAGCCTCTATTTGAATCTCACCAAGCTTTTCAAGAAAATCGTTGGTAATAATCAAACGTAACGACCCCACTTTTATCGCCGGATGTTGACTCTTTCGACTCAACGCATCCGCGACCACATTCGCCTTACCCGGATGATAAAGTATTTCACAGTCGTAGTCTTTCACCACATCCATCCACCTACGTTGGCGATAATTCAAATCTCGTTGATTAAAGAGATGTTTCAAACTCTTATGATCCGAATAAATCGTACACTTGACACCATACAAGTAATGGCGCCAAATTTTCAACGCATACACTACCGCCGCCAACTCAAGATCATGAGTCGGATACCTCGTTTCATGTTCCTTTAATTGTCGAGAGGCATAAGCGATGACCTTACCTCTTTGCATTAGAACACACCCGAGACCATTTAAGGAAGCATCACAATAAACCACCATGTCTTCAACACCTTCCAGTAACACTAACACTGGAGCCTGACATAACTTCTCTTTTAACAATTGAAAAGCAATTTCTTGCTCGTTCTCCCAAACAAACTTCGCATTCTTCCTTGTCAATTTCGTCAACGAAGAAGCGATCTTAGAAAAATCTTGGATAAACCGACGATAATAACCGGCCAACCCGAGAAAACTTCGGATTTCCGTAGGCGTAGTCGGTCGCCCCCAACTCTTCACCGTTTCGATCTTCCCCGGATCTACTTGAATACCGTTTTCGTTCACGATATGACCAAGGAATTGAACTTCCCTTAGCAAAAATTCACATTTGGAGAACTTTGCATACAACTTCTCCCTTCGTAGCGTCTTCAATACTTCACGCAAATGATGTTCATGTTCGTTCATACTTTTCGAGTAGACTAGTATGTCGTCAATGAACACTATTACCGACTTGTCCAACATAGGTTGGCACACTTGGTTCATAAGATCCATGAATGCCGCCGGTGCATTCGTAAGACCAAAGGGCATAACTACAAACTCATAATGCCCGTAACGCGTTCGAAAAGCCGTCTTCTCTATGTCTTCCTCACGGACCCGCATTTGGTGATAGCCGGACCGTAGGTCGATCTTAGAGAAATACGTTGCACCTTGAAGTTGATCAAATAAATCGTCAATCCTAGGTAATGGATAACGATTCTTGATCGTCACTTTATTCAACTCCCGGTAATCAATGCACATACGCATACTACCATCTTTCTTCTTCACAAATAACACCGGAGCGCCCCATGGCGAAGCACTCGGTCGAATAAAACCCTTCTCGAGCAACTCTTGGGTTTGATTTAACAACTCTTGCATTTCCGTTGGTGCTAAACGATAAGGAGTTTTAGCAATGGGAGTAGCTCCCGGAACCAACTCAATACGAAACTCAACTTGTCTTTCCGCCGGAACACCCGGTAATTCGTCCGGAAAGACGTCTTCGAATTCACTAACAACCGAAATTTCACGAATAGGTGGTGGCTCATTGCGAGTATCAACAACATGAGCAAGGAAAGCCATGCCACCGGTAACAACAAAACGACGTGCCCGTGCAAAAGTGCATATCGGCACCGGTCTCCTACGCTTATCACCATGAATAATTAACTCTCCCCCACTTAGGGTCTTCACACGAATAAACTTATCATGGCATGCAATATCGGCTCTATAATGATCGAGCCAATCCATACCAATGACAATATCAAAGTCGCCCAAGGTCATTGGAATAAGATCAATTTTAAAGGTTTCAGCACCAAAAACAACATCACAATTTTCACACACATCAACCACTAGCACCGTCTTGCCGTCCGCTATTTCGACTTCTATCGGATGACTTAACTTAGCTAACGGTCTATTAAGTTTAGGTACAAATTTAGGAGACACAAACGACAAATTTGCACCGCTATCGAAAAGAATCCTTGCCGGATTAAAATTAACCATGTAAGTACCTGAGACAACTTCGCGCGATTGTTTGGCTTCATCATTGGTCATCAAATAGTTGCAACCCCTAGCCGTACCCGCCGTCTTCTCTAAACGCTTAACATTATCGTTGAGCAAATCGGGACACTCCAGCTTCTTATGCCCTTCTTTACCGCAATTAAAACAAGTGAGCTTGTTTCCGGAAGATGGTTTTGGACAATCACGAGCCATATGACCCGCTTGCCCACAATTATAGCACGTAAAAGTAAAACCACCGGAAGCGCCCTTCCTCACGCTATTGACACTTTCGGAACTTTTCTTGTTCTTTTTGTTCGAAAAGTTTGAATAGCTCGAACCTTCACTTTTTCTCTTGCCAAAAGTAAAACCACTCTTTCTTAAGATGAGTGACTCGAAACCTTTGGCCATGTCAAACAACTCATCAAAGCTTTTCACTACGTTCACACTAATCTTATCTTGATAGTTGTCGTTCAAGGTTCGATAGAAATCTTCCTTCAACATTTTATCATTACCGACGTACTCCGGGCAAAATTGGGTCTTGGACAAAAACACGGATTTGAGAGTGTTCAAATCCATCGACCCTTGCCTCAAGGAACGTAACTCATCCTTAAGCCTAGTAAGATCGGCCGAAGTTCGGTATTCCTTGAAAAATTCGGACTTGAATTCATCCCAAGTGAATTCCATGCATTGCTCTTCACCATAAACTTGGAGCTTTGCGTCCCACCACAACTTGGCATCGCCCCTCAACATACTACACCCGTACCTTGTCCTCTTATCGAGAGGACATTCACAAGTACGGAAGGCCCCCTCCATATCGGAGATCCAACGGGCGCTCTTAAGAGGATCTCTTTCACCATCAAAAGAGGGAGGTTGAGAGTCCTTGAAATTCTTATAGAAGAAGTCCCGTCTTCCCACATTATCTTCGCGAAGAACGGCCTTAACTTGCTCCCTTACCACATTGACTAATTGCTCGTCAATCGTATCTAGGAACATCTTCTTAACGTCCTCGAGAAAAGCTTCATGATGCCTTTTCAAAATGGCCTCAACCTTGGCCGTAAACTCGACTTCTTCACTAGTACCTCCGCCGTTGATATCATGCCCGTTTCTCATCTTCATTCTATAAGACGGAATAGATTAAACAACGAGACGAAAAGGATTTAACACATAAGTATATACATATACACCACACTACCCATCTTGCTCAACAATCGTCGTACATTGCTCGTTCGACACGATTTGCGCCCGTAACAATGGTAGCTAATCATTGTTACGCGAGCACGTCGCATTAACTTGCTAGTACAACGTCCATCTCGCTCGATGCTCGCTAAACATACATAACAAATAGCACATGATTAGTTTACATAAACCTATGCACAAACCAATCCCGATCCGACCCAAAGTCCTACAAGTCCCGCATAAACGCGCACACAGAAAGTCTAAGTCTAGGCGCCTATATCAAGTCACCTAAATCCCTTAGACCATGCTCTGATACCACTTGTAACAACCCAAACCAACACCCGACAAAACCTTGTGAAAATACGAAATAAAAAAAATTTTTCTGTTGCAGACCATCGGCGCTCCGCGCCATATGGCCCGCGCGCCGCACCATATCTGGCTGTCCCCGGGACTTTTTAACCGCGAAAAGATTGACTAGTTCCCGGCACTTTTAGACAAAACGCTTTTTACCATACTACCAAATATGTAAAACTAACATGTTTCAAACATAAAATTAAAGTTTTACAAGCGGGGCCCACATCGGCCGTTTTACGAGTTTAATACAAATGTACGAGTTTCGACCACCAAAAGTTTAAGTTCCAAACTACACAATGAGCATGGCGTTTGGGATTAAACTACCCAACTATCGGTCAAACTCCAAGAGCTACTAAAGCCAAAAGCGTCCCCTAGCATCAAGCGGGATCTCTAGTCCAAAACGATGCCCTTACCCTTGTCCAAAACCGAACCTATAAAATGGTAAACAACGAGAGGGTAAGCAAAGCTTAGTGAATGCAATAATTATACGAATACATATATAATTATACCTACTTGCATACACTTACACAACCCCAAACATGCTAGCAAACAACATTAGCTTATCGTCGCAATATCAAGCTATAAATCTCCAATACCACAAGCTAGCATAACAACCGCATATAAATATAACTCGAATAATATAATATGCTTACAACACAAATAACCATGGTTAACCAATAGTACAAGGGAACGGCGCTCGCGAAAACGCCATCGGTGTTCACAACATCCGTTAGGGCACTTAACACCTCGCACCACTAACCCCTAGGGTGGCACCTTAACACCTCGGCACTTCACCCCGAGTGGCATCTTAACACCTCGATGCTTCACTCATTATTTTACGGAGTGGTGTCTTAACACCTCGACACTACACTCCTAGGTGGCATCTTAACACCTCGATGCTACACCCGAGTGGCATCTTAACACCTCGATGCTACACTCTTCACGTGAAACGTGGTGTCTTAACACCTCGACACTACACCTTTCACGCTACAACAAATAGATACATTATATACATACGCATATAATTATTCCACTCACCTCAAAATCTCTTGGTGAAAAGACAACCGAGCTTGAACACTTCAATGTAACGCACCTATTACATTTATCACAATATCAAAATCACAACTCGAGTTGGTCAACACTCTAAGGCTCACTCCTAGTGTTAATTTGACCCATGGTGCAAATCCGACCCATTTGCACCCTTAACCCTAAAATCGGGTTAACTCATCACAAAACCCTATCATTAACCAAAGTAGGTTCATTACACATTTTAACACTAGTTTTAGGCTTCAACCACATATATTAATTAGCTTAGGTTCATTTTGACCCATTTGACACTTTCAAAGTCAACCTACCCATTTTGGGTCAACCACTAACCCATTTACACAAATCATGGTGTTCTAGCAATTTTACTAGCTAATTAGGGTCTCTAACAACAATTAACTCTTCCAAACCCTAGTTAACCCAATATTGAGTCTACATGACTCAAATTACCCTAGAACACCCAAAATACTAACAAAATGGGTTTTATGTTCATCTTCACCCCAAACCCTAGCCCTAAATCAAATTAAAAAGAAATTAAGATTAGAGCATACCACAACTATCACAACAAAGCTAGAGGGAAGGCGAACAACTTTAATGCTTGGACTTAAGCAAGAAACCTTCTTATTCTTCTCCAAAATGGGGTTTCCCTCACTAAAAGCCACTCTCTCTCTAGAATTGATTTGGATAAGTGTTGGTAGTTGTGGAAGGAGTAAATGAACTCCCCAAAACTGACCTAAGGCATTAAATCCGGCCTCCAAGTGATTTTACCAAAATACCCTCAAAATATCTAATTTAAAAGAAAGAGAGAATCTGTCACAGACAGATGGCGCGGCGCGCCACCAGGCCGCGCGGCGCGCAACTCTCCCAGTCCAGCTCCTTTTGCCTTTTTAAATATATATAACCAAACCCCTATTCGAGTACCGCACAATACACTTATATACACATGTGTACACTTCAATTATTCGGGTCTTACAACCTTGGACAAGTATCAATTTCCCAATGGAAATATGAACAACTTCCTAGTTCCCTTTAAGGAAGAAGGATCACTAGATAAGATGATGTTCTTATTACACGATCAATTCTACTAACTCAATCTCTCATAGTTCTTCAATAGGCCACACCAACCTTACTTAGATCAAACTTGTCTTCACTTTGGACAAGTATTAATTCCCAATGGAATTAATCAACTTCCTAGATCCCTTTAAGGAAGTAGAATTACTAAGTAAGATGGTGTTTCCTAACACAAGAACTATTTAACTTCCTTGACCTCCTAAAGAAGTATCTCACAAAGTAAACTTAAAGAAGTAAACTTAGTGTAAGTAGAATCTCTCTTTCTCTCTTATAATCTCTCTATAAATATGTGCTTGAGGCTTGGGAGATCAGTTGATATAACTTTGAAAGAATGTTGAAAAGATGTGGTCTTCTAGTTTGGCAAAGTGGTGTATTTATATTCCAAGAAAATCTTGACAGACAAAACTACGATCGATCCACGGTTGATCGTGGAGTAGACCGCAGAGCCTTCTATCAGCTTTTCAATATATTCGTTGGAGCTCCTTTTTCTTTAAATTTTTGGCTCCTTTACCCAATATAGGGTCTACAAAAGATGCTTAATACACCTGGAAATCCTTGAACCCCATCTTATACTTTAGATGCATTCATTGAAGTGGACTTGAGTTTGTAAAAGAGGAAAGTCACATAGTCTTCTTTTGTGTCATTCATTTCCTATTATGGAAAATGCAGATTTTTTTATGCTTTGACAACCCACAACACTCCAAACATCATATCCCATGTCTTCAACAATTTGTCAATACTTTGATGGATGTATCTTGCCTCCTTGATTGTTTGCAACAAGTCAAATGAAACTAATTTGAATTTTGTAAAGACTTTTTGGCAGTAGCATTTATCCTTTGACAAACCACTACAAGCCAAACACCATATCATATGTCTTCAAACCATTTGTCAACATTTGATTGCAAGTATATGCATTCATTGGTTACTTGCAATCCTCCAAATAAGACCCATTTGTTTTGTAAGAAGACTTCTAGGAAGTTACACTGATCACAAAGAGATAAGCATACTTAAGCATGTAAGTAATGCTTAATGATTAATCAAGTGGAGAGCGTCTCTTTAGTTGGGACTTAATGACCATCCTAATCATGTCTATATTTATTTTAGATTTAAAAGGATAGTTTTTTAAAAGGACATTTAGCAACAGTTATGTGTTCAACATTAATCACAAGCTAAATTGTCATTAGGTGTGATTAACCAATATTAGTGCTTTAGTGACAAAATCTTTTTGATATGAAGGAGGCAACTATTCTAAGCATGTTTAAATAGGTTTCATAAATTATAGATGCGACGAAGTAGTCAAACATTTTTTGATCAAAAATCTGGACAGTGAGAAACTGCGGTCGACCAACGGCTGACCGTGGAGTCGATTGTGTACCTTATTTCGTGGAACCAAGGTACATGGCATCCCACGGTCTGACTTGCGGTCGATCGTGGACCCAGCCGTGCTCCTTCAGTGTTTTACAAATTACTCTTTTGACTTATTGGTTTTTGTGTATTGGTCGTTTGCTAGAGATTGTATAGGCTTGTGAACTTGTGTTGTTCTATACGTTGTTTAAGCACACAAGACTTGGTGTCATCATCAAAACAAAGTGGTTAACATTTGAATATTATCATTGGATCACTAACCAATAAGTATAAGAAGCTTGAGGGCCCTTAACTTTGCACTTTTGTTTAAATGAGTTTGGCGTTTTATTAACGATCCGAATTCTAAGTGGGTTGTGATCATTTGAGCGATTAATGGGTAAGAAGCTGGTTCAGATGGTTCTCTTATTCGGAACTCTTTGATATGGGCCAATATTATTATCGTGTTTATGAAAGCTAATTGTGATGGATTGGTGCCTTCCAATGTTCTTAGCTTGTGAGTAGGAAACGGAGTTTCGGTGTATTTTTGGAAGGAATATTGGGCTAACAATGGCTGCTTGCATGAGACTTATAACATATTATTTCATCTTTAGGCAAATAATGATTGTTTGTTAGCAAATCGTTTTTTGAATGATATTTGGTGTTAGGAATGGACTCGTTCTTAAATCAACACTAGAAATGCTGGTTTGCTTGACAACATGATCGTAAATATCAGACATGTTCAACTATCTGACTCCATGGATTAGTGGAGATGTGCTTTATTAGACGACGAGGTGTTTACGATAAGCAACACTCGGTTACACATTGTAAGCTCACATTGCCGTCGGCATCTCCCTCTACTCGCTGGTCTATGCTTCTGCCTCGCAAGTTTAATATATTTGCTTAGAAGTTAGCCTTGAATAGATTGCCAACAAGATTGAATATTGCATAAGGTATGGAGATTAATCACATCAATACGTTTTTTTTTTGGTGACTATCGAGTCGAATCTATTGATCATATTACGTTTGGATGTAACGTGCCAGTAATTTGATGGAAGGAGATTCGGGTTTGATGTGACGTTCACATGCCGAATTTTTCATCGTGGGATATGTGGATTGTGATTGTTTGGCTCGATGGTTGGCATGGCTCGAGAGACTCGGAGGTGAAGCTATACGCTATTGTGGTCACGATGCTATGTCATACTTGGAGGTTTCACAATAATGTTTTGTTCGATAATTCACCGTTGAAGAAAGAATTGCTTTTTGATTCTATTTGTTTCATTTCATTTAGTTTGGTTCGTAATAGAGGCAGGTTTAACTTTAGTTAAAATTGGTGACTTAAGAAGTCGTCGTAATTTGTTGTTTGCGTTCCCTCTAGCTTTTCGCTAAGGGGTTCCTTTTTATCAATAAATTTTTAGTTTAAAAAAAACATTCATCTTGAGATACGTCACGTTTCAATGTTAGAATCTTCTATAGTGTTTTTAGGGGACTGGTTTATAAAATTTAGGGCAAATGGCCCAAAAAGGTAACATAAGTTACCAAATTTGACAATCAAGGTAACCCCCAAATCGTGTAAGCCCGAAAAGGATTTCAATTTAATTTTTGCGCAAGAAAAGGATTGCGTGTTTAAAAATTCTAAAATTAAGGTAATCTTCATCAAATTCATTAACGATCGTTAGAAAAAAATACATGTTTGGCCCCTTAAATTTCTTAAAAATTTAACCCATAATCCTTTCATCATCTTCATCACAATCTTCATCTTCACCCCCCACCATCTTCATCATCATCGTCGAAAATCACCACCACCACTGCCAACCGGATCTGAAAACAGCAGCAGCAGCAGATCTGCATCATCATCATCATCATTATCAGAGTATTTTAATTAAAATAAATAAATAAATAATAATTAAACACAAACACTTCAAAACAAATTTTACACAGATATAAACTATAACGATTCACCTGTTGAAGTATTTGAATACCAACACCAACAATCAATGGTTATCATCTTGTTCGATCGATCTGTTGAACTCTAAAATAATTTTCGGATCTGAGAAAGCAAAAAAAAAAAAACATATCAATTGATGATGATTAAGCAAAACCCAGTTGAAGAATACACAGTATTAACAAACCCATCAATTCCTAAAATTAATTTAAAGGTTACGATGATGAACTTAACAAACCCATCAATATGAATTAACAAACCCTTCAATTCCTAACATGAATTTAACAAAACCCGAATGAGAAGTTATGAAATTTAACAAAACCCGATTGGGAAAACAATAGAAAGTGTAAATTACTTGTTGGGGGACACCAAGAGGTGAATCTTAGAAACAAAATGAAGAAGAGACAAGAGGGAAATCCAGAAGAAGTAGCCATTGATTGTGAACAAACCTTTAAAAACTATAGATTATGTAATAAATGGAATTTGGGTACTTTTTATTCGTGGGGTTTTACATATCAATAATAGAGAAAGTGAAGAAATTTTAAACAGATTAGAGTAAACTTTGAGTTGTGATTTTCAATTGTGATTTTCGTGAACTTGATGGAGAAATGAAGATGAGTGATATAAGTGGTTGCAGATCTGATATGCATTTTTGTATTGTACAGGGACCAATTTTGTACAAGGACAAATTTGTGTACAGGACATATGGTGCAATTGTTTCTTAAACTTCAGGGACCAAATTTATATTTTTGACTAACGATCGTTAATGCATTTGACGACGATTACCTCAATTTTAAAATATTTTAACGCATATTACCTCAATTTAAAAAATTTTAAACACGCAATCCTTTTCTTGCGCAAAAATTAAATTGAAATCCTTTTCGGGCTTACACGATTTGGGGGTTACCTTGATTGTCAAATTTAGTAACTTATGTTACTTTTTTGGGCCATTTGCCCTAAAATTTATGGAAGTTCAAACGCTTTATTTAGTAGAAAGAGTTTAATAGCTTATTAAAAATATAATCAGTAAAAAACCTAATTACTTTTGCGAAACTCACCATACACATATATTTAACAAACTAGAACTATATGTGTGATTATTGGAAGTGGTTGTGCGGTTTGTGGATCCCATTGACCATATCACAAATGCGGCTACTGCCGGATACATTGCATCTCTTCTCATTTCCACTGATCTTCACTTCAGCTTTCTTGTTTTTTATAATTGATTTTAACTAGTTGTGGAGCCCTCGCTTCGCGTCGGGGGCTCCGTTTTAAATGCGAGTTAAAAAAAAAGTTTTTTCTTTTGTGGATCTATTTTGTAAAAAAGAATTTTTTTCGACATCTAACATTGAAGGGTTGTTCCTTTTGTGAAAGTTGCTTCTTTTAGCGTAAAAGTCAGTTGATCTATTTTGTAAAAAAAATATTTTTCGACATCTTTTGGTAGCATTGAAGGGTTGTTCCTTTTAAGAAAGTTGCTTCTTTTATCGTTGGAGACAAAAAAAAAATGTAGCAGAGTAGTGGCCTATGTGGGTCCTACTGTTTGAGCGCAGTGTAGAAGACGGTAAAGAGTGGTGGGTGTTTTTGGTATTAGTGATGGGATAAATAATAATTTATAATATATGTATAAAGTAGGGGGTTCGATTTGTATTTTAATGAAAGTTATGGGTTGGTTTGTAAAAATAAAAAATTGAATAGTACTATTCATAACAAATAAGACAAATTTTGTCTATCAGTTATATTGGTAATGGTAATTACTTAACTAAAACATATGCGGCTCCAAAATCCCAATAAAAAAATTGCAAATATTTGATACGGTAGGCATAAATGCAAAATTTCACATTTGTTTTTCACATGAAAACTTAATTATTACTGTAGTTATATAACTTAAAAGGCTAAATATTTAATAACTCTTCAATTTTCTTATATAAGTTTGAATAAATATGAAAAGTTACATATTATATATGGAATAATTAATTAATTGTTATTTATATATACACTTTTATATTTTTGTATCTTGCTACCAGGGCCGGTCCTGAGAATATTGATGCCCAGTGCGAATCAGTCAAATAATGCCTACTAAATGTAACAAACAATACAGTATTAGTTTAGTGATAAGATAATAGGTACCAACTTTAGTTTAACTTTGGACATCAAATTTCATGCTTAAACCAAGCATGGGTTATAATTGAGTCATAAACTATCATCACATTGTGACTTCTTCTTTAAAAAAGAAAAACAACACTAACAACAATTTACAATTTAGTGTGATTAGAGGGAATTGTAACTACATGAAAAGGCGTAAAGATTTGGCTAAAATGTAAACAAGATTATATGAAATTTTCATACGAGCTACTCATTATCACTACATATCTAAAAAGAAAATAAATAGTTTGATATTTTCACATGATGAAAAAACTCATATAATAAAACTAGTATCACATTAGTTACGGTATTTATATTCACATTGTTACAAAATATATTTAAATTTAAATTTATTAAATTTAATGTTTAAAGTAAACCTAATAAAGAAATAAATAAATTTGAATAGGGGATTGAAAGTGTATTATCCAAGAAGTTAGAGGGCTAATTTTAAAAAGTAAGAGTAATAAGTCCAAAAGTCAAGGAACCCTCTGACCATCTCAGCCTTCTTCTTTCTTCTTCTTCATGACTCATAATCCTCCATTAATGAAGAAAGTCACGAATTTTTTTTCCATTACAATTTTAACCATTATCACTACAGATTAGTAGATTACCTACAGATCTCGAATATATACCGCTATTTAGTAGAAGTAGATTGTTCAAAACTCGATTTATAACATCATAAAAAAACCAACTATGAGCGATTGATGCCCCCTAAAAGCTGATGCCCAGTGCTGTCGCACGGGTTGCCCTACCCTAGGGCCGGCCCTGCTTGCTACGTTTGCATGGTTCACTTATGTGGCCACAATAAAATAACAATCAGTCAAGTACAATTATTTGGTCTCAAGAACCATAGTCCTTAATGCATATGGAGGAAAAATCAAGAGATGCGCAACCTAATGAAACAAAATACTTGTGTCTTCCAAGTTACTACAATATTATATAAATAAATAACCAATATTTCAGTCTATAAAAAAACGTTCATACATACATTTACATGGTTACAGTAGATCTACTATATCTCTCACTTATTATATAAAGATAGAAGATATGCAACTGTAAAGATAATATATGATATCATTATTTCTAAACAATTTGTTCTTATCAAAAAAATTTTTTGTTATACATTGGTCTCCGACTTGTTTTACGAACCGACTAACCCCAAGACGTTTACCCCCGTAGTCATCGTGGGTGAAGCTCCTTGGCCAAGAAGAGGATTAATTTTTTAGTTTTAAGAATACGAACCATGATGTAGTGACCCGAACTTTTCCATGTTTATATATATTAATTGAGATTGATATTTACATGATTAAATGTTTCCAACATGTTAAGCAATCAAACTTGTTAAGACTTGATTAATTGAAATAGGTTTCATATAGACAATTGACCACCCAAGTTGACCGGTGATTCACGAACGTTAAAACTTGTAAAAACTATATGATGACATATATATGGTTATATATATAGTTAACATGATATTATGATATGTAAACATATCATTAAGTATATTAACAATGAACTACATATGTAAAAACAAGACTACTAACTTAATGATTTTGAAACGAGACATATATGTAACGATTATCGTTGTAACGACATTTAATGTATATATATCATATTAAGAGATATTCGTACATCATAATATCATGATAATATAATAATTTAAAATCTCTTTTGATATTATAAAGATTGGGTTAACAACATTTAACAAGATCGTTAACCTAAAGGTTTCAAAACAACATTTACATGTAACGACTAACGATGACTTAACGACTCAGTTAAAATGTATATACATGTAGTGTTTTAATATGTATTCATACACTTTTCAAAGACTTCAAGACACTTATCAAAATACTTCTACTTAACAAAAATGCTTACAATTACATCCTCGTTCAGTTTCATCAACAATTCTACTCGTATGCACCCGTATTCGTACTCGTACAATACACAGCTTTTAGATGTATGTACTATTGGTATATACACTCCAATGATCAGCTCTTAGCAGCCCATGTGAGTCACCTAACACATGTGGGAACCATCATTTGGCAACTAGCATGAAATATCTCATAAAATTATAAAAATATGAGTAATCATTCATGACTTATTTACATGAAAACAAAATTACATATCCTTTATATCTAATCCATACACCAACGACCAAAAACACCTACAAACACTTTCATTCTTCAATTTTCTTCATCTAATTGATCTCTCTCAAGTTCTATCTTCAAGTTCTAAGTGTTCTTCATAAATTCCAAAAGTTCTAGTTTCATAAAATCAAGAATACTTTCAAGATTGCTAGCTCACTTCCAATCTTGTAAGGTGATCATACAACCTCAAGAAATCTTTGTTTCTTACAGTAGGTTATCATTCTAATACAAGGTAATAATCATATTCAAACTTTGGTTCAATTTCTATAACTATAACAATCTTATTTCAAGTGATGATCTTACTTGAACTTGTTTTCGTGTCATGATTTTGCTTCAAGAACTTTGAGCCATCCAAGGATCCATTGAAGCTAGATCCATTTTTCTCTTTTCCAGTAGGTTTATCCAAGGAACTTAAGGTAGTAATGATGTTTATAACATCATTCGATTCATACATATAAAGCTATCTTATTCAAAGGTTTAAACTTGTAATCACTAGAACATAGTTTAGTTAATTCTAAACTTGTTCGCAAACAAAAGTTAATCCTTCTAACTTGACTTTTAAAATCAACTAAACACATGTTCTATATCTATATGATATGCTAACTTAATGATTTAAAACCTGGAAACACGAAAAACACCGTAAAACCGGATTTACGCCGTCGTAGTAACACCGCGGGCTGTTTTGGGTTAGTTAATTAAAAACTATGATAAACTTTGATTTAAAAGTTGTTATTCTGAGAAAATGATTTTTATTATGAACATGAAACTATATCCAAAAATTATGGTTAAACTCAAAGTGGAAGTATGTTTTCTAAAATGGTCATCTAGACGTCGTTCTTTCGACTGAAATGACTACCTTTACAAAAATGACTTGTAACTTATTTTTCCGACTATAAACCTATACTTTTTCTGTTTAGATTCATAAAATAGAGTTCAATATGAAACCATAGCAATTTGATTCACTCAAAACGGATTTAAAATGAAGAAGTTATGGGTAAAACAAGATTGGATAATTTTTCTCATTTTAGCTACGTGAAAATTGGTAACAAATCTATTCCAACCATAACTTAATCAACTTGTATTGTATATTATGTAATCTTGAGATACCATAGACACGTATACAATGTTTCGACCTATCATGTCGACACATCTATATATATTTCGGAACAACCATAGACACTCTATATGTGAATGTTGGAGTTAGCTATACAGGGTTGAGGTTGATTCCAAAATATATATAGTTTGAGTTGTGATCAATACTGAGATACGTATACACTGGGTCGTGGATTGATTCAAGATAATATTTATCGATTTATTTCTGTACATCTAACTGTGGACAACTAGTTGTAGGTTACTAACGAGGACAGCTGACTTAATAAACTTAAAACATCAAAATATATTAAAAGTGTTGTAAATATATTTTGAACATACTTTGATATATATGTATATATTGTTATAGGTTCGTGAATCAACCAGTGGCCAAGTCTTACTTCCCGACGAAGTAAAAATCTGTGAAAGTGAGTTATAGTCCCACTTTTAAAATCTAATATTTTTGGGATGAGAATACATGCAGGTTTTATAAATGATTTACAAAATAGACACAAGTACGTGAAACTACATTCTATGGTTGAATTATCGAAATCGAATATGCCCCTTTTTATTAAGTCCGGTAATCTAAGAATTAGGGAACAGACACCCTAATTGACGCGAATCCTAAAGATAGATCTATTGGGCCTAACAAACCCCATCCAAAGTACCGGATGCTTTAGTACTTCGAAATTTATATCATATCCGAAGGGTGTCCCGGAATGATGGGGATATTCTTATATATGCATCTTGTTAATGTCGGTTACCAGGTGTTCACCATATGAATGATTTTTATCTCTATGTATGGGATGTGTATTGAAATATGAAATCTTGTGGTCTATTATTATGATTTGATATATATAGGTTAAACCTATAACTCACCAACATTTTTGTTGACGTTTTAAGCATGTTTATTCTCAGGTGATTATTAAGAGCTTCCGCTGTCGCATACTTAAATAAGGACGAGATTTGGAGTCCATGCTTGTATGATATTGTGTAAAAACTGCATTCAAGAAACTTATTTTGTTGTAACATATTTGTATTGTAAACCATTATGTAATGGTCGTGTGTAAACAGGATATTTTAGATTATCATTATTTGATAATCTACATAAAGCTTTTTAAACCTTTATTGATGAAATAAAGGTTATGGTTTGTTTTAAAATGAATGCAGTCTTTGAAAAACGTCTCATATAGAGGTCAAAACCTCGCAACGAAATCAATTAATATGGAACGTTTTTAATCAATAAGAACGGGACATTTCAGTTGGTATCCGAGCGTTGGTCTTAGAGAACCAGAATTTTGCATTAGTGTGTCTTATCGAGTTTGTTAGGATGCATTAGTGAGTCTGAACTTCGACCGTGTTTAGTTGAAAAATGATTGCTTAACAAATTTTGTTGGAAACTATATATTTTTAACATGTGAATATTATGTGATATATTAATCTCTTAACATGTTTGATATTGTGTGATAGATGTCTACCTCTAGCACAAATTCCATTGACTCACCTAATAATAACGAAGAGTCAAATATATATTGGACTGATTCACAAGTTCCCGAAGAGGAACCGGAAGAAGAATCAGAACCGGAAGAAGAATCAGAACCGGAAGAGGAGGAACCGGAGGAGGAAATAGAACCGGTGGGGGAAATAATAAAACGGTTAAGTAAAAGAAAATCCTCAACCAACCGACCAAGGTTAATTATGGTCAATGGTGTTTCCGCCAAGGAAGCAAAATATTGGGAGGATTACCAATTCTCCGATGAATCGGATTTCGACGAGAATTCCGATGATGTTATAGAAATTACTCCAACTGAATTTAAAAAGGCAAAAGAAAATAATAAGGGAAAGGGCATAAAAATAGAGAAATCTAATTCCAACCCCGATGAACTTTATATGTATCGTCAACCCCCAAAGTCCTTAAGTTGTAACAATGACCCGGGAACCTCTAAACCACCAGGTTTTTCTAAACCAATGTGGATAACGACAGCTCGTATTAGGGGAACATCATATATCCCTAGAAACTTGGCAAAACGAACCAAAACCGAACAAGAAGAAACGAGCGAGTCGGAATAAGATAGTTATATTCGTGTGGTGTAATATATGTAATATAGTGTGCTTATGCTTTATGATATATGTAAAAATTGCTTGTATTAATAAGTATTTTTTTTTATGAATCTAACTCTTGTCTATTTTACAGTATAAAAACACAAAATGGATAGACAACCCAATATTTTAAGAGACCTACCCGGAGACATGATTGATGAAATCTTGTCTAGAGTCGGTCAGAATTCCTCGGCACAACTATTTAAGGCGAGATCAGTTTGTAAGACATTCGAAGAACGTTCCAAGAATGCCTTGGTTTATAAAAGGCTTTCGTTCGGAAGATGGGGGATATCACATTGGGAAATCCATAAGTTACGATGTGTTTACTTTGACGCATATATTGCGGGGAACCCAAATGCTATTTTACGCAACGGGTTAAGAAATTATTTTGACTCAGTATATCCGAATATAGGACTTCGTGATTTAGAAAAAGCGGCTAACTTGCAACATAAAGAAGCATGTTATGCTTACGGGTTAGTAATGTTCGCTTCTCACCAAAGTGAGAACAAGAACATCGGGCTACAACTATTAAACAAAACGTTCCCACAAGTGACGGAGTCGGTAATTGGGGTAAGAAATGAGGTTTTTAGGTTATTACGAGACTGTTGGTCATTATGTAACCCTCGTCCCTTTGACGACGTTACAACACGCTGTCTTATCAACGGCCATAACGGTTATGTTCCACAAGACCAAGGATGGGAAGTAGTCCTAGTAAAACCAGAATGCATGACTTGTTTCTGGACGTATGAATTACGTGTCTTTATTGCCTTTGCGGAACGACTTGTGTACTAGCTAGAATTATCTTCACAACTATCTTGTATCAAAGTTATTATGTGCTATATTTCATGCTTTATGTAAAATAAGCGGTATTGTAAGTTTGTAAAATATTGTATAAAAGTTTGAACGCGAAATATTATTATAATCAGTTTTTCATATAGAATTGTAGTAGTTGAATTGTATATTAGCTACTAAGTATGAACTTAACGGGTAGGTACTACCCGAATTTAAACTTATAAAACGCTAATATGAAGAAAAAGCTTTTATAAATGAGTTCATATTATGCTACGAAATACTATTAACTACTCTTAATATTCTGTATGATTAACTTGTTCCATTTGACTATTTTGAAGGAAATGGCACCGACTACTCGACACACCGTGAATATGAATGAAGAGGAATTCAGTACTTTTCTAGCTTCAAACATAGCCGCAGTACAGGCTGCGCTACATACCAACAATAACCTTGGATCTAGCAGTACAGGAAATCGTGTAGGATGCACCTACAAAGAATTCAATGCCTGCAAACCTTTGGAATTTGATGGAACCGAAGGACCGATTGGATTGAAACGATGGACCGAGAAGGTCGAATCGGTGTTTGCCATAAGCAAGTGTACTGAAGAGGACAAAGTGAAGTACGCTACGCATACCTTCACAGGTTCTGCATTAACATGGTGGAATACCTATCTAGAGCAAGTGGGACAAGACGATGCGTACGCACTACCGTGGTCAGCATTCAAGCACTTGATGAACGAGAAGTACCGTCCCAGAACCGAGGTCAATAAGCTCAAGACAGAACTTAGAGGGTTACGAACCCAAGGATTTGATATTACCACGTACGAAAGACGATTCACAGAATTGTGCCTATTGTGTCCGGGAGCATTCGAAGATGAGGAAGAGAAGATCGACGCGTTTGTGAAAGGATTACCGGAAAGAATCCAAGAAGATATAAGTTCACACGAGCCCGCCTCCATACAACAGGCATGTAGAATGGCTCACAAACTAGTGAACCAGATTGAAGAAAGAATTAAAGAACAGACTGCTGAAGAGGCCAATGTGAAGCAAGTCAAAAGAAAGTGGGAGGAAAACGGTGATAAGAATCACCAATACAACAACAACAGCAATTACAACAATAATCGCAACAATTATCCCAACAATCGCAACATCAATCGCAACTACAACAAACGGCCCAACAACAACAACAACAACAACAACAACAGCAACTACAACAATCATCCCAACAACAATAATAACCGCAACAACAACAACAATCAGAAGCAGCTATGCCAAAGGTGTGAAAAGAATCACTCGGGGTTCTGCACCAAATTTTGCAACAAGTGTAAAAGAAATGGTCATAGCGCGGCAAAGTGTGAGGTCTACGGACCAGGGGTTAATAGAACGAAAGGAACAAATGGTGTCGGAATGAGTAATGGCGGAGCAAGTAGTGTCGGAGCAAGTTATGCCAATGTAGTTTGTTATAAATGTGGAAAACCGGGCCACATTATTAGAAATTGCCCGAACCAGGAGAACACGAATGGACAAGGCCGCGGAAGAGTTTTCAATATTAATGCGGCAGAGGCACAAGAAGACCCGGAGCTTGTTAGGGGTACGTTTCTTATTGACAATAAATCTGCTTACGTTTTATTTGATTCGGGTGCGGATAGAAGCTATATGAGTAGAGATTTTTGTGCTAAATTAAGTTGTCCATTGACGCCTTTGGATAGTAAATTTTTACTCGAATTAGCAAATGGTAAATTAATTTCAGCAGATAATATATGTCGGAATCGAGAAATTAAACTGGTTAGCGAAACATTTAAGATTGACTTGATACCAGTAGAGTTAGGGAGTTTTGATGTGATAATCGGTATGGACTGGTTGAAAGAAGTGAAAGCAGAGATCGTTTGTTACAAAAATGCAATTCGCATTATACGAGAAAAAGGAAAACCCTTAATGGTGTACGGAGAAAAGGGCAACACGAAGCAACATCTTATTAGTAATTTGAAGGCACAAAAACTAATAAGAAAAGGTTGCTATGCTGTTCTAGCACACGTCAAGAAAGTACAAACTGAAGAAAAGAGCATCAATGATGTTCCCGTCGTAAAAGAATTTCCCGATGTATTTCCGAAAGAATTACCGGGACTACCCCCACATCGATCCGTTGAATTTCAAATAGATCTTGTACCAGGAGCTGCACCAATAGCTCGTGCTCCTTACAGACTCGCACCCAGCGAGATGAAAGAACTGCAAAGCCAATTACAAGAACTTTTAGAGCGTGGTTTCATTCGACCAAGCACATCACCGTGGGGAGCTCCTGTTTTGTTTGTCAAGAAGAAAGATGGTACATTCAGGTTGTGTATCGACTACCGAGAGTTGAACAAACTTACCATCAAGAACCGCTACCCACTACCGAGAATCGACGACTTATTTGATCAACTACAAGGCTCGTCTGTTTATTCAAAGATTGACTTACGTTCCGGGTATCATCAAATGCGGGTGAAAGAAGATGATATTCCAAAGACTGCTTTCAGAACACGTTACGGTCATTATGAGTTTATGGTCATGCCGTTTGGTTTAACTAATGCACCAGCTGTGTTCATGGACCTTATGAACCGAGTGTGTGGACCATACCTTGACAAGTTTGTCATTGTTTTCATTGATGACATACTTATTTACTCAAAGAATGACCAAGAACACGGTGAACATTTGAGAAAGGTGTTAGAAGTATTGAGGAAGGAAGAATTGTACGCTACGTTTTCAAAGTGTGCATTTTGGTTGGAAGAAGTTCAATTCCTCGGTCACATAGTGAACAAAGAAGGTATTAAGGTGGATCCGGCAAAGATAGAAACTGTTGAAAAGTGGGAAACCCCGAAAACTCCGAAACACATACGCCAGTTTTTAGGACTAGCTGGTTACTACAGAAGGTTCATCCAAGACTTTTCCAGAATAGCAAAACCCTTGACTGCATTAACGCATAAAGGGAAGAAATTTGAATGGAATGATGAACAAGAGAAAGCGTTTCAGTTATTGAAGAAAAAGCTAACTACGGCACCTATATTGTCATTGCCTGAAGGGAATGATGATTTTGTGATTTATTGTGACGCATCAAAGCAAGGTCTCGGTTGTGTATTAATGCAACGAACGAAGGTGATTGCTTATGCGTCTAGACAATTGAAGATTCACGAACAAAATTATACGACGCATGATTTGGAATTAGGTGCGGTTGTTTTTGCATTAAAGACTTGGAGGCACTACTTATATGGGGTCAAAAGTATTATATATACCGACCACAAAAGTCTTCAACACATATTTAATCAGAAACAACTGAATATGAGGCAGCGTAGGTGGATTGAATTATTGAATGATTACGACTTTGAGATTCGTTACCACCCGGGGAAGGCAAATGTGGTAGCCGATGCCTTGAGCAGGAAGGACAGAGAACCCATTCGAGTAAAATCTATGAATATAATGATTCATAATAACCTTACTACTCAAATAAAGGAGGCGCAACAAGGAGGTTTAAAAGAGGGAAATTTAAAGGATGAAATACCCAAAGGATCGGAGAAGCATCTTAATATTCGGGAAGACGGAACCCGGTATAGGGCTGAAAGGATTTGGGTACCAAAATTTGGAGATATGAGAGAAATGGTACTTAGAGAAGCTCATAAAACCAGATACTCAATACATCCTGGAACGGGGAAGATGTACAAGGATCTCAAGAAACATTTTTGGTGGCCGGGTATGAAAGTCGATGTTGCTAAATACGTAGGAGAATGTTTGACGTGTTCTAAGGTCAAAGCTGAGCATCAGAAACCATCAGGTCTACTTCAACAACCCGAAATCCCAGAATGGAAATGGGAAAACATTACCATGGATTTCATCACTAAATTGCCAAGGACTGCAAGTGGTTTTGATACTATTTGGGTAATAGTTGATCCTCTCACCAAATCAGCACACTTCCTGCCAATAAGAGAAGATGACAAGATGGAGAAGTTAGCACGACTGTATTTGAAGGAAGTCGTCTCCAGACATGGAATACCAATCTCTATTATCTCTGATAGGGATGGCAGATTTATTTCAAGATTCTGGCAGACATTACAGCAAGCATTAGGAACTCGTCTAGACATGAGTACTGCCTATCATCCACAAACTGATGGGCAGAGTGAAAGGACGATACAAACGCTTGAAGACATGCTACGAGCATGTGTTATTGATTTCGGAAACAGTTGGGATCGACATCTACCATTAGCAGAATTTTCCTACAACAACAGCTACCATTCAAGCATTGAGATGGCGCCGTTTGAAGCACTTTATGGTAGAAAGTGCAGGTCTCCAATTTGTTGGAGTGAAGTGGGGGATAGACAGATTACGGGTCCGGAGATTATACAAGAAACTACCGAGAAGATCATCCAAATTCAACAACGGTTGAAAACCGCCCAAAGTCGACAAAAGAGCTACGCTGACATTAAAAGAAAAGATATAGAATTTGAAATTGGAGAGATGGTCATGCTTAAAGTTGCACCTTGGAAAGGCGTTGTTCGATTTGGTAAACGAGGGAAATTAAATCCAAGGTATATTGGACCATTCAAGATTATTGATCGTGTCGGACCAGTAGCTTACCGACTTGAGTTACCTCAACAACTCGCGGCTGTACATAACACTTTCCATGTCTCGAATTTGAAGAAATGTTTTGCTAAAGAAGATCTCACTATTCCGTTAGATGAAATCCAAATCAACAAAAAACTCCAATTCATCGAAGAACCCGTCGAAATAATGGATCGTGAGGTTAAAAGACTTAAGCAAAACAAGATACCAATTGTTAAGGTTCGATGGAATGCTCGTAGAGGACCCGAGTTCACCTGGGAGCATGAAGATCAGATGAAGAAGAAATACCCGCATCTATTTCCAGAAGATTCGTCAACACCTTCAACAGCTTAAAATTTCGGGACGAAATTTATTTAACGGGTAGGTACTGTAGTGACCCGAACTTTTCCATGTTTATATATATTAATTGAGATTGATATTTACATGATTAAATGTTTCCAATATGTTAAGCAATCAAACTTGTTAAGACTTGATTAATTGAAATAGGTTTCATATAGACAATTGACCACCCAAGTTGACCGGTGATTCACGAACGTTAAAACTTGTAAAAACTATATGATGACATATATATGGTTATATATATAGTTAACATGATATTATGATATGTAAACATATCATTAAGTATATTAACAATGAACTACATATGTAAAAACAAGACTACTAACTTAATGATTTTGAAACGAGACATATATGTAACGATTATCGTTGTAACGACATTTAATGTATATATATCATATTAAGAGATATTCGTACATCATAATATCATGATAATATAATAATTTAAAATCTCTTTTGAATTATAAACATTGGGTTAACAACATTTAACAAGATCGTTAACCTAAAGGTTTCAAAACAACATTTACATGTAACGACTAACGATGACTTAACGACTCAGTTAAAATGTATATACATGTAGTGTTTTAATATGTATTCATAAACTTTTGAAAGACTTCAAGACACTTATCAAAATACTTCTACTTAACAAAAATGCTTACAATTACATCCTCGTTCAGTTTCATCAACAATTCTACTCGTATGCACCCGTATTCGTACTCGTACAATACACAGCTTTTAGATGTATGTACTATTGGTATATACACTCCAATGATCAGCTCTTAGCAGCCCATGTGAGTCATCTAACACATGTGGGAACCATCATTTGGCAACTAGCATGAAATATCTCATAAAATTACAAAAATATGAGTAATCATTCATGACTTATTTACATGAAAACAAAATTACATATCCTTTATATCTAATCCATACACCAACGAACAAAAACACCTACAAACACTTTCATTCTTCAATTTTCTTCATCTAATTGATCTCTCTCAAGTTCTATCTTCAAGTTCTAAGTGTTCTTCATAAATTCCAAAAGTTCTAGTTTCATAAAATCAAGAATACTTTCAAGATTGCTAGCTCACTTCCAATCTTGTAAGGTGATCATCCAACCTCAAGAAATCTTTGTTTCTTACAGTAGGTTATCATTCTAATACAAGGTAATAATTATATTCAAACTTTGGTTCAATTTCTATAACTATAACAATCTTATTTCAAGTGATGATCTTACTTGAACTTGTTTTCGTGTCATGATTTTGCTTCAAGAACTTTGAGCCATCCAAGGATCCATTGAAGCTAGATCCATTTTTCTCTTTTCCAGTAGGTTTATTCAAGGAACTTAAGGTAGTAATGATGTTTATAACATCATTCAATTCATACATATAAAGCTATCTTATTCAAAGGTTTAAACTTGTAATCACTAGAACATAGTTTAGTTAATTCTAAACTTGTTCGCAAACAAAAGTTAATCCTTCTAACTTGACTTTTAAAATCAACTAAACACATGTTCTATATCTATATGATATGCTAACTTAATGATTTAAAACCTGGAAACACGAAAAACACCGTAAAACCGGATTTACGCCGTCGTAGTAACACCGCGGGCTGTTTTGGGTTAGTTAATTAAAAACTATGATAAACTTTGATTTAAAAGTTGTTATTCTGAGAAAATGATTTTTATTATGAACATGAAACTATATCCAAAAATTATGGTTAAACTCAAAGTGGAAGTATGTTTTCTAAAATGGTCATCTAGACGTCGTTCTTTCGACTGAAATGACTACCTTTACAAAAATGACTTGTAACTTATTTTTCCGACTATAAACCTATACTTTTTCTGTTTAGATTCATAAAATAGAGTTCAATATGAAACCATAGCAATTTGATTCACTCAAAACGGATTTAAAATGAAGAAGTTATGGGTAAAACAAGATTGGATAATTTTTCTCATTTTAGCTACGTGAAAATTGGTAACAAATCTATTCCAACCATAACTTAATCAACTTGTATTGTATATTATGTAATCTTGAGATACCATAGACACGTATACAATGTTTCGACCTATCATGTCGACACATCTATATATATTTCGGAACAACCATAGACACTCTATATGTGAATGTTGGAGTTAGCTATACAGGGTTGAGGTTGATTCCAAAATATATATAGTTTGAGTTGTGATCAATACTGAGATACGTATACACTGGGTCGTGGATTGATTCAAGATAATATTTATCGATTTATTTCTGTACATCTAACTGTGGACAACTAGTTGTAGGTTACTAACGAGGACAGCTGACTTAATAAACTTAAAACATCAAAATATATTAAAAGTGTTGTAAATATATTTTGAACATACTTTGATATATATGTATATATTGTTATAGGTTCGTGAATCAACCAGTGGCCAAGTCTTACTTCCCGACGAAGTAAAAATCTGTGAAAGTGAGTTATAGTCCCACTTTTAAAATCTAATATTTTTGGGATGAGAATACATGCAGGTTTTATAAATGATTTACAAAATAGACACAAGTACGTGAAACTACATTCTATGGTTGAATTATCGAAATCGAATATGCCCCTTTTTATTAAGTCTGGTAATCTAAGAATTAGGGAACAGACACCCTAATTGACGCGAATCCTAAAGATAGATCTATTGGGCCTAACAAACCCCATCCAAAGTACCGGATGCTTTAGTACTTCGAAATTTATATCATATCCGAAGGGTGTCCCGGAATGATGGGGATATTCTTATATATGCATCTTGTTAATGTCGGTTACCAGGTGTTCACCATATGAATGATTTTTATCTCTATGTATGGGATGTGTATTGAAATATGAAATCTTGTGGTCTATTATTATGATTTGATATATATAGGTTAAACCTATAACTCACCAACATTTTTGTTGACGTTTTAAGCATGTTTATTCTCAGGTGATTATTAAGAGCTTCCGCTGTCGCATACTTAAATAAGGACGAGATTTGGAGTCCATGCTTGTATGATATTGTGTAAAAACTGCATTCAAGAAACTTATTTTGTTGTAACATATTTGTATTGTAAACCATTATGTAATGGTCGTGTGTAAACAGGATATTTTAGATTATCATTATTTGATAATCTACATAAAGCTTTTTAAACCTTTATTGATGAAATAAAGGTTATGGTTTGTTTTAAAATGAATGCAGTCTTTGAAAAACGTCTCATATAGAGGTCAAAACCTCGCAACGAAATCAATTAATATGGAACGTTTTTAATCAATAAGAACGGGACATTTTACATGACCACTACTTTAACCCCTCCAGCACCACCACCCCTCTGATTAAAAAGTTAAATTTGTGATGTGTTATACAACAATCATCTTAACCATTTGCAATAACTTTGAATAACAAAAAGGTATCAAAGCAACGAATAACATAGAGGGTGCGCATAATGCGCAATTCACCCGCTACCAGGTCTCGTGCTCGGAAGGCTTGATTACCCGAGGTTTTACCTTTTATGGGGGAGCCAATGTACTCGTTCATAGGAGAGTTTCCTCGCTTAAAAATATATATATATATATATATATATATATATATATATATATATATATATATATATATATATATATATATATATATATATATATATATATATATATATATATATATATATATATTTAAGGTTTATTTCTAATATGGAGATCAAGATAATATAAACATAAATATCAATAAAATATAAATATAACTATAAATACAAATATAAATATAAATACAAATACAAATACAAATATAAATACAAATATAAATATAAATATAAATATAAATATTAATATAAATATTAATATTAATATTAATATTAATATAAATATAAATATTAATATATAAATATTAATATATAAATATAAATATAAATATTAAATATTAAATATATAATATAATAGTATATATATATATATATATATATATATATATATATATATATATATATATATATATATATATATATACTAGGTTTTTGAGACCGTGCGTTGCACGGGTGTGTAAAAAACCGTGCAAAAAATGTAATTTGCAGTTCATATTGGTATGTAAATAGCGATATTAAAAAAACAGAAAAAGTATAAGAATTATTTAAGAGCCCGTGGTGATGACAAATTTTCAAAATTCTTTTAAGTTTAAGAGCTCGTGTTGTTGACAAATTTTAAAAATTCTTTTTGAGTATAAGAGCCCGTGGTGTTGACGAATTCTAAAAGTTCTTTTGAGTTTAAGAGCCCGTGGTGTTGACAAATTTTAAAAGTGATTTTGGGTGGTGTTAGTAACTTAATGTCTACAATTTTTTTTTATCACCATTAATAACTTTTTGATATATTTTATATACTATGTAATATTTAAAGTAGATTGAAAATTTATCATGGAACGTAACATTAGTAAAGTATAAGTTATATTAATTATATACAATTATTTTTGAGTAAAAATGTAACCCGCGAGTTTAATTTTAAAAAAATTGTTAGTTATTTCAGTAAAATAATGGTACTCGAGGGGTTGTCGTGTATAATTAATATTATAATAGTTATATTTGTGTGTCATAAATATTTTAAGGACTTAAACTGTAAATTCAAATCATTTCCCTATTTATTGCTAAAAGTAAATGCTTCGTTGGTAGTGCATCGAAGCTCCGTTTAGAATAAAATTTATTGCGTTTTGTTCGTAAAAATTATTTCGAGTTAAACGGTGATGGAAAAGGAACCTAACTCGCGGCGAACAAAAAGATAAATCCGTTAAAATTTTTTGGTGGGTTTATATTAAATAGTGATAAATATACATGTCAATCAATAAATATTTTAATATATTAACAACGCTGCAAGTGATCATATTAACTCAAATGCTATTTGACATAATGACATATTCGTCCGCAAATTTCAATTCTATTTATAGATTATATATTGATTTTATTTAATTATTATTATTATATATATATATATATATATATATATATATATATATATATATATATATATATATATATATATATATATATATATATAACTTTCAACTACAATTAAGAATAACTTTTTTTTCTTATATATATATATATATATATATATATATATATATATATATATATATATACTATTATATTATATTATATATTTAATATTAATATTAATATTTATATTTATATACATGGCTCTTACAATCCTCCAATAGCCGTCTTCCTTTTGTCCCCAAAAGAGCCAATATAATCTGGCTTTGTAACCCAACAACGTAGGGGAATTGAAGGGTGTGATTGTAGTTTACTACGAGTATTATTTTAATTAATTAATTAGTTATTACAGTAATTGTTTAGGGTTTATGTTTGTTTATACTATACGAAATAGATGGATAGAATATATTCGAAGGTTAACTATCTGTATAACCATTTTCAACGTAAAATATATATCATGAACATGTAATAAATACCTCGATCTCTAGGTATAAACTCAGTGATATTTTTTTTGTTGGCCAAAATTTTATTAAATAGTCACTCTCTAGTAAGGTACTAGAGAGGTCACAATCAAATAGTAACATGAGCTTTATAAGCCAATCGTTATAAATTACATTAGATTTTTTCCTTTACTAGAATTTCAAGAAAATGAAAAGCTACAAATGGAATAAAAAATAAAAGACTTCTTCATAACTTCGTCGAGGAACAAAATGCTATTTCTAATTCTCCAAATGTGCCCAAGAAGAGCCGCAACTATCAAATACAACTTAGACTTTGTAGCTTCGCAAGCATTCCATCTATCAAACCAAGTAGAAAATTCTACCCATGCAACTCGCAAAGACGGGCATCGATATGTTGGTCCACAATCTTACCCTCATTTACAATTGTTTTGCTATTTCACATCCAAAAAGTGCATGATGAGATGATTCCAGTATTTGAGAATACAACAAACAACCAAGATCCAAACCTCTTGAAGATAATGCGTTGGTAAACTATCAAGAGCAACTCTCCATAAAAAGATGTTGAATTTGCGCGGAACACATTTCACCTATCTAGTTGAAGTATCAGACGTAGGGAGTATTCGGTCATATATATATATCGTCTTGTGCCATTAACAGAAAATTCATTATAATTATAGAGTATCCACCGCCATTTATCACGTGAACTTTACGAAGTAAATATAGATCCTAAATCCAACATCATTTCGTTAAGCAATAACGCTTAGCATTAATAGCTCGTGACCAAGACCATGTCCACCCTTCATTGTTACAACGATCCGCCAACATACAATCTTCGTCCGAGTATATGTGAAACAATCTTCCAAATTTTAATCGTAGAAGATCATTACTAATCCAATTATCTTTCTGATGACGTAGGGTTTGGCCCAATTAGGGTCTACGCAATTAACTTGGGCCCCAAGTCAAGTAACCCTAATTCCCATCTATAAATATGGGGCAAAACCTACATCAAGTTCACAATCTCCCAATCGCATACACCCTCATGCGGTCATTCAATCTCGCATCTCACTCTCTCAATGAAAGCACCACTTGATCATGCATATTTTAACCGTGGGGTTTAATATGTCTGCTCAATACATAAAGAGGGGTTTAAGGAGCTTAGAACGTGGCTCTCCGGTCCGGCTACCGTGAATAACCCTGGCCGACATGATGATGTCGGCGGGGTGGCCAAGAGATTAAGTCCACCTCCGATAACGGTCATCGATCAAGAGGCCCCAAATAAGGTCGTAGGTACTAGCTTACAAAAGACTAACCTGTTAACCTTGAAAAGATGCTGAATGATGCTGTTTTACGTAATGTGTATCGTATGTGATGGTTACGTAATGTGCCGTGTCCGGTGAATGATGATTAGGGTTTGTATTTATAGGCAAACCCTAATTCTAGAACCGTCCCAGATCATGATAATCTCATCCATAACTGACTCCCCCGAATCACGGATATAATTATGGAAAAGATATTTACTTGACAGCTAAGCAACCGCTGTACAGAGAACAAAGGAATCAGATACAATCCGCATACCGCATAGCGCACACAAGCACACGCCTACGCGCACTATTAAGCGCCCGCATGCATATGAGGTGCGCATGCGGGTTGCGGTATCATTAAATTATCTTTCCCAAAAAAATATTGTATGACCGTGTCGCACTTTAACATGGAGCACATTATTGGGCAATCTACCTTTGTTCTTCACGTTATTAAAGGAATTAACATTATTGTACCATATACCTTTGCAATAAATCGGTTTACCATCTAAACCCACATTAAAACCGTATAGCGCCATTATTACCGAAACCAACATAACCTTCGGATTTGTCACCAATCTCCAAATCCATTCGAACAACAGACCATAATTAAAAGCTCGAAGGCTACCAACATCTAAATCACCTTTATCATGTGAAGCCAATATTTGGTTGCAATTAACCCAATGCATCTTTTTATTATTTTCGGCACTTGCCTAAAAGAAACCGGCCTATAAACTCTCCAATTTGTCTAAAATCGTTTCCGGAAATTTAAACACGGACATTTAAATAGAGGTAAGTAATACACACATAAACTTTCTAATACCGATTTTATGAATGTTAGCCGAACACAAATTGATAAAAGATTAGCATTCCTACCCGAATTTTTTTTAATAAATCGGTTTTAAATCTCTTTTCAAATCGAAATAGTATTCATATTAACACAATAGGAAGTTCCAAGTAAGTAAATGGAAATGTACCTTTTGAGCAACCAAGTTCTAGTACATATGCATCGAGATGTAATTCATCCACAGCTAGACCAAATAAATGGGACTTTGTCACGTTCATTTTCAACCATGACATTCAATAAATTCATTAAGAACCGCTAACGAATTTAGAAGGCGTTCATGGTTCGAAAAAATAATGGCGTCATCAGCATAAAATAAGTGTGAAATGTTGATATTCGAGTTCCCGACTTTCACCCCATTAAACCTTTCTTTCAACAATAGATGTAGTCCTTCCATTATTATTAAAAATAAAAATGAGCTAAGTAGATCTCCTTGTCGTATTCCACAATATAACCAAAATTCACCTGTTGAACTACCATTGACCGAAACGGATGTTTTCGCATTGTTTAAACACATTTGAATCAAACTGCGCCACTGTAATCCGAAACCCAACTGCACAAACATATGATCTAAACGATTCCAATTAATGATATCGTATGTTTTTTGAAAATCAACTTTGAAAAGCATTAGACGTTTCTTCTTTAGTTTGTACAAACTAAATAATTCGCTAACCAACATCCATCCATCGAGAATTTTCCTTCTTTTAATAAACTCTGATTGATCATATTTGAGATAACTTCATTAATAACACCGGATAATCGATCAGCCAAAATCTTAGTTATAATCTTGTATTGTGTGCCTATTAACAAAATATGCCTATAATCTTTGATTCAAGTCGGATTGATGTTTTTTGGGATCAAAGAAATATAATCCGAAGCTGCACCCCTAGGCATTTTACAACTTTCGAATGCAACCTTTATCGATGCAATGAAATCATAATTCAGTTATTCCTAGTATTTTTTATTGAGAAACATTAAACTTTTCTGGTCTCGATGATTTTTCGTTACCACAATCCCATACCACATTACAAATCTCATCTTATGTAACACCACATTGTAGTGTTTTGTTTTCTGCACATGACAACCGATTATCAACAGTGAAGTTTGGAAGCGCATCAACCCTCACGTTATTAGAGATTTTGACATGATCGAATCCTTTGAATGCATTTTCTATAATACCTGGTTCCATCACCCATACACCATTTAACGGTAAACCTTGGATTGTTTGTTTGGTTCGACGATGTTTCAACATGCCATGGAAATACTTCGAGTTCTCATCCCCTCCGATGTTCCATCTTATCTTGGACTCTTGAAAAATATCTTTCTCCTCCCTACTTTGAATGTCGATGAATTCCTTCAATAAATCTAGCCTTTCATTGTAATCAGAGTGTAAGGCAATATTGGCATCGACTTTTTGTTCAATTTCTCCCACTTTTTCTAGAATCACCTTTGCTCTCGATTTAGATTCACTTAGTTTTACCTTCACCCATGATTTTATATTACCTTGGATAAATTTGAGCTTATCATTGAAAGCATCTAACTCCTTATAATTTTGTGAATCCATGGAAGAATTAATTAACGTTTTAAAGTCGGCATAATTACACCAAAGTGAAAGAACTTAAACAATAATGGACTGAAGTCCATTTGATTATCGTGAAACATCATAGGAAAGTGATTCGAAATACCCTGATTTAACGCAACCAGTGCTCTACTGTATTGTTCATGGCATTCATGGAAACCAACACTTGATCAATCCTACTCATTTTCGATGCCACCTTATTCATCCATGTAAACCTCCGACCGCATAATGGAATCTCATCCAACCCGATATTACTTATGAAAGAGTTAAACGCTCTTGCTTCGTCTATATTAAATGAAGACCTGACCGTTCACTTTCGTTTCTTACTTTGTTCATATCTCCAAAAATGACGTATTCCCCGACATTACTGTTAATGAATGAAGTAAATTTTCCACAAACTAGCCTTAGCATTAGAGTTATGAGGACCTTACACATTCACCATTAGATAATCAACATTGAAATTCACCCATTTTCCTTTAACTATAACATAGTTATCATCAAACCATACTCTACTTTTCATAAAAATATTTGGGTACCATATCGAGATAATCCCTCCCGACATATCACGAGATAATGAACTTGAATAATCTAATGCATAATTACCCCACATCATTTGTAGTTAAAGAAGTTACAATCTTGCCATTTTAGATTCTTGAATACCTAAGAAATGAATATTATTTGCATAACACATTTCTTTTACCTAAATGCGTTGTTTCCTTATTTACACCCCCTGATATTCACTGATAATAATCTCATTGAGGAATCATGGTAATTCCCACCGAACTCACTAACTGGGCATACAGTTCATGAGTTTTTCCCGCATCAATACCAACCTTCGCACATATCAAAACAAACATATCAACTTCTTTCGCCCAATTGTGCTTTTTGTTCTTCGAAATTGGACACCACTGTGCCCCATCGTTAAACGTACGTAAACATTGAAATTCATGCACTCCATATTCACTTTCAAATTATTTTCATTATTCTTTTAAAGCTCTTCTTCATTCATAACATTCGAATGATTTTCATTCTTTCTCAATGCCATTTCATCTACTGAAGATTCATAAATTCTGAAGGTGTCGATGATAATTCGTCATTTGGATCATTCTTATCATCATTTTATAATTTAATAGTCCACGAACCCACTTCATGAACATGTACTTCATATATCACCCCATTCATCTCAACGTTGATCCATTCATTAATCACATTTTTTTTGTCTCGTAGCGATACATACTCTTCTGAGACTCATAACTTTTGAGCTATCTTTATCGTAAAAAATGAACCTTCCAAGCATTTCAGATACCCTTTTGAATGCACTTGTTTCCAAGCACATAAAGGCATACCCAAAATTTCGATCAAATTCAGTCTCTCGTTCATAACAAAGTTCTTCACGATAGGTCTAGCAAAGGAATACAATAACCTCAACGTCAAATTTAGTTTGAATGTGGCATATGCATCTACTTTATCAAACGCACACCAAATCCAAATTCCACCCACATAACGAACCCTTACATCATCGAATCATTCTTCTTTAAGAAACTTTACGAAAGCTATAGTTGGTATGAATGTCTTTTAGCTTGGAAAAAAATAGACTCCATTGGATTTGACATTTGAACCAAATCTTGTTCCATTAATGTAACTTCTTTATCGATACACGTTCTTATCCATTACTGTGACAATCCGGAAATTTCTGACCAAATTTAAACTTTATCTTTATATTATTCCGACACGATAAGTAAAGTTTGTTAAGTTGAATCTCAAGAAGTGTAAACTGTATTCATACATTCATTTAACCTTGACCAAACCCTAACGATTCACGAACCATTATAATTGGATTGGAAAATATACGTGTATATATATATATATATATATATATATATATATATATATATATATATATATATATATATATATATATATATATATATATATATATATATATATATATATAGTGGTAGGATCAAGAGGGAAGTAACCATTCGGGGGGAAGCAAAAACTTTTTTTTTCATTTTTTGAAAAAACTGTGTTCACGAACATTATAGATGAGATGAAAATATGAATATTTAGTAGAGACACTTTGTGATAAATGTTTTTATTTTGGCGGGAAAACGCTCGAAGAAGTAATATATAACAATTATCGTGTTTTTCGAGCGTATTTTGAGGTTTTAGCTATTGGGGTTTAGATATCAGGGTTTAGATATTAGGGTTTATAGGGTTTAGATATTAGGGTTTAGAAATTTAGGGTTTAGGGTTTAGATTTAGGGTTTAGATTTAGGATTTAGATTGAGTTTTTAACACGAACGGTTTAGAGTTTAGGGTTTAGGGTTTAGGGTTTGGTGTCCATAAACCCAAAACACCAAACCCTAAACCCTAAACTCTAAATCGGGCTAAATTTTACTTCACAAAACATGAAAAAAAAAAACGTTCATATTCTTCACGAACAATATTATCTTGAATGTTATTTTTGTCGATCGTTTTCCCGCCTAAATAATAACATTCATCACGAAGTGTCTCTTCTAAATGTTCATATTTTCGTGTGATCTTGATGCCGGAAAAAAAATTTCAAAAAAAACGAAACAAAAAAAATTTTGCTTCCCCCCGATTGGTTACTTCCCCATTGATCCTGCCCCTATATATATATATATATATATATATATATATATATATATATATATATATATATATATATATATATATATATATATATTTTACAAAAAATATAATATTAACTTAGTCGTAAAACGTTTTTGGATTTAAAATAGTATTATTATAATATATATTGGTAAATAACGAGACGTCAATTTATAGAAGCAAATGACCAAAACACTCAAATGAATAAGTTACACTTTGAGTGGGATAATTTTTCATTGATTTGAGTCTTGTTATTGATAAAGGTACATTACACGAAACGTAAAGTACCAGTTTTCTAAGCGTACAAAAATACGTTCGAAATACTATTATTATTATTATTATTATTATTATTATTATTATTATTATTATTATTATTATTATTATTATTATTATTATTATTATTATTATTATTATTATTATTATTATTATTATTATTATTATTATTATTATTATTATTAAGAGTAATATTATTAGTAGTGTTAATATTAGTATTAGTTATACATAAAATACTACGACGAGGTTCTGCCCAAGTGTTTACAAAACGGGTTTCGAGTGGGTTAGAGCTAAGAAAATTATGGGTTATAGCTATGGAAGTTATGGGTATGGTTCGAGGGTATTGCTCGTGAGTTAAACTAGTGTTTATCCTCTCCGTTGCGTCTACGTACTTTCCTACAATATTGAATCACAATATTGATACGTGAGCATTCACATCTTATCTTTTATATATTAATAGTGTATCCATGTCTAGTGCTCGAGTATATATGTTTATGCATGCTTGTATGCTTTAATTTTGTCGTTAGATAGTTTATGATGAATCACGAATTTAATACATATGCTACTGATATAAAGTATATGATATGCATGTTTTTGGAAAGCTGGTGAAAAATTATTAACTTTTCATTTAGAAATCGCGTGATTTCGGTGAACGGATTAAAAGATATGGTCAACTGAATTATGGTTAACGTTAATTGAAATTGTGTTTGAAACTGTAAATTAATATTTAAACAACTTGTCTATGAGATTGATAAATTGGATTTTCAAATATTACTAATCGAGTAAATGAATTTCTATATAAGGCACATTTTGTTTTGTTGATTAATTATCAAAGTTGACTGTCTTATCATGTTTTAAAGCTTTATAAACACTATAATCTGATTTTTACAAGTATTGGAAAACTATGTGAAATAATAAAACATGTTCGATTGCCATGATAATTCAAATATAATATAGCTCCTGAAATAAATGATATTTTGAGTTTGATAAGCTATAAATTCGTTCAATTATCAACACTTATACTATGTTAATAAATATGTATAGATTTAAAGATCTTATTGGGTCAGGGTGACTTTTGAGATGACTTTTGTTAACTTTTACATGTCGGTCTCGAGCATTAGGATAGTGATACACTATGACCTGATCTAGCTTGCTAGACATGTATTGACTAACATATGTTCTTTAGGTTGAGATCTACGATTATTTTGCATTCCGAGTTTCGGTCACATTTCAGTGAATGACCTTATGTGCTGCTAAGGTGAGTTTCATTTGCTCCCTTTTTAATTGCTTTTGCAATATATATTTTTGGGCTGATAATACACGCACTTTATTTTAAACGCAATGGATACAAGTACATACTAAATTCTACACTGAGTTTAAACCGAAAATCCCTTAGCTTTGGTAACTAGTAGCTGCCAGTACATAGGATATGGACTGGTGGGCGAGAATAATAGTATATGGATCCATAGGGCTTGACATCCCCGTCCGAGCTAGAGCGCTAGCCTTTTAACGGACATATGTTATTTGAGTTTATGACACGTTGGTTTGTGTGTATTAAAACGAATAGGGTAATTATCATTATAACGTTAAAGTTTAGTTACCAGGGTGCTCTGTTACGTAGATTCTTTTGATAAATGTTTCTGGATGAAACAACTGAAATCTTGTGATCCAACTTTATATACAGATTATGCGCAACATTAAAACTATGAACTCACCAACCTTCGTGTTGACACTTTTAAGCATGTTTATTCTCAGGTTCCTAGAAGTCTTCCGCTGTTTACTTATATGTGATACAAGCTATGTGCATGGAGTGATACATGCTTTATTCGAGAAAATGTTGCATTCACAAAATCATCACCATGTATCTTATTTCGACCACATTATCAACGGATGTAGTATTGTAAACTATTTATTACGGTGATTGTCTATATGTAGAAATCCTCAAACGTCAAAAACCTTGGAATTTGATATTCAATTATGGTGTGCCTTTTCAAAAAAATTCAATATTTACAAAACATATCATGTAGAGGTCAGTACCTCACTGTGAAATCAATGAATGATGTATTCGTCCAAAGGGATTTGGACGGGTCATCACTGTTGGCATCAGAGCTTGAGGTCATAGGGAACCAAAATTTATATTAGTGTGTTTAACTGGTAATTGTTAGGATGCATTAGTGAGTCTGGACTATGACCGTATCTGTTTTTACCGAGTTTTACTTATCATTGTTTGTCAGAAATTACCTGATTATCATTCCTAAGTCTAGACACGTCTTACTGCATTTACTGCATAGATAGTGTACCGACAAAATTCATATCTTAGCATATCTGTTACTGTAAACTTTTCCTGACATCTTCCGAAAATTTCTCCATAATTTACGGGATTTTGGTATTATATATACATATGTAAATTATGTATTGAAGAGTACCAATCTAAATTCTATAATCTATTTCATATCAAAAATCATCTCTCTAATTGTACAAGATGGATCCCGTATCTAGTTCAAATTCCTTAAACTCCGATAGCTATTCCGATATGGATATTCACCTGAACTCCGAAGACAGTGTAACCGGAATGGATCAACCAATCAGCCATCACCTATTCTGGATGAATTGGGGATGGGTTCGTAGCTTACTTAATCATTGGAGACAAAAAGAAGGCGATCCCTTCCATCCACCACATTGCCCTCTTGGCGAAGAACCTGAAGCACTTACCGGCGAACCTGTTCATAATACCATTTTCTCTCTCATTTCCAGAGTATCTCGTCATGATTATATACTATTCCAAATTTTAGATCTTATTCATCCACTCGTCCAAACCGACAATCACCCCGGTGTAATAGAAGAAGTCAACGAGCTTCGCGCTCGAGTAGTGGCTTTGGAGAATATGGTGCAAAGGTTACAAGCACCAGCAGCATCACCGGCATCAATAGTACCACCATCATCAACACTAACAGTATCATTACCACTACCAACAACAACATCCGCATCCCACACCTCAACATCACAATCTGTACCTCGAACATCAACGTCATACGCACCATAGATACTAAGGAATACCAACAACAACAAACGATGAAGTATTGATTCATAACTTCATCGAAGAAATATTCTGCAGAGAATATGTAGTTTCTAAAAGTTTTAGAGAGTACTTATTCTAGTTCTAATTGTAAACCAGATGAGTGAACGAATATAAATGATGAAATAAAACCGTGATCGGAATGGTGCACGATTTACAAGCTAGATCTGTTTTACCAGCAGCATCAATAGTACCATCAGCATCACCAGCACCGTCAGTACCATCAGCATCGTCAGTATCAGCAGCATCTACAACATCACAAGCTCCGCCAGATCCATAATCACCGCAAACATCATCACTAATCAACAACGCGTATATCGTATCAACGAGTTATGAAGTATTAACTCATTCCATCTGAAGAAATTATATGTATATTTTTATATATATGAATTTTGAGATCAAAATAAATCTTTTCATACTAAGCTATTACGTGTGAATCTTAACTACTCGGTTAGTTCATGTTATTAATATGCTATAATGTACATCCTTCGTTAATGACTTAACAATCGTTAACTATAATCTCTGCTTCGACTTAATAGATTCCATTTCATAATAAATCAAGTGTATTATTCAAATACATGTTTGATTTTACACTTTCATTTTCGATGTACTTGAAACTTTCCAGAAAACATCATTCGTACCTTGCGAAGTTAGCGAGAGTTCCATAAGCACCAACATGATTCACTGAGGAAATATCAATAAAACAGAATAACAAAGTATTGATTACATTAGTGAAATACTCTACAAAGATTACGAAATATTGAATGTTTTAGAGATTATTCAATATATAATCCAGTCGAAAATCAAATGAGCTTAATATGATATTAACTCATTAAATCTGTATTACATCTGAAGAAAATATACATACATATATTTTCATAAAGACTGTAATAAAATTCTCTAGTACAAAATATTACTTGTGAAACTTTTAACGGGTAGGTAAAACCCGAAAGATATATAAATTCACAATTAATATGTTACATTCTTCGATTCTGATTCATCAATTCATCAACTATACTCACTACTTTCACAATGATATACATTCTTTCCTAGAAATCAACACAACCATTCGCATCCAAATTTGATTACATATTCTGATTTTGAAAAATCAGAATCCAAGCCAAGATTTAACAGAAAGCATAACTCTTAGATTCTTATATCTTTCAAATGCCATACTTTGAATTCAAAACTGTACTAGAACATCATATGTATACATATAACATTCATCTCTTAGAATTATGAGCTTTCATTCTGAAATTCTGAAAAGCAACCAGTCTACGAATCAATACTGTGAATGTTGAAAAAGCTGATGAAGCAGCAAAAACTGTAAACGACTTTAACAGTCAAAAGTTTGATGATAAAGAATTGTGTGTTGGTAAAGCTCAGAAAAAGAGAAGGTTTGAAACTGGAAAATGGATTGAGCAAATCATGAAGGAGGCTGTGGATAAATCACAAAGACTAAACCTGCCTTCAAAGAATCTAAATGATTCAGTATCTGCTGAAGTTATTAACGAATACCTTGCTCCTGACTCTAAACTTTTACGGATAAATCTTCTTCATCATCCTTCGATATTAGAAATTCTAAGATATTATCGTATCTTTCATTATAAATATCCTCGATATTTTTGAAGATATTTTCATAACTATCCTTATCTGAAATCATTTATCTCCTTGCGCTATCTGTGTTACATCATAAAGGAAACTGTTTTAATTCTGAAAAATTCGATTTAAAAATTTGAATGTTTTTGAAGTAATGTTGGGAATTGAAGCATGAGTTAGTATAATATAATGACACTTGATCAACGTGATTATATTACAGTAAGTCATGCTAAGTTTCGAATGAAACATGATGATTCACAGACTATAACGTCATCATGTGCCATGATACATGACTCTTACATTCTATCTAATCTATAAACATATCAAGAACATATTTTCTTGATAATCCTATCTTTCCTTTGAATTCTGGTAATTTGACAAGTCAGATTGTGCTATTACCATTTCTTTCATAGAACATTAGTCATGTTCATCCGAAACTTCATACCTACAAATTCTGGACCATTGCTTGCTTCACACGAGGGTTGAGAAGAGAAGATAAAAGCATGAAGCTTCAAAGTAGCAATGAGGGTATAAATCACAGCAAATTAGAGAGAGTATTAACTGTGGATGTCAATGATTATAGAAAGACAGAAGCAGTGACTCTGAAATATAAGGGAAGATATAAAGCCCAACAACAACTCAGAAATTACAAACCGTATATATCGATGCATATAGCAATATAAAGACACGGGAGAACTAAAAACACTATAAAACCAAGAGTATAATAGAAGTAAATTGATTCTTTCGGCGGCAGATGGAAACGAAGAATGACAGATATGAAAGTTAGGAATATATCAAGAAGTAGAACTGGATGAAGCATATTGACGAATGCTTTAAAGTATGAGTTGAGAGAGAAAGAATAGAAAGTATGAGTTGTGAAAATATGGAAACGAATGGGGTGGATTTATAGTAAAATATCCGACAGAGCAATCGAGACAGATTACCGCATTTAATTAAAGAGATTTTAACTTCCCTTTTCGCCGAAGAATCAAATCTTATAGATTATGAAGATTTTCTTTAAATCCCTTGAACTCCGGAAATCAACACTATCTACGTTAAAAGATATGAAGAAATTTTTTTCCCATTTCAATTTTCTGTGATAGCTTCACTCGTACTCTTCACCAAATCAAATTATTTTGTCTATACTACTTAATGATGATAAAACTCTAATTTTCAGCTCGTATGCGTCATGAAAACATACTTATTGTCGGCCATGAGAATCCCAATCAAATTTCGGGATGAAATTTCTTATTATTATTATTATTATTATTATTATTATTATTATTATTATTATTATTATTATTATTATTATTATTATTATTATTATTATTGTTATTATTATTATTATTATTATTATTATTATTATTATTATTATTATTATTATTATTATTATTATTATTATTATTATTATTATTATTATTATTATTTTTAAGAGTAATATTATTAGTAGTGTTAATATTAGTATTATTAGTATTAGTTATACATAAAATACTACGACGAGGTTCTGCCCAAGTGTTTACAAAACGGGTATTCGAGTGAGTTAGAGCTACAAAAATTATGGGTTATAGCTATGGAAGTTATAGGTATGGTTCGAGGGTATTGCTCGTGAGTCAAACTAGTGTTTATCCTCTCCGTTGCGTCTACGTACTTTCCTACAATATTGAATCACAATATTGATACTTGAGCATTCACATCTTATCTTTTATATATTAATAGTGTATCCATGTCTAGTGCTCGAGTATATATGTTTATGCATGCTTGTATGCTTTAATTTTGTCGTTAGATAGTTTATGATGAATCACAAATTTAATACATATGCTACTGATATAAAGTATATAATATGCATGTTATTGGAAAGCTGGCGAAAAATTATTAACTTTTCATTTAGAAATCGCGTGATTTCGATGAACGGATTAAAAAATATGGTCAACTGAATTATGGTTAACATTAATTGAAATTGTGTTTGAAACTGTAAATTAATATTTAAACAACTTGTCTATGAGATTGATAAATTGGATTTTCAAATATTACTAATCGAGTAAATGAATTTCTATATAAGGCACATTTTGTTTTGTTGATCATTTGTCAAAGTTGACTGTCTTATCATGTTTTAAAGCTTTATAAACACTATAATCTGATTTTTACAAGTATTGGAAAACTATGTGAAATAATAAAACATGTTCGATTGCCATGATAATTCAAATATAATATAGCTCCTGAAATAAATAATATTTTGAGTTTGATATACTATAAATTCGTTCAATTATCAAGACTTATACCATGTTAATAAACATATATAGATTTAAAGATCTTATTGGGTCAGGGTGACTTTTGAGATGACTTTTGTTAACTTTTACATGTCGGTCTTGAGCATTAGGATTGTGATACACTATGACCTGACCTAGCTTGCTAGACATGTATTGACCAACATATGTTCTTTAGGTTGAGATCTACGGTTATTTTGCATTCCGAGTTTCGGTCACATTTCAGTGAATGACCTTATATGCTGCTAAGGTGAGTTTCATTTGCTCCCTTTTTAATTGCTTTTGCAATATATATTTTTGGGCTGGGAATACATCCACTTTATTTTAAACGCAATGGATACATGTACATACTAAATTCTACACTGAGTTTAAACCGAAAATCCCTTAGCTTTGGTAACTAGTAGCTGCCAGTACATAGGATATGGACTGGTGGGCGCGAATAATAGTATATGGATCCATAGGGCTTGACATCCCCGTCCGAGCTAGAGCGCTAGCCTTTTAACGGACGTATGTTATTTGAGTTTGTGACACGTTGGTTTGTGTGTATTAAAACGAATAGGGTAATTATCATTATAACGTTAAAGTTTAGTTACCAGGGTGCTCTGTTACGTAGAATCTTTTGATAAACGTTTCTGGATGAAACAACTGAAATCTTGTGATCCAACTTTATATACAGATTATGCACAACATTAATACTATGAACTCACCAACCTTCATGTTGACACTTTTAAGCATGTTTATTCTCAGGTTCCTAGAAGTCTTCCGCTGTTTGCTTATATGTGATACAAGCTATGTGCATGGAGTCATACATTCTTTATTCGAGAAAATGTTGCATTCAAAAAATCATCACCATGTATCTTATTTCGACCGCATTATCAACGGATGTAGTATTGTAAACTATTTATTACGGTGATTGTCTATATGTAGAAATCCTCAAACGTCAAAAACCTTGGAATTTGATATTCAATTATGGTGTGCCTTTTCAAAAGAATGCAATGTTTACAAAACGTATCATGTAGAGGTCAATACCTCACTGTGAAATCTATGAATGATTTATTCGTCGAAAGGGAAATATGACCAACTTCCTAATTCCCTTTAAGGAAGAGGTCACTAAGTACAATGATATTCTTACCACAAGAACTTTACCTAAAGCTAGTATGTCACCCATTATTACAAATTCTCTAAACAGAACTATACTACTTCTTTGATTACTATCAAAGAATGTAGTTTACAAACTCACAAATGATAGAAATTAAGCTTTGGAGTTTACACATAATTCTACTACTTAATAGAATCTCTCTTTCTCTCATGATCTCTTTAAAGATGTGTTGTTGAAGCTTAATAGATTAGATCATATTGATTTTGAAGTGTATTTGTAACAGACTGAAACCCGGGCTAGCTGTAAGTGGACTATTTTGCCCTTAGAATTTTATTATGTGTTTTATATGCTTTTATTTTAATTATGTGAATAGTGTTATTTTATTAATTGGTTAAGACTAGTTTGTGACAAGGGTTACATAACAGGTTTGTTTATTTAATTTGGACTTCGTTAGGGCCACCTAACGAGGTACGAAAGATATCAGATAACTGATAAATACTCGTGTGTTGTACAGTGTGGGAATTAAACCCAATTAAATGACTAGTGTACTATATTTTCTTCCTATTTCTAGAAAATTCACCAAAACACTGTACCTTCATCCCTCCCACCAAACCAAACCCTAATTCCCCATTGTTGATCTTAAGCTCGAATTGGTCTTGAAATCACGTTCTTTACACTCTACTGATTCTTTTAAGGTATGAATCATGAGCTTTCATGATCAATTTAGTGTTAAAATGGTGTTTTTAAGTGTATTTGTTCAAAAGCTTGTTTTTGTTTCAAAATCCATGGATTTGAAGTTGTTATGGTCAAAACTTTGTGGGTTTATAGTCTATAACATGTAATAATTGAGTTGTGGTAAGTTTTGGTGTCGAAAACGAGCTCTAGATCGAGTTTTGGTGAATTTAGCTTGAAGTCCGTAGGTTGTGTTCAGAATCTGCCGATGATGAACACAGTCGGCTTACTGTCAGTCGACAGTCGACCGACTGGCGAGTGAACATACCGACTGAGTGTGACTTTCGGCCAATTGTGGAAATACCAAATAAGTCGATCGATTGGTAAAGTCAGTCGACCGGTTGTGTCAACAGTCGACCGATTGTCTACGTCAGTCAACCGATTGAGGAGACAGTCGACCGACTGTGTGTCCAGGGCAGAATGTTTTACCAAAGTGCCTTTTTCTAGCCGTTATGCTGCCCGTTTGTATTTTGGTGTTCAGGATGTAAATTTTGAAAATGCATAAGTGTTAAGTAGACCTTTTTGTGGCGCTTTTTGTGACTGATTTTCTGTACTGTGCTGTTTTGTGTTAATGGACAGAAACTAACTTGATTTGCCTTATGTTCAGGTGATAAGGATAAGGAAGCCGCTCAGTTATAGATTATCTGAGCTAGTTGCTGGTATTCGGCGAGTGGGTCTATCTACGGATAGAGTTTAAGTAGCATATCATGCTACTATGATTGACTCTTTTACCATGCATAGTGTAGGAATTGCCATGATAGAATAATATCGTTTGCCTCATGCTGTATGTGAATTATGTGTACACTGTGTGAATGGAACCAGTTGGGCCTAGGGAGACTGGGTACTCGAGACCGTGCCTAGGAGAGGTTAGAGTTCGTATGAGGTCAACCGTGCCTAGGGGAGGTTGGGTCCATAGACTACTGATTGTGGATTATAGTGTGAACGATGCATCCCCTGCATCTGGATAACTATACTGTGAATTGAGTAGCAGGGACTATCGGTAGACTCAGGCCCGATCAGCTGGGAGTCGTGTGCTCGTACAAGCCGCCGATCCTCGTATTGTCTTATTGTATGCTAGTTGGTAGTTAGCAAGTGTTGTTGTTAGTATATAGCTTGTGTGTGGCTTAAGCTATATCTGTAGATAGATTCCATTCACTTAGCGATGCGCTAATCCCCCACATATTTCCCCCTTACATATTTAGGTACTGCTAGTCGGGATGGGTGCTGATGCAGAAGACATGTTTGACAACCCTACTCTGATGTGGACTTTTGTTTAAATCATGTTTTGTAATAACGTAACACCGTTGTGTAAACTTAAACTTAATTACTCAGATTAATATAATGATGTCACCTATACCGTGTTTATTAATAAAGTCTTCCGCTGTGTTTAAAAAAAAAAGGCCGGTGTTACAAGTTGGTATCAGAGCATGGTTTGGCAGCAAGTATGTGCGTGTATTTTGTTCCCAAACCCTGAGGCAAGTCAAACATGTCTGTGGGAGTGGGGGCTAAGTGAAAATAGGATATACGTGTGTTAGTTGTGATTGAACTAACTGATATCCACTAAGCTTTTGTGTAAGCTATTTTGTAGCACATGTATGTCTGATAGAAACGCAACTGGCCCATCCAACCCCGGAACATTCAGAGCACCAGAAGAGGGTGTTGAGTCTGATGATGATCAGAATAGTTATATCCTTCAATTAGAAAGCAAGATAAAAGAGGCTGAAGACAAAATTAATGAGCTTGAATTGGCAAGGCATTCTGGAAATGATGATACACCACCTGGATTTCCAACCGCGCAATCCCAAACGATGCCTAATGTGCACCAGAACCAGTTTCAGAATCAAATACATAACCAATATTATATGCCACCGCAAAACACTTTTACTTACCAAAATCCCATGATGATGAACCCGTACCAAATGCAAATGTTTCAACAACATTACATGCAACCATCCAAAAGGTGTACTTATAAGAACTTCCGTGATTGCAAACCCTCTGAGTTCTCTGGAAGTACTGATCCGACTGTAACTCTCAATTGGTTGCGAGAAATTGAAAGGGTATTTGAAGCGTGCCAGTGTGAACCCGAGCTGAAAGTGACATATGCTAGTCAATTATTAAAAGGTAGGGCGATGATTTGGTGGGATTCCTTGATATCCAGTATACCGAAAGAACAAGTGAGTATGATCACGTGGGAGCAGTTTCATGGGAAGGTGTGTGAACAGTATTGTAATCCGTTTGATATGAACCGAATCAAGACTGAGTTTCTCGAAATGAAGATGACACCTCAAATGATGATCGACGAGGTAGTAGAGAAGTATATGGATAAACTGAGGTTTGTACAACAGTGGGTGCCAGATGAAGCGTCTCGTATCCAGCATTTTATTAATATCATTTTTCCAGAGTACCGAACTTTTGTTAGAACAACTACATCATTGTCTCAAGCTGTTGTGATGGCTAAGATGGTAGAAAGTGATGTTCAGGCTACCAGAAACAGAATGTTTGGTAATGTGCTACAACAAGGTGGGCAAGTATCTGGTCAATCAGGATCTAAATCCAAGAATTCTAGTGGGTTTAAATCGAAGGGTAAAAGTGGTCAGAGTAGTTCTGGGTCTGGACCTGTAAAGGAAATTGGTGTCACACGTGTCGATCTTCTCATAGTGGTCAGTGTTCTGAGGCTACAAGAAGATGTTTAAAGTGTGGTGTTGTTGGGCATGAGTCTTCAGCATGTCCGTATCCGAATAGTGTGTGTTGGAGTTGTCACAAACCAGGGCATCGTGCAGTTAGTTGTCCGTCGAAGAGTGGTAGTTCTGGGGCAGGGTCAGGGGCGCGTTCGGCATCAGCCGAAGGGTCAACTGCCTCGAGTGGGCAGAAGAGGAAGAACCCTCCAATAGCAGAGGCTAGAGCTTTTCAGATGTCGGTTGAGAATGATGTGGCAACCGACGAAGTGATCACCGGTATGTTTCTAATCAACTTAATACCTGCTCATGTATCATTTGATTGTGGTGCCAATAGGTGTTTTATGTCCCTAGATTTCTTTGTTAAGTTGAATTTACCAGTTACTGTGTTACCCAAGCCGGTTAGTGTAGAAGTAGCTGATGGTAAGATCACACCCGTCACAACATATGTGTCTGGGGTTTGTATAGAGATCGAAGGGAAGTCTTTCCTGGTGACTTTTTTAGTGTTACCTATTCCTAGCTTTGATGTGGTATTAGGAATGGATTGGCTGAGCTCGCTTAGGGCTAATATTAAGTGTGATAGGAAAATGATTACCTTTCGTTCGACCGATGGAACCCGTGTTGTGGCCCGAGGGGAGCGGGGCGGGTATAATTTTCGGTTGATAACCATGATGAAAGCGATAAAGTCGATGGCAAAGGGTTGTGAGTCATTTCTTGCATATGTGATTGATTCGAAGAAAGAAAAGAGAACAGTGGCCGATATTCCGATAGTATCAGAATTTCCCGAAGTGTTCCCAGATGAGTTACCAAGTCTGCCGCCGGTAAGGGAAGTCGAATATAAGATTGAGTTGGTTCCTGGAAAAACACCTGTTGTAAAAGCTCTATACCGATTAGCGCCGTCTGAAATCCGTGAAATGATGTCACAGATTTAAGAGTTATTAAATCGTGGGTTTATCCGACCGAGTTCTTCACCGTGGGGTGCTCCGGTATTGTTTGTTAAAAAGAAAGATGGGTCAATGTGTATGTGCATTGATTATAGTGAATTGAACAAAAGAATAGTGAAGAATAAGTATCCGTTACCTCGAATAGACGATTTGTTCAATCAGTTACAGGGTGCTTCATTCTTTTCTAAGATAGACTTACGATTCGGATATCATCAGGTTTGTGTTGCAGAATCAGATATACCGTAAACAGCGTTTAGAACAAGGTATGGTCATTATGAATTTCTTGTCATGCCGTTTGGGTTGACGAATGCGCCAGCAGTCTTCATGGATCTAATGAATAGAGTGTGTCATCCGTTCTTAGATAAGTTTGTGATTGTGTTTATAGACGATATACTAGTGTATTCAAAGACAGAGAGTGAACATGCTAAACATCTGAGACAGGTTTTGAACTTGTTGAAACGTGAGCAACTATTTGCAAAATTTTCAAATTGTGAAATTTGGTTACGTGAAGTGCAGTTTTTGGGTCATGTGATTTTTTCCGAAGGTATAAAAGTTGATCCGATAAAGATAGAAGCGGTAATGAATTTGAATTCTCCAAAGATTCCGACTGGGATTAAGAGTTTTCTGGGATTGGCTGGTTATTATCGCAGGTTTATCAAAGATTTTTCTAAAATAGCGGGTCCGTTGACTAAGTTGACTCGTAAAGATGTAGCCTTTCGATGGACTGATGAACAGGAAAAGGATTTTCAGATTTTGAAACAGCTACTGTGTCAGGCACCAGTGTTAGCTTTACCAGAAGGTTCAGACGACTTCGTGGTATATTGTGATGCATCATATGCTGGGTTAGGTTGTGTATTAATGCAAAGAGATAAAGTAATCGCCTACGCCTCGCAACAGTTGAAAGTTCATGAGAAGAATTATCCAGTGCATGATCTTGAAATGGCTGTAGTAGTGTTTGCTTTGAAACTGTGGAGACATTATTTGTATGGAACTCATTGTGTTATTTGTACAGATCACAAAAGTTTGCAGTATATCTTCTCACAGAAAGAATTGAATATGTGATAGTTAAAGCTAAGGGGTATAAAATACTATTAATTTTTAGCAGGAAATACTATTAAATACGATACAATTTTATACAAGATATTTATTTATTTAGAGAATGGATATACTTAAACCTTGCTACAACACTTATAGGCAGTGTACCTAATCGTACAGTAGTGTAGTTTTTAGTAAGTCCGGTTCGTTCCACAGGGAAAATCTTTAAACAAAGCTTAACGCTATATTAGTTTACTTTTATAAAAATACAAATATATATATAAGTAATATTATTGTTATAAAGGGGGGTTTTTACCGTTTAATAACCGGTTTGTCGATTTTAAAACTTTAGTCGCAGTTAAAACCAAATGTAAAATAATAAATAAATACAAGACTTAATTTAAAGCGTAAAGTAAATAACGATAATGAAATTGCGAATAATAAAAGTGCGATAAAATAAACTTGCGATAATTAAAAAGTACGATAATTAAAAGTGTAATTAAATACAATAACAATAAAAAATGCGATAATTAGAAGTGCAATTAAATATAAAATAAAGGAAATTAAATATGAAATAAAAGAATTATGCTTATTTAAACTTCCGTAATCACGATGTTTGACGTGTTGATTTTAGTTTTATGCCCATGGGTTAATTGTCCTTTGTCCTGGATTATTTAATATGTCCATACGGATTTTGTCCATAATAGTCCATCAGTCATAAATATAAAGAGCGAAAGCCTTCATCAAATTATTCTTATTCCCGAAGTCAAATATTCCAACTAATTGGAGATTCGAATTGTAACAAGGTTTTAATACTTTGTTTAATGAATACACCAGGTTATCGACTGCGTGTAAACCAAGGTTTTACTACTTTGTTAACAATTACACCAATTACCCTTGAATGTAATTCACCCCTGTTTCAACAAGTCTATTAACTATTAATCCAGTTCCATATCCGGTAAAATGAATAATTATTGGTATTTATAGATATCCCGCCCACCGTACCCAGTCAAGCGTATGTGGTTATATATAAATACGTCGAATTATAAGTTTGTATATTAAATTAACAAGGTATTGTTTAGTTAATATAAAACCCATTAATAACCCATAGTCTAATTTTCACAAGTGTCGTTCTTTTATCCAAACCCCAATTATGGTATAAAGCCCAATTACCCAATTTTAGTAATTAGCCCAACATCATGATTACTTCGGATTTAAATAAGCATAATAATAACTTAGCTACGAGACATTAAATTAAAAAGGTTGAACATAACTTACAATGATTAAAAATAGCGTAGCGTTACACGGACAGAATTTCGACTTACACCCTTACAACATTTGCTAACATACCCTTATTATTAGGATTAAAATTAAAATATAAATTATAAATATAAATATTACGTATATAGATAGAGAGATTGATGGATATTGGATGAAAAATTTATCAGAATTCGTTGGGCTTTATAGGGAGTTTCAGTTTTTGGGGCTCCGCGACTCGCGGCCCATTCCTTCTTCAAACTCCGCGAGTCGCGGAGTTTGTAATTACAGCTCACTCCATTTTGGCTCTTTGTTTACCGATGGTTTATTATATAAATATAATATATATATAATTAATTATATAATTAATTATATATTATATTATATTTATATACAGAGTTAACTTGTAATTTTTAGTCCGTTGCGTCGAGCGTTGAGAGTTGACTCTGGTCCCGGTTCCGGATTTTTGAACGTCCTTGCGTACAATTTAATATCTTGTACTTTGCGTTTTGAATCTTATACTCTTGTAATTTTGAGACGTTTCTTATCAATAATTGGAACCTCTTTGATTGTCTTTTGTACTTTTGAGCTTTTTGGTCATTTGCGTCTTCAATTCGTCGAATCTGTCTTTTGTCTTTACCTTTTATTATTTAAACGAATATCACTTGTAAATAGAACAATTGCAACTAAAAGCTTGTCTTTCTTGAGGAATAATGCTATGAAATATATGTTTATTTTTAGCATTATCAAATATTCCCACACTTGAGCGTTGCTTGTCCTCAAGCAATATCGTCTTGAAATACTAGAATCACTTCTTTATTCTTCACACTTTGTACATCAGTGATTTCTATACGGCGGTATAAACAATGGTAGTAACGATATGGTTTACAGTCCCACATGACTATAAAAATTTAGATCCATTAAGGAAAATGGATCTTTATGAAAACATTTGATCTTTTGAAAATTAAATCTAGTTTTTACCCTAGATAAGTTTTCCGGAATAACCCTTCACCGGTGTTTGCAAAATATTTTTGTGGGTTTGGTGGGTTTCAGATTTGAAAATTTTAGCTCAAAACTTATGGTTTTATGTCACCCACTTGCTAACCTTGTATTTGGAAAGCAACACGTCCAGTTTACTTGTCCCGTATATTACCTTTCGGTAAACTACCGTCCGGTTGTAAAGGAAAGCGTTGAACAAGCAACTATTAAGGCAATGTCCCCTGACATGCTTTTAATTATGGTCTATAACGTGTCAGACGCAATTACTATCCTTGGTAGGAGCAATAGTAAAGCTCACCCTTATAATTTGTAGGTTTGGCACAAGGTCCTGTCTTTGACCACTATGCAACCACCGTTCTTACCGTTGACACCCGATTTGGTTCAGGTGACCTAATGAATTCCAGGTGAATTCCTAGGATTTTACATTCAATGGTAATGAACGCATTGAAAATGGGTTTTTAGAAAACAAATCGGTTTGTAATTTTGATCAAAATATTTTCTCGTTCAGGCTCGAGTTTAGATATCATTGAATTCCATGAGTTTGTAATTCTCAATCTTTAAGGTCAATCTCAAGGATCGAGTAATATCAGGCTTAAAAGCTGATTTTTGATCTTTTAAGGAGATTATCCTTTCTGGGGATCTGATTCATTAGTCTTATCCAGCTAATTTTCATGGTGCCCCCCATTGTACGAGATAAATCCTTCTCATGGTTAGGATAAATCTGACCACTTGGCGACCCTGTTTAATGCTGAGGTCCGTGGATTTCCTGCTGATTTTAGTGATGACTTTTCTAGGTTTTTCGTCAACCTACAGTTGGTCTGGACGACAACTTCCTGACCTAAATCAAGAAGCGCGTTTCTTTTTCGGAAGACTTTACTTCCTTTTAATGATGGAATTGATTCATCGTGTAGATCCATCTCTTCTTTTCTTTCATCGGGTAAAACAGTTTAGTTTAGTCCAAAGCAAAAGTATTTTCAGTTATTTGTACAAAAATATGTGACATATGTTTTGAATAACTTGGAGAATTTTCCCACACTTGGCTTTTATTTTCCTTTTTATTGTCATCTATTCCATTTTAAATGAATTTTAACATTTTGGTTTGTTTATCAATTTATGTCCTTTCCGAGGTAACAATAATTTCGGTGTTAAAACCTAGTTTTATCATTCATAAATATGTATAAACATGATTTTGAGTTCATTTAATTAAAAATTTTGAAAAATTTTACTAGAATTGGGTAGTCGGTATATAAGACTATGGCTGTTCTTTATTATCAGAGAGCACTAGATTCTAATACAACTACTACTTTACTAGTATTTCTAATGGTAACCAAGTGTATAAAGTAAAAATTTTAAAATTCGAAAGAATTTAACCCCTTCCCACACTTAAGATCTTGCAATGCCCTCATTTGCAAGAAATCAGTAACAATTTAAATTATTGAGGGTGATTTGTGTGAAAATGATTAAATTTTACCAAAGTTTCCAAACATATTTGTGTTTGTTTGCTGAATGATAAATGGTGCACATCATTTGTTCATTCCGTCTTGTTGTTATTTCACATATATTTTGCATCTTGTCGTCAAAATTAGTTGCTTTTGCTGAACTTAATGCCAGTCTTTGAAAATGCATTGTTTTACCCTGTTGTGTACATAAGATAAACTGCATACATATATACATATTTTTGAAGTTTGGTATATTACCCCACATTCAAAAATTATTAAAATCTAAGAATAAAAGTTAGAAAATTATAAAAACTATTACAATATTAAATAAGTATTAAACGAATCAACATTACAAATTACAAAATAAATAAAACTAAGTAGACTAGGGATGATACTGATACCAGTAGGGGTTCCATGCATAACCATAGGTGCTATAAAATGCTTCGGCTGGGTTATACGTAGGATACGGTGGTTGAATCTCTATAGACCAGGGAGGGAATATGGGCGATGGAGTAGGAATATAGTTTCTACCTATATGTTGGCAATAAGCTATGATTTGGTTTTGATAAACTTGCCAATCTTCAAATGCTCTATGTCTAGCATTTTCGTACTCCTGTGAAGCTATAAACCTTTGCATTTCTTGCATTTCATTTCCCCCTCCTACATTACCTTGCTATTGGTTTCTCTCAACCTGTGGATGTCTACCATGGTATTGTACTACGGCGTTATTTCGCCTCTTCAAAACTTTCGCACCATGGTATACATTTAAACCTATTGTATCGCGGGGTTCTGGTTCTTCGACTAATAATCCCCCCAACTTATATCCACACCGAGATATTCAGCAATCAAAGTAATAAATATACCACCTCCTATTATGCTATGCGGTCTCATCCCCCTAACCATAGCTGATAAATAATAACCCACACAATAAGGTATACTTACAGCGCTTTGTGGGTCTCGAATACACATATGGTAAAACAAATCCTGTTCATTTACCTTTTCCTTGTTCTTACCTCTTTGTGTAATCGAATTAGCTAAAAACCTATGAATTACTCTTAATTCAGCTCTATCTATATCCAAATAAGAGTAATTTCCCCCTTTGAATCGGTGATGGCTTGTCATTTGACTCCATACACCATGTGTATCAAAATTTTCATCTATCTTTCTACCATTTAGTATCAACCCTTTACAATCGGCAGATGCTAACTCCTCAGGCGTATATATACGTAAAGCCTGAGCCATGTCTAGTAAAGACATGTGGCGCATCGAACCTCCTAACAAAAATCTAATAAAAGATCGATCGGTTAAACTAGCTACCCGATCATTTAATTCTATACTACACAACAATTCTTCACACCATACTTTATATACAGGTCTACGCATGGTGAATAAACGTACCCAGTCGTTAAAAGTAGAATTACCATACCTCTGTGCAAGTAATTCCCTAATTGGCCCGGCCAATTCTACAGCTTCTAATGGTCCCCATTCTATGACCCTAGGTACCTCAACAACTTTAGAATGAAGAGTATGTAAACCCCTTTGGTATTTTGGATAATCTATCCAAAGTCTGTCAAATCTCAGGTTCGGGTGCAAATCTTCCAAGTGCATATCAGAAAATGTCATGACTGGATGATGTATATCTTGTTTGTAGTAGTTATCTACCTCCTGTTGTTCCGCATTCTCAGCAGGAGCATTGCGAGCTTGGGATGAAGATTCACCCCTTTCAGTCTGCAAAACACATCAAACACAATTTTTGAGCATCCAAATATGCATTAGTGTCAGAAAAATCAACAATCAAAATAATTACAATGACATGATCAATTTATATCAAACTTAAGCTCATTTTCATATTTTCATCAAATCTACACTTTTTCAAATAAGCATATACGAAAATGTTCGCCAAGTTCATAAGTATTCAACTCAAATAACATGTCAAAATAATCATTACTAGCAATTAAACAAGTTTCAAATGGCATTATCTTTCAAAAATCAAGTTCATGAATTTTAGACTTGAAAAAGTCCACTTTAATTCTCAAAATCATGTTTAGGCTCAAAGTTTGGATCATTTAACTACCTAAACATGTTACACTACTTAATTTAGCAACAATTCATGACAAAAATCGGCCATAACCTGTTTATATCAAAAAGCCCCAAATTGCTCAAGAACACAAACCCTAGATTACTCAAAATTTGAAGTTTAAGGCTTCTAATCATGTTAAATAGCATCAATCTAGGTTATACAAGCATAATACATAAACAATTTAAGCATAATTACACTAAAAAGCATCAAAATAAAATTGGGGAAAAAATTGCTCAAGAACACTAATTTTCGGATTAAATGGTGTTTAGGTGTAGAAATTTACCGTTTTTCTTGAGTAATTCCTTGATAGCATCCTTCTCAACATGATTTTAGTAAAAGATTTGATGATTAACGGTCAAAAATTGTGAATTTGGGGGTGTTTTTTCGGGTTTTTGCGGGTTTTATCGAAGTGTTTTCGTGGGTGTGGGTTGTGGACTGATCAGTTCTGCCCCTTTTATTTTTTTTTTGGTATTTTTGAAACTCCGCGAGTCACGGTGTTTTTCTCTTTCAAACTCCACGAGTCGCGGAGTTTGTATTTTTTTTTTTAAACAAACCTTAACTTGTAAAACAAATATAAAATAAATTTAAAATTTTGTTTTCCTTTATTTTAGGACGAGGTCGTTTCAGATCGATGTCCTAGTCCGTCCTTCGACAAAATTTTAAAATTTGTCTTTTTCAAGCGATTGTTTTAAAAGCTTAGATTTTTTTTTTAGTTTTTTAATGTTTTTGGCATACTTTAATTCAATAAGATTAAATATAATGATAATAAAAGTTCTCGTCCCTCCCTCGGGTAAAGCAATTTCGGTTCAACGACCTAGTCTTCAACTTACGACGAATTTTAAAAATCATATTTTTAACTTAATGAGATAAAGTAAATTTTTGTTTTTAAATTCACACAACTTAAATATAAAATTCAAAATTAATATTAAAAATTCACACCAAACTTAAAATTTGAAATGCATAAAATTAAAAATTCATATTTTAAAAATTAAAAATTCACACCAAACTTAATTTAAAAATTCATATTATAAATTCACACCAAACTTATATTAATTTTTCAAATATTTACAATTTTAAATATATTGATTTTACAAAGTTTACAATATTAATTTAAGATTTATATATTAATTTTAAAAACATGGTAAAAATAAAATTAAAAATCTTTTTGGCTTTTTATCCCACTTTAATCAATCAAATATTATCAAAAATATGCGCCCCTCTTTTCGGTAAAGTAATTTCGGTTCCAAGACCTAATTTAACTCATGACGAATTTTTGAAATATTTTGGGTTGATTGATTAAAGATATTTATACCTTAAGAATAAACGTTAAATTTCGCAGTGATGTAATAAATTTTTGAATGATATCAATAATTTCGGTCGTCAAACCTAATTTTATTCAATACCAACTTAATACTTTATAGCGAACAAATTAGCGTTTATTATCAAAAGGTTAAAAATAAAAATAAAAAAAATAAAAACTGTACAAACATACCTGTGAAATAGATTTCTTAGTTATATGATCTATCCCATTCATAAGATAGTCGGTTTAATTGGTTTTCCATGGCTACATAGGCGTAACCTCGAGCATTCAGTGTTTTTTCTTCTAAACATATGAACGGTCCGTCTCTGCATAAAGTAACAAATTCGGTGTTTGAATAGGTTTGATTATTTGAACATTTACCTTCATGTGACCATTTTCCGCATTTATGACATCTTTCTAGGTGTCGTGCTCTTCTTTTCGCTGCGGATTTTGATTTTCCTTTACCAAATTGTAACTTATTATCTTCGCATCTGGATTCTTTTCTAACTCCGTCCAATCTTTCTCTGATTACTGATACTATTTCACTCGGAAGTGTGTCATTATTACCTTTAGTGATCAAAGCGTGTAGCATTAGACCATGGTTTAGTTCACAGGCAGTCTTCATTTCCTAAAAAAATAAAAAATTCAGAATGGGGGGAGAAGACTAGTTCTTTAGGTTCTGCTAGGGAAAGACCGTTCGGGTTTCATTTTCGAGAACTACACGAAAACAGACAATCTAACTCTAACAGAAATACATAAACCCCCTATACTTAGTTAGCTGTGGTATCGAAATTGTGATTAACTTCATTGTCTTCTTCCATCGGACCATGTATGTAATGTTTAACTCTGTGACCATTAACTTTAAATTCAATCCCATTTAAATTTATTAATTCTATCGTTTCGTATGGGAAAACTCTTTTGACTATGAATGGTCCAGACCATCTTGATTTCAATTTTCCAGGAAATAGCTTGAATCGTGAATTGAAAAGAAGAACTCTGTCTCCTTCTTTAAATTCTTTTGAACTTCTGATTCTTTTATCATGCCATTTCTTCATTCTTTCTTTATAGATTAATGAATTTTCGTATGCTTCATGTCTTAATTCTTCTAATTCGTTTAGTTGACTTAATCGTAGACGTCCGGCTTCATGTAAATCAAGATTACATGTCTTCAAAGCCCAAAATGCTTTGTGTTCAATTTCTACTGGAAGATGACATGCTTTTCCATAAACAAGTCTAAAAGGTGTGGTTCCAATTGGAGTTTTGTAGGCTGTTCTAAAAGCCCAGAGTGCATCCTCCAATTTAATGGACCATTCCTTCGGATTTGATCCTACAGTTTTCTCTAGAATACGTTTTAAAGCTCGGTTGGTATTTTCAACTTGTCCACTTGTTTGTGGATGATATGCAGTGGAGATTTTATGAGTTACTCCATATCTTTTAAGAACTTTCTCAAGTTGATTATTACAGAAATGAGTACCCCGATCACTTATTAAAGCTTTCGGTGTTCCAAACCTTGCAAAAAGACGTTTTAAAAAGTTGACTACAACTCGTGCATCGTTAGTTGGGAGAGCTTGTGCTTCCGCCCATTTAGATACATAATCAATGGCTACGAGTATATATAGATTATTATGAGATTTTGGAAATGGACCCATAAAGTCAATACCCCAAATGTCAAATACTTCACATACTTGGATGACATTTTGTGGCATTTCATCACGTTGACTTATTTTTCCGGCCCTTTGACAAGCATCACAGGATTTGCAAAGAAGGTGTGCGTCTTTGTAAATTGTAGGCCAATAGAATCCAGCATCATAAACTTTTCTTGCTGTTAGTTGAGGCCCATAATGCCCTCCTGTTGGTCCTGTGTGACAATGGTTTAAAATTTTACTAGCTTCATCTCCAAATACACATCGGCGTATTATTCCATCGGGACAACTTTTAAACAGATGTGGATCTTCCCAAAAATAGTGTTTTATATCACTGAAGAATTTCTTTCGTTTTTGGTACGATAATCCCTTTTCAAGGAATCCACAAACTAAGTAGTTTGCATAGTCTGCAAACCATGGAATTTATTTATAATCTATCTTCAATAGATATTCATCAGGAAAGTTGTCTTGTATGGCCGATTCATTTAGAACTTCTAATTCGGGATTTTCAAGACGAGAAAGATGATCAGCGGCGAGATTTTCTGCTCCTCTTTTATCTCGGATTTCAATATCAAACTCTTGTAAGAGTAAGATCCAACGGATTAATCTTGGTTTAGCATCTTGTTTTGAAAATAGGTATCTAAGAGCAGAAAGGTCGGTATAGACCACCGTTTTTGCTAGAACGAGATATGATCGAAATTTGTCAAAAGCAAAGACAATAGCAAGGAGTTCTTTTTCAGTAGTTGTATAGTTCGTTTGTGCTCCTTGTAACATCTTACTAGCATAATATATAGGTTGAAATCGTTTTTCAATCCTTTATCCTAAAACGGCTCCCATTGCAAAATCACTTGCATCGCACATTAGTTCAAATGGTAGATTCCAATTTGGTGTTATCATGATCGGCGCATTAGTGAGTTTCTCTTTAAGAATATTAAAAGATTTGATACACTCATCTGAAAAGATGAATGGAGCATCCTTTTCTAGGAGTTTATTCATAGGAGTGGCAATTTTAGAAAAATCTTTTATGAAACGTCGGTAAAAACCGGCATGCCCTAGAAAACTCCTAACTCCTCTAACATTGGTGGGATGTGGAAGTTTAGCAATTACATCTACTTTAGCTCTATCCACTTCAATTCCTTCTTTTGAAATTTTATGTCCAAGAACGATGCCCTCTTTAACCATGAAATGGCATTTCTTCCAATTAAGTACTAGATTTGATTGTTCGCATCTAATAAGCATTCGTTCAAGATTAGCTAGACATGTTTCAAATGTATCACCGAAGATTGAAAAGTCATCCATGAAAACTTCCATGCATTCTTCTATCATGTCATGAAAAATCGCCATCATACACCTTTGAAAGGTTGCAGGGGCGTTGCAAAGTCCAAATGGCATGCATTTGTAAGCAAAAGTACCATAAGGGCACGTGAATGTGGTTTTCTCTTGATCTTCGGGTGCTATTGGAATTTGAAAATATCCGAAAAATCCATCTAGAAAACAATAGTAACTATTTCCGGCTAATCTTTCCAACATTTGATCAATGAAAGGTAAGGGAAAGTGATCTTTTCTGGTGGCGTCATTTAATTTTCTATAATCAATACATACACACCATCCTGTTACAGTCCTAGTAGGAATAAGCTCATTTTTCTCATTTGTAATGACAGTCATGCCACCCTTCTTAGGCACGCATTGAACTGGGCTTACCCATGGACTATCAGAAATTGGATAAATTAGACCTGCGTCTAGCAGTTTAATAATTTCTTTTTTAACTACATCTTGCATATTAGGATTTAGTCTTCGTTGGCGTTGCACATACGTTTTATGACCTTCTTCCATAAGGATTTTATGTGTGCAATACGAAGGACTTATTCCTTTAATATCATGAATCTTCCATGCAATGGCTGGTTTATGAGCTTTCAACACAGAAATGAGTTGTGATTTCTCATTTTCAGTAAGAGAAGACGATATTATTACAGGTAATTCAGATTCACCATGTAAATAAGCGTATTCCAAATGGTTTGGAAGTGGCTTTAACTCTAATTTCGGTGGTTCTTCTATCGATGATTTATATCGATATCTGTCTTCTTCTTTTAGCATTTGAATTTCTTCTGTTGTTGGTTCATATCCATTAGCTATAAGCGTAGCTAACATTTCAGCTTCATCAATTTGTTCTGTTCCTTCTCCTAAAGAACATTCTCCTGTTCCTTGTAATTCTGGAAATTCTTCTAATAATTCTGCATGTGCATCTATAGTTTGAATATAATAACATGTATCATCTGCAGATTATGGTTGTTGCATTGCTCTATCAACTGAAAAGGTAACACTCTCATCCTCTATACTTAGGGTCAATTTCTTACCGAACACGTCTATCATTGCTTTAGCCGTGTTTAAGAATGGTCTTCCTAATATGAGAGGAACTTGAGAATCTTCTTCCATGTCCAGAACAACCAAAATCTACTGGAAATACTAAAGTACCAACTTTAACTAGCATGTTCTCCATTATCCCTCTAGGATATTTTATTGATCTATCGGCTAGTTGTATGCTTATTCTGGTTGGTTTCAATTCTCCAAGGTCTAGTTTAGCGTATAGTGAATATGGCATTAGATTTATACTAGCACCTAAGTCTGCCAATGCTTCTATTGAACTAAGACTACCCAGAAAACATGGAATTGTGAAACTTTCTGGATCAAATAGTTTTTCTGGTATCTTATTCAACTGCACTGCTGAACAATTAGCATTCATGGTAACAGCCGAGAGTTCTTCCATTTTCTTTCTATTTGAGATTAGATCTTTCAAGAATTTAGCATATCTAGGCATTCTTGAAATCACATCAATAAAAGGAAGATTTACATTTATCTGTTTAAACATATCCAAGAATTTGGATTGCTCGGCTTCAAGTTTCTCTTTCTTCATTTTACTCGGGTAAGGAAGTGGTGGTTGGTATGGTTTAACATAAGGTTTAGCCTTAACTGTGTTATCTTCATTAACCTTTTCAACTACCGGTTCTTTTTCCTTATCTTGATTAGGTTGTGGTTCTTGTGGAGTAGGAATAGCTTCATCAGAAGTTACAAGTATTTCAGGTGGTTTAAGTGTTGTACCATTTCTTGTGGTAATGGCTTTAGCTGTTTCATTCCGGGGGTTAGCATTTGTATCACTAGGTAGACTTCCCGGTTTTCTTTCACCTATTAACCTTGCTAGGTTACTTACTTCTTGTTCCAGATTTTGAATAGAAGCTTGTTGATTTCTAAATGCTTGAGCATTTTGTTCATTAGTTTGTTTCTGAGATGTGAAAAACTGCGTTTGAGTTTCAACTAGCTTCATCATCATATCTTCTAAATTCGGCTTTTTATCATCAGTTTGTTGTGGTGGTTTGTTTTGAAAATTAGGTCTTTGCTGATTGTAATTATTATTGGATACTTGTTGATTGCTAGGACCTTGTTGGTTGTTGTATGGAATATTTCGGTTATAATTCTGGTTTTGATTGTAAATAGGTCTTGGCGGTTGATAATTATTCTGATAATTATTTCCAGGCCTTTGGTTTATGTATGAAATATTATCTCTTTGTTCCATTGTTAATTCAATACTGAGACAATCTTTTGTCAAATGTGGTCCTCCACACTGCTCACAACTAATTCGTATTGAGTGAATATCTTTAGTCATCTTTTCCATTCATCTCTCCATAGCATCTATCTTTGCGGAAATGGAATCTAAGTCATGGCTAGAATCGGCTCTAGCTGCTTTAGATGATCAAACGATATCTTTTTCTTGGTGCCACTCATGTGAGTGGGAAGCAGTGTTATCAATAATTTTGTAAGCATCAGTTTCGGTTTTCTTCATAATAGAACCACCAGCTGCTATATCTATGTCTTTCCTTGTAGTGATGTCGCATCCTTGGTAGAATATTTGTACTATTTGACAGGTGTCTAAACCATGTTGCAGACATCCTCTTAACAACTTTCCAAATCTAGTCCACGCCTCATATAGAGTTTCATTCGGCTTCTGTGTGAATGTAACAATTTCTCCTTGAAGTCTTACGGCTTTAGATGCAGGAAAGAATTGTTTAAGAAAATTTTCAACTAAAACGTCCCATGTATCAATCGCCCCTTCAGGTAACGATTCCAACCAATCTTTGGCTTCTCCCTTTAAAGTCCAGGGAAATAACATGAGATATATATGTTCATCCTTCACTTCTTTAATTTTAAATAGTGTGCAGATCCTATTAAAGGTACGTAGATGTTCATTTGGATCTTCCTTCGGCGCACCACTAAATTGGCATTGATTAGTCACCATGTGTAGAATTTATCCTTTGATTTCATAATCTGGCGCATTAATGTCTGGATGAGTAATTGCGTGACCTTGGCCAGTGCGTTTAGCTCTCATTCGGTCTTCCATACTTAATGGTTCTGTTACTTCCATAATTGAATTTGTTGAATCGGAATCACTAGAGGATTCTGATTTAATGGTTCGTTCCTCAACAATCTCTGTTTGAATGATTGGTGGTTCCGAAGGAAAGTTTAGTGGTTCAGGATCTACGAATCGTCCCTGAATATTCTCCGGATTCTCAATTGTGCGGGTTCAAAAAATGGATTATCGGAAATTTGAACTGGAGTACTTGGTCGACTGGATGACGATTCTAAAGAAAAATCAACGGCAGTAATATTTGCTAAATGTCTTGATCTAGTTACAGGTGGTGAACATACAAAAGGTGGTGAACGTCTTGCTCGGTGCATTCACTGAATATCCTATTAGTTTTTAAAAGGAAAGAAAAATTATAATAAGTTATCCAATCAATAGACTTTTCTGATTTTGCCCACGTTTCGAATAGCCAAAAGATGCAGCAGAGGGGCAGGATTCGTTTGGTTTCAATATAATTGAGGACTGTTTGGCTCCAATAACCCGATCCACGTACAAATCCAACTATTACTACGAACCAGAAAATTTTGATGTCTATCAATTTAACCACTTAAAATAAATTTTCGTAATTTTAAGAAATTTAGATAAGAAGTAGAATAAAAATCTATGTCCTAAAAACTAGAATAGCGAGAAATAAGAAAGAAAAAGAGCGTGTCGAAAAAGGTCGAAAAAGAAAAATGGTTGAAAAATAAAAGGTGACGGAAAAATAAAAGAAACTTATAAAACTTAAAAACACTTGACTAACCTAAACTTATTACCATAACTAACTTAAAATTATAATCGCAAATTGAGATTACTAATTGGAATGATAATTGATACATAGGTAAAAGGTGTCTAAAAATATTAAAGCTTACAAGAAAAACTATATCCCAAATGGCAATAACTTAAAAAGAAACTAAAACTTAAAAGGCGTCGCAAAATTCTAAAGTACCTAAATTTTAGTCTAAAGAAAAAGTACTTAAGGGATTTTACGGCAAAGCCTAAAAATCTAGAACTAAAAAAAATAACTATGGCAAAAACTAAGTTTAAAACTAAAAACTAGCGTAAAATACAAATATTACGCTAAAACAATTAAAAAGGGACAAAATATAAAAATATACAAAAAGTTGTAAAAATTACAATTTTTATAAAAATATTATTTTTATATTATTTATTTTATAAAACTATTAATTTTTATATATAATAAAACTAATTATAATTAATTAAAAGTAAATTATATTAATAATAAACTAATTAGGGTTTAAATAATAATAATAATTAATTACACCGTATTAAATGCAGATTAGGGTTTTGGTCTAGCCTGTCAGGGCGGCTCCGCGAGTTGCGGTGCCCGAAGCAGCAAACTCCGCGAGTCGCGGGGTTCCAAAATTCAAATGACAGGTTGTTTAAAATTCGACGCGTTTTTTTTTCTGTTTTATATTTTCTGTTTAAATCAAAATATTTATATAATAAAAACTTATATTTAAAAACTAAAATAAAAATAGAACTACTTTATAATTTTAAAAATATCTTAAAAATAGATTTATATATATATTAAATTTTTTTTTTCGATTTTTTTTATGTTCTAAATAAACACAAAATATTTAAATAAAACTTATATTTTTATAAAATAAAAATAAAGAAACTTTATAAAACTTAAATATTTAATAAACTCTTAAAAATATTTATATTTTTGTTTTCTTTTTATATTTTCGAATAATTAAAAACGTATTTTTTACAAAAACGTATTTTTATAAAAGTAAACTAAAAATAAAAATCTTTTTTTTTATATTAGCGTTGCGCTTCCGGCTTTTAAGCGAATCCCCGGCAGCGGCGCCAAAAATACTTGATAGTTAAAGCTAAGGGGTATAAAATACTATTAATTTTTTGCAGGAAATACTATTAAATACGATACAATTTTACACAAGATATTTATTTATTTAGAGAATGGATATACTTAAACCTTGCTACAACACTTATAGGCAGTGTACCTAATCGTACAGTAGTGTAGTTTTTAGTAAGTCCGGTTCGTTCCACAGGGAAAATCTTTAAACAAAGCTTAACGCTATATTAGTTTACTTTTATAAAAATACAAATATATATATAAGTAATATTATTGTTATAAAGGGGGGTTTTTACCGTTTAATAACCGGTTTGTCGATTTTAAAACTTTAGTCGCAGTTAAAACCAAATGTAAAATAATAAATAAATACAAGACTTAATTTAAAGCGTAAAGTAAATAACGATAATGAAATTGCGAATAATAAAAGTGCGATAAAATAAACTTGCGATAATTAAAAAGTACGATAATTAAAAGTGCAATTAAATACAATAACAATAAAAATGCGATAATTAGAAGTGCAATTAAATATAAAATAAAGGAAATTAAATATGAAATAAAAGAATTATGCTTATTTAAACTTCCCTAATCACGATGTTTGACGTGTTGATTTTAGTTTTATGCCCATGGGTTAATTGTCTTTTGTCCTGGATCATTTAATATGTCCATACGGATTTTGTCCATAATAGTCCATCAGTCATAAATATAAAGAGCGAAAGCCTTCGTCAAATTATTCTTATTCCCGAAGTCAAATATTCCATCTAATTGGGGATTCGAATTGTAACAAGGTTTTAATACTTTGTTTAATGAATACACCAGGTTATCGACTGTATGTAAACCAAGGTTTTACTACTTTGTTAACAATTACACCAATTACCCTTGAATGCAATTCACCCCCGTTTCAACAAAGTCTATTAACTATTAATCCAGTTCCGTATCCGGTAAAATGAATAATTATTGGTATTTATAGATATCCCGCCCACCGTACCTAGTCAAGCGTATGTGGTTATATATAAATACGTCGAATTATAAGTTTGTATATTAAATTAACAAGGTATTGTTTAGTTAATATAAAACCCATTAATAACCCATAGTCTAATTTCCACAAGTGTCGTTCTTTTATCCAAACCCCAATTATGGTACAAAGCCCAATTACCCAATTTTAGTAATTAGCCCAACATCATGATTACTTCGGATTTAAATAAGCATAATAATAACTTAGTTACGAGACATTAAATTAAAAAGGTTGAACATAACTTACAATGATTAAAAATAGCGTAGCGTTACACGGACAGAATTTTGACTTACACACTTACAACATTTGCTAACATACCCTTATTATTAGGATTAAAATTAAAATATAAATTATAAATATAAATATTACGTATATAGATAGAGAGATTGATGGATATTGGATGAAAAATTGATCAGAATTCGTTGGGCTTTATAGGGAGTTTCAGTTTTTGGGGCTCCGCGACTCGCGGCCCATTCCTTCTTCAAACTCCGCGAGTCGCGGAGTTTGTAATTACAGCTCACTCCATTTTGGCTCTTTGTTTACCGACGGTTTATTATATAAATATAATATATATATATATATATATAATTAATTATATAATTAATTATATATTATATTATATTTATATACATAGTTAACTTGTAATTTTTAGTCCGTTGCATCGAGCGTTGAGAGTTGACTCTGGTCCCGGTTCCGGATTTTCGAACGTCCTTGCGTACAATTTAATATCTTGTACTTTGCATTTTGAATCTTGTACTCTTGTAATTTCGAGACGTTTCTTATCAATAATTGGAACCTCTTTGATTGTCTTTTGTACTTTTGAGCTTTTTGGTCGTTTGCGTCTTCAATTCGTCGAATCTATCTTTTGTCTTTACCTTTTATTATTTAAACGAATATCACTTGTAAATAGAACAATTGCAACTAAAAGCTTTTCTTTCTTGAGGAATAATGCTATGAAATATATGTTCATTTTTAGCATTATCAATATGCGACAGAGACGGTGGCAGGAGTTGATCAAAGATTATGATTGTGAAATTAAATACCATCCGGGTAAGGCAAATGTGGTTGCAGATGCGCTAAGTCGTAAAAGGTCAAGTGAAAATGTGAAATTCCTTCGATTGATTATAACTTCAGATTTGATTAACAGCATAAGAACTGTTCATGCCTGTGCTTTGGAGGACGAACATATTAAAACTGAACAAATAACCAAACGAAAAGTGGACTTAATTGATGACTCACGTGGACTAAAGACCTTAAACAATCGTGTTTGGGTGCCTAATCTTGGAGATTTGAGGGATTTAATCATGACAGAAGCTCACAAATCCAGATTGACAGTACATCCGGGTAGTAATAAGATGTATCATGACTTGAAAATAGTGTATTAGTGGCCGACAATGAAAACAGATATCGCTCGATATGTTAAAAAGTGTCATATATGTGCTCAAGTTAAGGCAGAACATCAGAAACCTTATGGTTCTTTACGTCAGTTATAGATTCCAGAGTGGAAATGGGAACATATAACGATGGATTTTGTGACTAAATTACGTCAAACTCAGAAAAGACATGATATGATTTGGGTAATACTGGATCGTCTAACTAAAAGTGCTCATTTTCTTGCTACTCGTGAAATAGCTTCGTTGAGTGAGTTAGCCGAATTGTATGTGAAAGAGATAGTTAGTCGACATGGTGTGCCGTTATTGATCATTTTAGACAGAGATTCCAGATTTGTGTCGAATTTTTGGAATAGTCTTCAACAGAATTTGGGTACGCGTGTGAATTTAAGTACAACTTATCATCCTCAGACAGACGGCCAGAGTGAAAGAATGATACAGACTTTGGAGGATATGTTAAGGGCTTGTGTGTTAGAATACGGTGGTTCGTGGGATACACATTTACCGTTGGTCGAATTCGCGTATAATAATTCATATCATTCGAGTATAGGGATGCCGCCTTATGAAATGTTGTACGGTCATCATTGCAGAACTCCAACTTGTTGGTTAGAAGCCGGGGAGAAACAGTTTACAGGTCCCGAAATTGTTCAAATGACAGCCGAAAAAGTTGCAATCGCGCGAGAAAAGTTGAAAGCCGCTAGAGATAGACAGAAAATGTATGTTGATCCGCGTAGACATCCGGTAACCTTTAATGTGGGTGAACGAGTGTATCTAAAAGTTTCACCGTGGAAAGGGGTTATCAGATTTGGTAAACGTGGTAAGTTAGCACCAAGATTTATTGGTCCGTTTTCGATCAGCGAAGTGTTGAATGATCAGACGGTGGTGTTAGATCTTCCGCCAGAGTTAACCGGTATTCATAATACATTCAACGTGTGTTATCTTCGTAAGTGTAAAGTCGATAATGAAACGCAACTCCTTCCTTTAGAAGATTTAAGGGTCGATTTGAATAAAAAATTGATGGAAGTGCCGGTCCATGTAGTTGACCGAAAGGTGACTAAGTTGAGAAATAAAGAGATACCGATGGTGTTGATTGAGTGGAAACACAGTTTGGGTTCTAATCTTACGTGGGAAACGGAAGAGTTGATGAGAAACCGCTACCCTCATTTGTTTGACCAAGACCAGATTCCGAGGACGGAATCTCCTTAAGGGGGGTGGATTTGTAACAGACTGAAACCCGGGCTAGTTGTAAGTGGACTATTTTGCCCTTAGGGTTTTATTATGTGTTTTATATGCTTTTATTTTAATTATGTGAATAGTGTTATTTTATTAATTGGTTAAGACCAGTTTGTGACAAGGGTTACAGAACAGGTTTATTTATTTAATTTGGACTCCGTTAGGGCCGCCTAACGAGGTACGAAAGATATCAGATAACTGATAAATACCCGTGTGTTGTACAGTGTGAGAATTAAACCCAATTAAATGACTAGTGTACTGTATTTTCTTCCCATTTCTTAAAAATTCACCAAAACACCGTACCTTCATCCCTCCCACCTAACCAAACCCTAATTCCCCATTGTTGACCTTGAGCTCGAATTAGTCTTGAAATCACGTTCTTTACACTCTACTGATTCTTTTAAGGTATGAATCATGAGCTTTCATGATCAATTTAGTGTTAAAATGGTATTTTTAAGTGTATTTGTTCAAAAGCTTGATTTTGTGTCAAAATCCATGGATTTGATGTTGTTATGGTCAAAACTTTGTGGGTTTATAGTCTATAACATGTAGTAATTGAGTTGTGGTAAGTTTTGGTGTCGAAAACGAGCTCTAGATCGAGTTTTGGTGAATTTAGCTTGAAGTCCGTAGGTTGTGTTCAGAATCTGCAGATGATGAACACAGTCAGCCGACTGTCGGTCGACTGGCGAGTGAACCGACCGACAGAGTGTGACTTTCGTCTGATTGTGGAAATAACAAATAAGTCGAGCGATTGGTAAAGTCAGTCGACCGGTTGTGTCAACAGTCGACCGATTGTCTACGTCAGTCGACCGATTGAGGAGACAGTCGACCTACTGTGTGTCCAGAGCAGAATGTTTTACCAAAGTGCTTTTTTCTATCCGTTATGCTGCCCATTTGTATTTTGGTGTTCAGGATGTAAATTTTGAAAATGCATAAGTGTTAAGTAGACCTTTTTGTGGCGCTTTTTGTGACTGATTTACTGTACTGTGCTGTTTTGTCTTAATGGACAGAAACTAACTTGATTTACCTTATGTTCAGGTGATAAGGATAAGGAAGCCGCTCAGTGATAGATTATCTGAGCTAGTTGCTGGTATTCAGCGAGTGGGTCTATCTACGGATAGAGTTTAAGTAGCATATCATGCTACTGTGATTGACTCTTTTACCATGCATAGTGTAGGAATTGCCATGATAGAATAATATCGTTTGCTTGATGTTGTATGTGAATTATGTGTACACTGTGTGAATGGCACCAGTCAGGCCTAGGGAGACTGGGGACTCGAGACCGTGCCTAGGAGAGGTTAGAGTCCATATGAGGTCAACCGTGCCTAGGGGAGGTTGGTCCATAGGCTACTGATTGTGGAGAAGAGTGTGAACGATGCATCCCCTGCATCTGGATAACTATACTGTGAATTGAGTAGCAGGGACTATCGGTAGACTCAGACCCGATCAGCTGGGAGTCGAGTGCTCGTACAAGCCGCCGATCCTCGTATTGTCTTATTGTATGCTAGTTGGTAGTTAGCAAGTGTTGTTGTTAGTATATAGCTTGTGTGTGGCTTAAGCTATATCTGTAGATAGATTCCATTCACTTAGCGGTGCGCTAATCCCCCACATATTTCCCCCCTTGCAGGTTTAGGTACTGCTAGTCGGGATGGGTGCTGATGCAGAAGACATGTTTGACAACCCTACTCTGATGTGGACTTTTGTTTAAATCATGTTTTGTAATAACGTAACACCGTTGTTTAAACTTAAACTTAATTACTCAGATTAATGTAATGACGTGACCTATACTGTGTTTATTAATAAAGTCTTCCGCTGTGTTTAAAAAAAAAGGCCGGTGTTACAAGTTGGTATCAGAGCATGGTTTGGCAGCAAGTACAAGCGCGTATTTTGTTCCTAAACCCTGAGGCAAGTCAAACATGTCTGTGGGAGTGGGGGCTAAGTGAAAATAGGATATACGTGTGTTAGTTGTGATTGAACTAACTGATATCCACTAAGCTTTTGTGTAAGCTGTTTTGTAGCACAGGTATGGCTGATAGAAACGCAACTGGCCCATCCAACCCCGGAACATTCAGAGCACCAGAAGAGGGTGTTGAGTCTGATGATGATCAGAATAGTTATATCCTTCAATTAGAAAGCAAGCTAAAAGAGGCTGAAGACAAAATTAATGAGCTTGAATTGGCAAGACATTCTGAAAATGATGATACACCACCTGGATTCCCAACCGCACAATCCCAAACGATGCCTAATGTGCACCAGAACCAGTTTCAGAATCAAATACCTAACCAATATTATATGCCACCGCAAAACACTTTTACTTACCAACATCCCATGATGATGAACCCGTACCAAATGCAATTGTTTCAACAACATTACTTACCAAAATCCCATGATGATGACTTTTGTTTAAATCATGTTTTGTAATAACGTAACACCGTTGTGTAAACTTAAACTTAATTACTCAGATTAATGTAATGACGTGACCTATACTGTGTTTATTAATAAAGTCTTCCGCTGTGTTTAAAAAAAAAGGCCGGTGTTACAGTATTGGAAAGAGGTAATCTTCAAGTATCTTCAAGCCTAGTTTAAATAGGCAAAATAGAATTGCAATGAAGTGGTACACATACCGTTGAAACAACTAGCCAAAACTTCCATGGTACTTGCAATGGTCTTGGAAATAATCAATGATAATGACCTTTCACTACAAATAAGGAAAGCATCTTTTTCTTGGTTTACCATTGTCATAAACATCCTCACTAAATATGGAAAATGCTGAATTTTTGTTCAATGACAATTTGAAACCATCCAAACTTCTTTTTGTGAGTCTTCTATGTATTTGTCATCATTTAGTTGCATGTATATACTTTCATTGGTTACTTGCAACACTCCAAACTACATAACCCATGACTTCAACCATTTGTCTTTTCTTTGATGGAAGTATCTAGCTCTTTAGAACCTTGTTACATCTTAATTGAACTAGTTTGAATCTAGTTGAAATATTTTGACAAACCACAAAACTCCAAACACCATAACCCATGTATGTAACACTTTGTCAACTTATGAGTGAAAATATCTATCATCACTGGTGGCTTGCAACATGCCAAAGATGGCCATTTTAACACTAGTGAAGACTTCTTGAAAGTTACACTAATATTCCAAGTTAATTATACTTAACCATGTAAGTATAGTTTCAACGGTTAAGAGGAGAGCATCTCTTTATTTGGGACTTAATGACCATCCTAATTATGTCTAGATAAACTTTAGGAATAAAATGATATCTTGTAACACTTATGTGTTTAACTTTAATCCAAGGCTTAAGTGTCATTAAGTTGTCATTAAGTGTGATTAATCAATATTAGTGCTTTAGTGACAAAAACTCTTTTTGATATGAAGGAGGCAACTATTCTAAGCATGTTTAAAGAAGTTTCATAAATTATAGATGCCCATTAATTTGACACTCAAAACAACATCAAATTTCAAGTTTTAGTCCAAAATACACTTTTTGTCAAAACCACATAAAAACTCATTTTGCAAGTGATTTTTATCATGAAATCAATGATGGTTTACCTTAAAAGGATCGGTATAACAAGTGGAACATGATGGCATAACTGATTTGAGTTTAAGAACAACTTTGTAAATTAGGGTTAATGGACTGAGAAGAAGAACGAGCGGTGTTTTGGGAAAATATCTAAAAATGATAAGGTACAGGTATAATTAAAGGGTTATAATCCACACCCCAAAATACACTGGTATTTTCCAGTTATCTGGAACACAATGTACCATATTCGGAAACCCAATTGAGGTCCAAATGACATAACCCAAATATCTCGGTATCCCTTGTCACAAAACGGATCTAACTAATTAAATAATCAATAACACATAATTATTTAATTCACTTAAATAAACGAAAGGGCCAAATTAGTAATTTACCACTATGCCCGAGATGATGATGTTACAAATTTACCCTCCTTAAGAAGATTTCATCCTTGGAATCTGGTCAAGGTCAAATAGGTAAGGGTATGTAGAGGCCATCAATTCCTCGGTCTCCTACGTTAAATTGGTGCCCAAACTGTGCTTCCACTCTACAAGCACCATAGAGATCTGTTTCTTGCGCAACTTAGTCACTTTTCTGTTGACGATTCTCACTAGTTCTTCTACCAATTTCTTACTAGAGCCTACTTTCAGATCTTGTAGAGGAAGATTTGGTATTCATCGTCCACTTTACACTTGCGAATATAGTAAATGTTGAACGTGTCATGGATACCTGCTAACTTTGGAGGAAAATCCAACACTACACTTTGGTCATTCAACACTTGACGAATCAAAAATGGACCAATATACCTCGGTGCTAACTTCCCCTTTTCCAAAATCTGATTACACCTTTCCATGGTGACACTTTCAATACACACGTTCACCTACACAAAAAGTCACTGGTCGACGACGTGGATCTGCATACATCTTTTGTCGATCTCTGGCCGCTTTTAATTTATCACGTGTAATAGCTACTTTGTCTGCTGTCATTTGCACTATTTCAGGTCCAAATTTTTTTTCTCTAGCCTCCAACCAACATGATGGAGTCCTACATTTTCTACCATAAAACATTTCATAGGGGGCATGCCGATACTCGAATGGTAGGAGTTTGTAAGAAAATTCGATCAACGGTAGATGTGAATCCCATGACCCACCATATTCTAACACATATGCTCGTAGCATATCCTCTAATGTCTGTATAGTCCGTTCACATTGACCTTATGTTTGAGGATGATAGGCTGTACTAAAGTGGACACGAGTACCCAGTTGTTCTTGCAGACTCTTCCAAACGTTTGACACAAATCTCGAATCTCTATATAATACAATAGACAACGGTATCCCATGTCTTGAAATAATTTCATTCAAGTACTGAGTGAGGCGGTTAGAAAATGAGCACTCTTAGTTAAACGATCCACTATTACCCAGATCATGTCGTTTTCTTTCTAGGTTTGGGGCAAGTTTGTCACGAAATCCATAGTGATATGTTCCCACTTCCATTCTGAAATTTCTAGTGTTCGCAAAGACCCATAAGGTTTCTGGTGTTCAGCTTTCACTTGAGCGCAAATATGACACTTTTTCACGTATTGCGCGATGTCTGTTTTCATTGTTGGGCACCAATATAATACTTTTAAATCTCTATACATTTTAGTACTACCTAGATGCACAAATAATCTCGATTTATGAGCTTCATATAAGATTAAATCTCGTAGTCCTCCAAGCATAAGCACCCAAACTCAGTACTGATAGTTCTTTAATCCACGTGATGCATTGATTAAATCCACTTTTCTTTTTACCATCAACTCGGACTTCAAATGTTCATCTTGTAGAGCTTCAAGTTGCACTATCTTTAGTCTATCCACTAAATCTGATATAATCTCAATTCGCATAAATTTCACACTGTCAGAGGATTTCTTAAGACTTAACACATCAGCGACAACGTTTGCTTTACCAGGATGATATCTTGTTTCACAGTCGTAATCTTTAATTAGTTCCTGCCGCTGTCTGTGACACATATTCATTTCCTTTTATGAAAAGATGTACTGTAGACTTTTGTGATCCGTGCAGATAACATAATGCGTACCATAAAGATAATGTTCGAGTTGACACAATAATTGCTTCAGGGTTTGAAAAGCTATTTCTTGTTCATCACTCCATCGAAATATCACATCCTTTCTTGTTAACATTGTCAAAGGACCTACTATTTTTGAAAAATTTTAATGAACCGTTGGTAATAACTGGCCAATCACAGAAAGCTCTTAATTTTCGTCATATTCTTTGGTGAATTCCAAATCATTACAGCTTCAATCTTTGATGGATCCACTTTGATACCTTCATGACCCAAAAATTGAACTTCACGTGTCCAGAACTCACCCTTTGAAAATTTTGCATATAGTTGTTCACGTCTCAAGAGTTTCAACACTTGTCTTAAATGCTCAGATTCGGTTTTTGAGTACACTAAGATGTCATCAATGAACACAATTACGAATTTATCCAAAAACAGTTTACACACCATATTTATAAGATCCATGAATATTGCTTGGAATGTTAGTTAACCAAATGGAATCACTAGAAACTCGTAATGACCATAATGGGTACGAAAAACATTTTTAGGTATGTTAGATTTTGCGAAATAGACCTGATGATACCCTGATGGTAGATCAATTTTTGAAAAGTACGAAGCTCCCTGAAGTTGATCAAATAAATCGTCTATTCTCGGAAGCGGATACTTGTTCTTCACTGTTCCTTTATTCAATTCACGATAACCTATGCACACGCGGAGAGTCTCATCTTTTTTTTCACAATTAACACGGGCGCACCCTACGAGGAAGAACTTGGACGATTAATAAACCCTCAATCAAGTAGTTCCTGTATTTGGGACATCATTTCACGAATTTTTGAAGGCGCTAATCGATAAGGAGCCTTGGAAACTGGCGTAGCCCCTGACACTAACTCTATCTTATACTCAACTTTCGTGACTGGCATAAACCCCGACAATTCATCTTAGAACACTTCTGGAAATTCTGACACTACTGGAACATCGGTCACTAGTTTCTTTTCTTTCTTCACATCGATCACATAAGCCATGTAAGAATCACAACCTTTGACTAACGATTTATCAGCTTTCATCATCATAACCAAAGGACATCGAAACCCACCACGCTCACCACGCACCACTACTCGTCGCCTATCGATCAAGGGAAAGGAAATAATCTTTCTATCGCATTTAACATTAGCCTTATGTTTACTAAGCCAATTCATGCCTATTACTAGGTCAAAGGTCGGAATAGGCATCACTAACTAGTCTATAGGGAATAAACTACCCTCAATGTCGATGTTGGCTCTAGATATACATGTTGTGACTGGAATGATTTTACCATCGGCTACTTCTACACTTAAATGATCAGGCAACACATTCACATGCAGTTTTAACTTAGCACACAATACAGTTGACATAAAAGAGCGTTTGGCTTCGGTATCAAATAACACGCGAGCCAGCACGGAATTTACTAGAAACATACCAGTGATTACATCGTCAGTAGCGGTTGTAGTGTCTACTGACATGTGAAAGGTTCTGGCTTCCGGCAATGGGGGATTCTTGCGTTTCTACCCAGTAGAAGAAGTGAATGACCCCCTACTGAACCAGCACACGACCCTGACCCTGTCCTAGATCCTACCCTAGTATACGCTTTCCTAGCATACAGAAAATCTTTCAATCGGTGACCTTCCTTCTGACAATTCCAACACACACTGTCCTTGAAAGTGCAACTCTACAGTTCATGACCCACTATTCCGCACCTCAAACACCTCGTTGTCAATGACGAACACTTGACACTGTGAGTAGACTTACATGCCCTACACTACACTTTCTGAACACTTGACACAGATCCACTTGAACCAGAGTGTCCCTTAGACTGGAACTTTCTTGAGTTCTTTAACTTCTGAGTATACTAACTTACAGCTGATCTTACTTGCGTCACTCTTTGAGATTTCACAGTTTTAGTGGCTTTCACATCATTTTCAGTCATCTTTGCCAACATATGAGCCTGAGACAAAGATGTAGCAAGTCTTGCAATGTCATGTATTCAAGCTTCAATATCTCCACAAACTTCTGCACTTGAGATTGTTCATCAGGCACCCACTATTGTACTAACATTAATTTATCCATATACTGTTCAAAAACTTCACCAACCTTCATATTTTTAGTTATTTATATTTCCATAATTTCCTGCTTCAACCTATTAATAATCGTATGTTGTACAATATTGTTCTTGCACTTTAGCAGCAAACTGCTCCCAAGTCACTTGATTCATTTGTTCTTCAGTCAAAGGAGCCGTGATAGTATCCCACCATACCATTGCTCGGTTCACCAAGAGGCGACTGGAATAAGTTAACTTCAGTTCGGGTTCACACTGACACGCTATTAATGCCCTATCCACTGCTCTTAACCTATTCATTGTTACACTTGGATCATGATGACCTGAATATTCTGGCAGATTACAATCCAAAAACTGTTTAAAAGTACACTTTTTCTTTTCCTTTACAATTTTCTGAATTATAGGAATTTGGTATTGATACTGTGGTGGGTACTGATACTTCACTTGAGCTTGAGACTGATTTTGAAATGGGAATGACTGAGAACTACCCCTTGTTGACACGGTAGTATACTGAGTCACAGTATACCTGGAGGTGCGGTCTCATCATTACCCACTGCGGTACCTACAGGAAGAGCACTTTGTAATTTCGCTACCCGATCTCGGGCGTCCTTTAATTGACTCTCAATTCCTTGTATATATTCTCATTCATCATCATCTGATTCTTCTTCTTCTTCTATTGGAGCTCTGAAGATTCCAGGGGTAGGTGGAGCTGGGACATTTGGTTGCTGGTCACCCATGTACTACACATCATCTCACCGAAGCTTAGTAGATAATCTGTTAGTCTAAACACTAATCACAATCACCTAGACACCTGATCCTACATTCACATTTCTCCCACTTAGATGTTTGACATGACACTATCATAGGTTTAGGAGTACGACGCTTGACACAACATACATACCGCCAAACCTACGCTCTGATACCAACTTGTAACACCGTACATTTTTTAAACATTCACAGCTTAAGATGTGTTTTACAAATGCCTCGTATAAATATACATTACATCATTATACGATTAGAAAGCACAGGTGGTACGTTACTATTACAAACCATTACAAATATATTATTTACTATAAAATCATCAGAGTTGCATTATATCGAACATCTTCAATTTTCCTGCAATACCCACCAAAAGCTGCTAATATACACATGCAGGGAAAAACACTGTGGGGGAGTTAGCATAATGATAAGTGAATGGAAATAATCTAATAGGATGTCACTATAAGCTCTAAGCACAGCTCAAGGTCACAAGTCACAGGCTACTGGGGCACTAGCACAGAAAAGATCACAATAGGACCGGTAACCTGGACGGGCCTTTAACTGTTGAGCTGATCGGGTTAGTGTTCACCGATAGTCATTAGTACTGAAACACTGGTATAGTCTTCCAAACGTGACAAACTCGTCATTCACACTATACCACCATATCAGTAGCACAAGGACTCAACCAAATTTCTATCGTACAAAACACCCCGCTAGGAATGGTTGACCTCTTCCGTCACACAAAACACCTTGACGAGATCACTGGGTGTACACGCAATCACATAATATCACATTCACTGGTCATAGACTAAAGGCACAATCTAATCTTACATAATATGGATTACTGAGTATATATCACTAATCACAAGACATAACACCGTCTTATTACTATATAAAAATATCCGAAAGGTTAGTCCCACTCACCTGAAAGCATAAGTACTTAGTGGTCTTATTTTACTGAGCCTTCACCTTTCTGTTTGTCACCTAAGAATCATTAAAAATTTACAAGTTAGTAATAGAGTTATCCGCAAATATACAAACGGACAACATAACGGATATAAATAAACATTTAATAAAATTTCAATGCCCAGACCATCAGTCGATCGTCATAGACGGTCGGCCGACTGTCACCACTCCATTGGTCGATCGTCTAAATAATATCCATTGGTTGAAGGACCTACACTATCGGTCGATGGTCAAGTCCACGGCCGATTGACGGCCACCATCGGTCGATGGTCAATGACCATCCGCCGACTGTAGTTCATCACCAGCAGCAGCTGCTAAATTACGGGACCAATCTTGTTCCCAAACTCGTTTTGACAAAAAAAATGACCATTCAACATTCACTACATAGTTTAGGCCGTAAACTCACTAATTTGACACTCAAAACAATATCAAATCTCAAGTTTTGGTCCAAAATACTCTTTTTGTCAAAACCACACAAAAGCTCATTTTTCAAATGATTTTGATCAGGAAATCATTGATGGTGTACCTTAAAACGATTAGTAGAACAAGAGGAACAAGATGGTATAACTGATTTGAGTTTAAGAACAACTTTATGAATTAGGTTCAATGGATTAATAAGAAGAACGAGCGGTGTTTTAGGAAAATATCTCAAAATGATAAGGTATAGGTATAATAGAAGGGTCATAATCCACACCCCACAATACACGGGTATTTTTCAGTTATCCGGAACACAATGTACCATATTTGGAAACCCAAATAAGGTCCAAATAACATAACCCAAAAATCCCTGTGACCCTTGTCTCAAAACGAATCTAACCTCACAACTAAATAATCAATAACACATTATTATTTAATTTACTCAAATAAACCGAAGGACCAAATTAGTAATTTACCACTAGGCCCCAGACAAGGATGTAACAAATAAACACAAGGATAAATAAAAATTCATCATAGTATTAATCAAGAATAAGCAATTAAAGTTACCAATGATTGAATCTTGTTACAACTGAATTCAAGTGAAAAAAACTAAAGTACAATAGTGAAAAAGGTCCAAAATGCTACCTTAAACCCCAAGAATTCGTTAATAAAAAGCTGACTATTAAGTTGGGGTATAAAGGGGTATTTATAGATGGAAATTCGGACTGCCGACCGACCTTGACCTCGCAACTGCAACCCCTTATCTCGCGATTGCGAGATCTGCAACAACCGGACTTCGCGACCACGAATTGTCTTTTGGTGCCCGCGAAATTACATTTTAATTACTTCAACTTCTGTTAATACTTCGTGGCCGTAGTATACCAACCCGCACCCATAATCCTCATTCTTACGATCGTAAAGAGATGTCTCGCAACCGCGAGATGCATGCATAAACAACATCTCGATATTAATCGCTATTTTTTGATTTATTTTGCAAAATTTTATGATGAAACTTGATGAATTTATCTAAAATACTAACATGAAGACTTCCCGCGCTCAAATCATCATTTTATTTATAATCGTCTCAATCAAAAGTCTTCAATCTTCACAAAACAACAACATTAGGAAACCGATATTATGAATAAATATATAGCCAAATGAGGTGATATCAAATTCCCCTACGCTTGAACCTTGTTTGTCCTCAAGCAAGACTAATCTTCAATATAACGTAAAATAGCAAGGTTCAAGTCTTCAAGTTCTTCAAAGTGTATATATCAACAATAAGCTCGAAAGATCACCAAATGTAACACATGACAAGAGAACCAGGCACTAATTACATACTATGCACTAGTTGTAAAACTAGAGGCATTATCGTCAATTCCAATAGTGAAAATCAGTTGAAAAGTGGGTGTTCAATTATAGTCATCCTCGTGTTCAGGACAACGACACTCATCATATGTACCAACGACCAGTCTGATGACTCAAGAGCAGGGTGCACAAATGAAGGAGGGTCGTGGAATTTAAGTCCCACATGACTTATAATGAGATAAATGGTTTCTTGGATTTGGCCCCAAGTAGCTCTCGTTTTTCAGCTTTAGCCATGCTCTCTTTTACGGTATAACTGTTTTCATGAAATTTTGTGCAATAGTTCAACCACTAAAGTAAATGAACTTAATTGGGGGGTTACAACTGCGAAGACTGGGCTATTGCGTGGTATGAATCCTGCTCCAACTTAAATCGTAATCAATCTTACATTGGACAACAACCCAGATTTAACCTACTACGCAAATTCAGTTTGAAAGTTCATGATTTTCTCTTCCCACAGTACCTTTACCTCTTAAAAAATGTTAGTTTGAAATGAATATAATTTAGGAAGATGTTATACCAAGTGAAACGAAACTTGAAATACCTTACTTCCAAGTTTTAAGATGGAACAGCCGGAATTCCTTTACACACACACGCACACACATACACAAAAATACTACAAAACATAAAATTTCATCGAGGTACCTGCATAACTCAACTCACAATAGTGATAAAATTTAATCAATAAAACAATTACAACTTGGCTTTTGAAATCATCAAATATTTTAAAATATCCTCAAATTTTTCAAACAATGACTCATAAGTAAGACATCAAGCCAAGTGTAGTACATCCACGAGAATTTATATCTCTCCCCTACAATTAAGATCATGTAATGCCCTCAGTACATGAAATCAAATAACCCAAATAAAATTCGAGAGGATAATAGAGTAATGGGAGTAAATGTAATCCAGATGTAGAGAATGAAATTGAGAAACAGAGTGATAGACGGTTCTGCACTGACGACCATTCCACGAGTGTCATCACAATGTTCACCTCATAAGTACCTTCAATGAATACACAAGAGCACAAAACAAAAAAAGCAAAATATTTTTGGGTTTTTTAATTTTCAAAAATTTTAGGGTTTTTTAAATTTTCAACTCATGCTATACAAAATATACAAAGATACATGTGCAAGTTTATTAACGAGTCATGCACTAGACTCGGTCTCCTCCTCAGATAATACCCGGATGGTAGTAGGTTCCTTCCTTCAGTTCGTTGAAACCACCACTAAAATTACCATCAGCAATCATCATTAACATCCATTCATCCGCAACTTTTGACTCCTTAGTTAAATCCCTTAACTTTTCCTTCTCTTTACTTGAACAATTAGAAACCAATCTATTTCTTACGTGCTCATCCTTTTCATTCATAGAATTCCTAACCCTACCATATAACTTTCGCATTGACTTTTCAACAACCTCATCAACCGGTTTACCTAAGGGTTTCTACTCTACCTTTCTCCCATACTTGGTTGGTTTACTATTTCTAGTTTTATCCTTAAAGGTTTCAACACTTGTTACCACATTCACAGCAACTACGAGTGTGGGTGGTGGGTTAATAGAAAACTTAGTTTGAAAACTTAAACTTTTACCTCTATCTTTTATAACTAACTTCCCCAATTCTCCAGTCAGTTAACGCACCTACAGTTACTAAAAATTACCTACCCAAAATATTCGGTACAACCTTATCTACAATCATATCAACAACTACAAAATCAGTAGGAAATTCTAATTCTCCTACATTAACAACCAAATTTTCAGAAATCCCTATGGGTCTACTAATCGACTGGAAAATCAATCTAACACCTGTAGTAGTCGGCTTAAGTTCACATAAAATCAAACGCAAGTAAATAGAATAAGGCATTAAATTCATGCTCCCACCTGAATCCGTTAATGCTCTAAATAACTCTGATCCTTCCACCTTACAAGGCACAATAAATACCCTAGGATCACATAACTTTGGTGACAACTCACTCTTCCTTACAATAGCAGCCTATTCTGCCTCAAGAAATGCGGAGAACGCCTATTCATGCTCACCCTTCTTAGCTATCAACTCCTTGAAGAATTTCCCATATTTAGGCATACCTACAAGAACATCAACTAAAGGAACATTGATAGGAGTTGGATAGACGAACTATATCTTGGCTACTCCTTTTTTTCTTGCAGGAGTTGGATAGAGAAATAGACTAGTAAAGGTGAGAGTTGTGATCGCCATTTGGTAATTGACATCCGTTTCGGATGAGTTATACGATGTGGTGTTTCAACTCGAACGATGAAACTTGTGTCTCCAGGAATCTGATTCGTCATTATTGACCTTTAATCAAGGGTTTGATATTTTCTGCAAGGGCGATTCATTGTGCCATCGGGTTGTAAAAGGCTTTACATTTATATTCCTTGCGTGCATTGCGTATTATCTATTCAGGATCATGAACAAATATCAATGGTCCTGGTCTGGATTAGGTTTGCATCATACAGTATGCAATAATAGTAGTTTATAGGAAATCCTAAAGGATCCCAGGGTATTCTATAGATAGTCTACTAAGGTAAAAATGTTTAACTAAAGTAATTTGGATCGTAATGCTGTTTCCCTGGTAAATAGATAATAATGTCCTTCACAGACTATCTTTTAAACCAAATGGCAAGGCTTAACTAGTGGAGAGGCGGGACCTTTTGATCCCAATAAATTGAAGATTGTTCAGAAAATCCAATAACCAAGTTCAACTAGACTTTCTAGACCTAGGTTGTTCGAAACGTTAATATCTTATACCAGTCCCTGGCAGCTACGCCAAAAACTCCACTACTGACTGATATGGCCCAAAAGGACTGTTTATTTTAGTGCTATGTCATCGAGTCGCTAAACTTTAAATCGGGATATTAGAAGGTGATGATGGTTTTAAATTTATAATAGCGGGGCCTAAATCTACTACTTCTTCCTATGGGTGAGCAAGAGAAGTATGACCAGAGTCGTTCATTTAAGAAGACGACAGAATAGAAACAATTACAATAGCAATTTAATCTTATTCCAATAGATGGTTTTAAGTAAGGGTAGTTATGTTTTGGGTTTTCTAATCATAATAAGATAAATATAAATAAAAAAAGGTATAAAGATAAAATTTTTAGTTCGGATAAGGATAAGGCAAGTGCATGTTATGATTTCATAGGCTATGCAAAGTTGTAATAGTGAACTAATTGCTCATGGATAGATGATGATCCGAGAATCGTTATACTGTACCAAATGTCCCCGTCAAATGATTAACATGTCACTGGGTAAATACGTTGGTTTAGTGATTATGAATAGACATCAATACCCTTTACCCCCGACGTCCACTATCATATCTATGTGATAATGCAGACAACTTTGTGTTATCCAGGCATGGTCCAAGCTATCGGAATAGGCGTCATATTAACATTTCCGGGTATATGTACGATAAAGTTTAAACGTTATTATGCAAGACGAAAGTTCTCAAGATTATCCCTAGCTGAGAGACCTGATGTGACTTAATTCTTCCTTTTCATGATTGCTATATTTGAAAAGTAGCTAGGTTTTAATTAAAGAAAGTAACCTTAAGACACCATGGCCAAGTTGAGTTTAACCTCCATGAACAAGTTTCGTGATCCTAATGTTTCCATTCCTTTATGATTTAAACAAACAGTTCCTTGATTTGACTAAAGAAACTGTAACCTTAGTGCAATGATCAGGCCATGTTATGGTATAATGTACTTGATATGGCCGAAATGGACGGTTTTAATTATACGGTGTCGTCAGGTCGCAAGGTGTCAGAAACGGCTTATCAAGAGAGAGAATAATACTTTTAAATTTATATTAGTGGGGCCTAAATTGTACTACTCCTTATTATGAGTAAGGGAAGTATGACCTAGGGTCGTATTTTTAAGATATCAGTAGAATCGAACCTATAAGTAAATCTTACGATAATCCTAAAGTGAAGGAGTAGTGGTTTGTTACCTAATTTTGGGTTTTCTAGTTTGTAAGATAAAGTAAAGTAAATGTGATAAAATTTGTAATTCAGATAAGGTTAAAACAAGCGTACACTATGGTTTCATCAGTTACTTTGCGGAGATTATGGAATGTTGGCTCATGAATACGTAGTGACCTTGTATTCATTACACTGGTCCTAAACGCCCCTGTCATAAGACATGTCACTGGATAATGCGATAGGCTTGAAAATTCTGAATAGACATCAACGTCCCTTACCCTCGATGCCCGTGCAGTCTGACTACAGGCATACACGTTTAGACGACTCATCTATAACACCTCGTCAAAATCCATTAACGGAATGTTAACTCTGGTCCCAGTGCTCGGCATGACTTCTACGTAACAGCAATGTTCTACAGCAGAAGCAACTAAGACCTAAGATAAAACATGCAAAACGGATCAACATCAAGTTGAGTGAATCTACAGGTTTTAGTAAATAGTTCTCGTATATTTCATAAAACAGATTCCATAAATTGTTTGTCTAAAATCAGTTCTCAAAATCGTTTATCAGAATAAACCACTAAGGTTTAATCTTAAAAGTTTGCATATAACAAATGCTAAGTAATAAACTGTGTCACGACCCCATTTCAATCCCGAAATGTGAGGTGATAGGTGTCCTAGTTATAGTTAACGATTTCTAAAGACGACAGCGGAAACGTTTTTATTTCAACACACAATTACAAGTTTTGAGTTACATGTCGGGACTTAAAAGTAAAGTACAACAATTACAACCATAACATAACAAAGTACAACACTTAAACATAGTTCATGATGATTTATTTTTAAAACGACGTCCCGACATCCTGACTGAAATGTCCCGTTCTTATTGATTAAAAACGTTCCATATTAATTGATTTCGTTGCGAGGTTTTGACCTCTATATGAGACGTTTTTCAAAGACTGCATTCATTTTAAAACAAACCATAACCTTTATTTCATAAATAAAGGTTTAAAAAGCTTTACGTAGATTATCAAATAATGATAATCTAAAATATCCTGTTTACACACGACCATTACATAATGGTTTACAATACAAATATGTTACATCGAAATCAGTTTCTTGAATGCAGTTTTTACACAATATCATACAAACATGGACTCCAAATCTTGTCCTTATTTTAGTATGCAACAGCGGAAGCTCTTAATATTCACCTGAGAATAAACATGCTTTAAACGTCAACAAAAATGTTGGTGAGTTATAGGTTTAACCTATATATATCAAATCATAACAATAGACCACAATATTTCATATTTCAATACACATCCCATACATAGAGATAAAAATCATTCATATGGTGAACACCTGGTAACCGACATTAACAAGATGCATATATAAGAATATCCCCATCATTCCGGGACACCCTTCGGATATGATATAAATTTCGAAGTACTAAAGCATCCGGTACTTTGGATGGGGTTTGTGAGGCCCAATAGATCTATCTTTAGGATTCGCGTCAATTAGGGTATCTGTTCCCTAATTCTTAGATTACCAGACTTAATAAAAAGGGGCATATTCGATTTCGATAATTCAACCATAGAATGTAGTTTCACGTACTTGTGTCTATTTTGTAAATCATTTATAAAACCTGCATGTATTCTCATCCCAAAAATATTAGATTTTAAAAGTGGGACTATAACTCACTTTCACAGATTTTTTACTTCGTCGGGAAGTAAGACTTGGCCACAGGTTGATTCACGAACCTATAACAATATATACATATATATCAAAGTATGTTCAAAATATATTTACAACACTTTTAATATATTTTGATGTTTTAAGTTTATTAAGTCAGCTGTCCTCGTTAGTAACCTACAACTAGTTGTCCACAGTTAGATGTACAGAAATAAATCGATAAATATTATCTTGAATCAATCCACGACCCAGTGTATACGTATCTCAGTATTGATCACAACTCAAACTATATATATTTTGGAATCAACCTCAACCCTGTATAGCTAACTCCAACATTCACATATAGAGTGTCCATGGTTGTTCCGAAATATATATAGATGTGTCGACATGATAGGTCGAAACATTGTATACGTGTCTATGGTATCTCAAGATTACATAATATACAATACAAGTTGATTAAGTTATGGTTGGAATAGATTTGTTACCAATTTTCACGTAGCTAAAATGAGAAAAATTATCCAATCTTGTTTTACCCATAACTTCTTCATTTTAAATCCGTTTTGAGTGAATCAAATTGCTATGGTTTCATATTGAACTATATTTTATGAATCTAAACAGAAAAAGTATAGGTTTATAGACGTAAAAATAAGTTACAAGTCGTTTTTGTAAAGGTAGTCATTTCAGTCGAAAGAACGACGTCTAGATGACCATTTTAGAAAACATACTTCCACTTTGAGTTTAACCATAATTTTTGGATATAGTTTCATGTTCATAATAAAAATCATTTTCTCAGAATAACAACTTTTAAATCAAAGTTTATCATAGTTTTTAAGTAACTAACCCAAAACAGCCCGCGGTGTTACTACGACGGCGTAAATCCGGTTTTACGGTGTTTTTCGTGTTTCCAGGTTTTAAATCATTAAGTTAGCATATCATATAGATATAGAACATGTGTTTAGTTGATTTTAAAAGTCAAGTTAGAAGGATTAACTTTTGTTTGCGAACAAGTTCAGAATTAACTAAACTATGTTCTAGTGATTACAAGTTTAAACCTTCGAATAAGATAGCTTTATATGTATGAATCGAATGATGTTATGAACATCATTACTACCTTAAGTTCCTTGGATAAACCTACTGGAAAATAGAAAAATGGATCTAGCTTCAATGGATCCTTGGATGGCTCGAAGTTCTTGAAGCAGAATCATGACACGAAAACAAGTTCAAGTAAGATCATCACTTGAAATAAGATTGTTATAGTTATAGAAATTGAACCAAAGTTTGAATATGATTATTACCTTGTATTAGAATGATAAAATACTGTAATAAACAAAGATTTCTTGAGGTTGGATGATCACCTTACAAGATTGGAAGTGAGCTAGCAAACTTGAAAGTATTCTTGATTTTATGAAACTAGAACTTTTGGAATTTATGAAGAACACTTAGAACTTGAAGATAGAACTTGAGAGAGATCAATTAGATGAAGAAAATTGAAGAATTAAAGTGTTTGTAGGTGTTTTTGGTCGTTGGTGTATGGATTAGATATAAAGGATATGTAATTTTGTTTTCATGTAAATAAGTCATGAATGATTACTCATATTTTTGTAATTTTATGAGATATTTCATGCTAGTTGCCAAATGATGGTTCCCACATGTGTTAGGTGACTCAAATGGGCTGCTAAGAGCTGATCATTAGAGTGTATATACCAATAGTACATACATCTAAAAGCTGTGTATTGTACGAGTACGAATACGGGTGCATACGAGTAGAATTGTTGATGAAACTGAACGAGGATGTAATTGTAAGCATTTTTGTTAAGTAGAAGTATTTTGATAAGTGTCTTGAAGTCTTTCAAAAGTGTATGAATACATATTAAAACATTACATGTATATACATTTTAACTGAGTCGTTAAGTCATCGTTAGTCGTTACATGTAAATGTTGTTTTGAAACCTTTAGGTTAACGATCTTGTTAAATGTTGTTAACCCAATGTTTATAATATCAAAAGAGATTTTAAATTATTATATTATCATGATATTATGATGTACTAATATCTCTTAATATGATATATATACATTAAATGTCGTTACAACGATAATCGTTACATATATGTCTCGTTTCAAAATCATTAAGTTAGTAGTCTTGTTTTTACATATGTAGTTCATTGTTAATATACTTAATGATATGTTTACTTATCATAATATCATGTTAACTATATATATAACCATATATATGTCATCATATAGTTTTTACAAGTTTTAACGTTCGTGAATCACCGGTCAACTTGGGTGGTCAATTGTCTATATGAAACATATTTCAATTAATCAAGTCTTAACAAGTTTGATTGCTTAACATGTTGGAAAATTTTATCATGTAAATATCAATCTCAATTAATATATATAAACATGAAAAAGTTCGGGTCACTACAGTACCTACCCGTTAAATAAATTTCGTCCCGAAATTTTAAGCTGTTGAAGGTGTTGACGAATCTTCTGGAAATAGATGCGGGTATTTCTTCTTCATCTGATCTTCACGCTCCCAGGTGAACTCGGGTCCTCTACGAGCATTCCATCGAACCTTAACAATTGGTATCTTGTTTTGCTTAAGTCTTTTAACCTCACGATCCATTATTTCGACGGGTTCTTCGATGAATTGGAGTTTTTCGTTGAGTTGGATTTCATCTAGCGGAATAGTGAGATCTTCTTTAGCAAAAAATTTCTTCAAATTCGAGACGTGGAAAGTGTTATGTACAGCCGCGAGTTGTTGAGGTAACTCAAGTCGGTAAGCTACTGGTCCGACACGATCAATAATCTTGAATGGTCCAATATACCTTGGATTTAATTTCCCTCGTTTACCATATCGAACAACGCCTTTCCAAGGTGCAACTTTAAGCATGACCATCTCTCCAATTTCAAATTGTATATCTTTTCTTTTAATGTCAGCGTAGCTCTTTTGTCGACTTTGGGCGGTTTTCAATCGTTGTTGAATTTGGATGATCTTCTCGGTAGTTTCTTGTATAATCTCCGGACCCGTAATCTGTCTATCCCCCACTTCACTCCAACAAATCGGAGACCTGCACTTTCTACCATAAAGTGCTTCAAACGGCGCCATCTTAATGCTTGAATGGTAGCTGTTGTTGTAGGAAAATTCTGCTAACGGTAGATGTCGATCCCAACTATTTTCGAAATCAATAACACATGCTCGTAGCATGTCTTCAAGCGTTTGTATCATCCTTTCGCTCTGCCCATCAGTTTGTGGATGATAGGCAGTACTCATGTCTAGACGAGTTCCTAATGCTTGCTGTAATGTCTGCCAGAATCTTGAAATAAATCTGCCATCCCTATCCGAGATAATAGAGATTGGTATTCCATGTCTGGAGACGACTTCCTTCAAATACAGTCGTGCTAACTTCTCCATCTTGTCATCTTCTCTTATTGGCAGGAAGTGTGCTGATTTGGTGAGACGATCAACTATTACCCAAATAGTATCAAAACCACTTGCAGTCCTTGGCAATTTAGTGATGAAATCCATGGTAATGTTTTCCCATTTCCATTCTGGGATTTCGGGTTGTTGAAGTAGACCTGATGGTTTCTGATGCTCAGCTTTGACCTTAGAACACGTCAAACATTCTCCTACGTATTTAGCAACATCGGCTTTCATACCCGGCCACCAAAAATGTTTCTTGAGATCCTTGTACATCTTCCCCGTTCCAGGATGTATTGAGTATCTGGTTTTATGAGCTTCTCTAAGTACCATTTCTCTCATATCTCCAAATTTTGGTACCCAAATCCTTTCAGCCCTATACCGGGTTCCGTCTTCCCGAATATTAAGATGCTTCTCCGATCCTTTGGGTATTTCATCCTTTAAATTTCCCTCTTTTAAAACTCCTTGTTGCGCATCCTTTATTTGAGTAGTAAGGTTATTATGAATCATTATATTCATAGATTTTACTCGAATGGGTTCTCTGTCTTTCCTGCTCAAGGCATCGGCTACCACATTTGCCTTCCCCGGGTGGTAACGAATCTCAAAGTCGTAATCATTCAATAATTCAATCCACCTACGCTGCCTCATATTCAGTTGTTTCTGATTAAATATGTGTTGAAGACTTTTGTGGTCGGTATATATAATACTTTTGACCCCATATAAGTAGTGCCTCCAAGTCTTTAATGCAAAAACAACCGCGCCTAATTCCAAATCATGCGTCGTATAATTTTGTTCGTGAATCTTCAATTGTCTAGACGCATAAGCAATCACCTTCGTTCGTTGCATTAATACACAACCGAGACCTTGCTTTGATGCGTCACAATAAATCACAAAATCATCATTCCCTTCAGGCAATGACAATATAGGTGCCGTAGTTAGCTTTTTCTTCAATAACTGAAACGCTTTCTCTTGTTCATCTTTCCATTCAAATTTCTTCCCTTTATGCATTAATGCAGTCAAGGGTTTTGCTATTCTGGAAAAGTCTTGGATGAACCTTCTGTAGTAACCAGCTAGTCCTAAAAACTGGCGTATGTGTTTCGGAGTTTTCGGGGTTTCCCACTTTTCAACAGTTTCTATCTTTGCCGGATCCACCTTAATACCTTCTTTGTTCACTATGTGACCGAGGAATTGAACTTCTTCCAACCAAAATGCACACTTTGAAAACTTAGCGTACAATTCTTCTTTCCTCAATACTTCTAACACCTTTCTCAAATGTTCACCATGTTCTTGGTCATTCTTTGAGTAAATAAGTATGTCATCAATGAAAACAATGACAAACTTGTCAAGGTATGGTCCACACACTCGGTTCATAAGGTCCATGAACACAGCTGGTGCATTAGTTAAACCAAACGGCATGACCATAAACTCGTAATGACCGTAACGTGTTCTGAAAGCAGTCTTTGGAATATCATCTTCTTTCACCCGCATTTGATGATACCCGGAACGTAAGTCAATCTTTGAATAAACAGACGAGCCTTGTAGTTGATCAAATAAGTCGTCGATTCTCGGTAGTGGGTAGCGGTTCTTGATGGTAAGTTTGTTCAACTCTCGGTAGTCGATACACAACCTGAATGTACCATCTTTCTTCTTGACAAACAAAACAGGAGCTCCCCACGGTGATGTGCTTGGTCGAATGAAACCACGCTCTAAAAGTTCTTGTAATTGGCTTTGCAGTTCTTTCATCTCGCTGGGTGCGAGTCTGTAAGGAGCACGAGCTATTGGTGCAGCTCCTGGTACAAGATCTATTTGAAATTCAACGGATCGATGTGGGGGTAATCCCGGTAATTCTTTCGGAAATACATCGGGAAATTCTTTTGCAATGGGAACATCATTGATGCTCTTTTCTTCAGTTTGTACTTTCTCGACGTGTGCTAGAACAGCATAGCAACCTTTTCTTATTAGTTTTTGTGCCTTCAAATTACTAATAAGATGTAGCTTCGTGTTGCCCTTTTCTCCGTACACCATTAAGGGTTTTCCTTTTTCTCGTATAATGCGAATTGCATTTTTGTAACAAACGATCTCTGCTTTCACTTCTTTCAACCAGTCCATACCGATTATCACATCAAAACTCCCTAACTCTACTGGTATCAAATCAATCATAAATGTTTCGCTAACCAGTTTAATTTCTCGATTCCGACATATATTATCTGCTGAAATTAATTTACCATTTGCTAATTCGAGTAAAAATTTACTATCCAAAGGCGTCAATGGACAACTTAATTTAGCACAAAAATCTCTACTCATATAGCTTCTATCCGCACCCGAATCAAATAAAACGTAAGCAGATTTATTGTCAATAAGAAACGTACCCGTAACAAGCTCCGGGTCTTCCTGTGCCTCTGCCGCATTAATATTGAAAACTCTTCCGCGGCCTTGTCCATTCGTGTTCTCCTGGTTCGGGCAATTTCTAATGATGTGGCCCGGTTTTCCACATTTATAACAAACTACATTGGCATAACTTGCTCCGACACTACTTGCTCCGCCATTACTCGTTCCGACACCATTTGTTCCTTTGGTTCTATTAACCCCTGGTCCGTAGACCTCACACTTCGCTGCGCTATGACCATTTCTTTTACACTTGTTGCAAAATTTGGTGCAGAACCCCGAGTGATACTTTTCACACCTTTGGCATAGCTGCTTCTGATTGTTGTTGTTGTTGCGGTTATTATTGTTGTTGGGATGATTGTTGTAGTTGCTGTTGTTGTTGTTGTTGTTGTTGTTGTTGGGCCGTTTGTTGTAGTTGCGATTGATGTTGCGATTGCTGGGATAATTGTTGCGATTATTGTTGTAATTGCTGTTGTTGTTGTATTGGTGATTCTTATCACCGTTTTCCTCCCACTTTCTTTTGACTTGCTTCACATTGGTCTCTTCAGCAGTCTGTTCTTTAATTCTTTCTTCAATCTGGTTCACTAGTTTGTGAGCCATTCTACATGCCTGTTGTATGGAGGCGGGCTCGTGTGAACTTATATCTTCTTGGATTCTTTCCGGTAATCCTTTCACAAACGCGTCGATCTTCTCTTCCTCATCTTCGAACGCTCCCGAACACAATAGGCACAATTCTGTGAATCGTCTTTCGTACGTGGTAATATCAAATCCTTGGGTTCGTAACCCTCTAAGTTCTGTCTTGAGCTTATTAACCTCGGTTCTGGGACGGTATTTCTCGTTCATCAAGTGCTTGAATGCTGACCACGGTAGTGCGTAAGCATCATCTTGTCCCACTTGCTCTAGATAGGTATTCCACCATGTTAACGCAGAACCTGTGAAGGTATGCGTAGCGTACTTCACTTTGTCCTCTTCAGTACACTTACTTATGGCAAACACCGATTCGACCTTCTCGGTCCACCGTTTCAATCCGATCGGTCCTTCGGTTCCATCAAATTCCAAAGGTTTGCAGGCAGTGAATTCTTTGTAGGTGCATCCTACACGATTTCCTGTACTGCTAGATCCAAGGTTATTATTGGTATGTAGCGCAGCCTGTACTGCGGCTATGTTTGAAGCTAGAAAAGTACGGAATTCCTCTTCATTCATATTCACGGTGTGTCGAGTAGTCGGTGCCATTTCCTTCAAAATAGTTAAATGGAACAAGTTAATCATACAGAATATTAAGAGTAGTTAATAGTATTTCGTAGCATAATATGAACTCATTTATAAAAGCTTTTTCTTCATATTAGCGTTTTATAAGTTTAAATTCGGGTAGTACCTACCCGTTAAGTTCATACTTAGTAGCTAATATACAATTCAACTACTACAATTCTATATGAAAAACTGATTATAATAATATTTCGCGTTCAAACTTTTACACAACATTTTACAAACTTACAATACCGTTTATTTTACATATAGCATGAAATATAGCACACAATAAATTTGATACAAGATGGTTGTGAAGATAATTCTAGCTAGTACACAAGTCGTTCAGCAAAGGCAATAAAGACACGTAATTCATACGTCCAGAAACAAGTCATGCATTCTGGTTTTACTAGGACTACTTCCCATCCTTGGTCTTGTGGAACATAACCGTTATGGCCGTTGATAAGACAGCGTGTTGTAACGTCGTCAAAGGGACGAGGGTTACGTAATGTCCAACAGTCCCGTAACAATCTAAAAACCTCATTTCTTACCCCAATTACCGACTCCGTCACTTGTGGGAACGTTTTGTTTAATAGTTGTAGTCCGATGTTCTTGTTCTCACTTTGGTGAGAAGCGAACATTACTAATCCGTAAGCATAACATGCTTCTTTATGTTGCATGTTAGCCGCTTTTTCTAAATCACGAAGTCCAATATTCGGATATATTGAGTCAAAATAATTTCTTAACCCATTGCGTAAAATAGCATTTGGGTTCCCCGCAATATATGCGTCAAAGTAAACACATCGTAACTTATTGGTTTCCCAATGTGATATCCCCCATCTTTCAAACGAAAGTCTCTTATAAACCAAAACATTCTTGGAACGTTCTTCGAATGTCTTACAAACTGATCTCGCCTTAAATAGTTGTGCCGAAGAATTCTGACCGACTCTAGACAAGATTTCATCAATCATGTCTCCGGGTAGGTCTCTTAAAATATTGGGTTGTCTATCCATTTTGTGTTTTTATACTGTAAAATAGACAAGAGTTAGATTCATAAAAAAAAAAAATACTTATTAATACAAGCAATTTTTACATATATCATAAAGCATAAGCACACTATATTACATATATTACACCACACGAATACAACTATCTTATTCCGACTCGCTTGTTTCTTCTTCTTCGGTTTTGGTTCGTTTTGCCAAGTTTCTAGGGATATATGATGTTCCCCTAATACGAGCCGTCGTGATCCACATTGGTTTAGAAAAACCTGGTGGTTTAGAGGTTCCCGGGTCATTGTTACAACTTAAGGACTTCGGGGGTTGACGATACATATAAAGTTCATCGGGGTTGGAATTAGATTTCTCTATTTTTATGCCCTTTCCCTTATTATTTTCTTTTGCCTTTTTAAATTCAGTTGGGGTAATTTCTATAACATCATCGGAATTCTCGTCGGAATCCGATTCATCGGAGAATTGGTAATCCTCCCAATATTTTGCTTCCTTGGCGGAAACACCATTTACCATAATTAACCTTGGTCGGTTGGTTGAAGATTTTCTTTTACTTAACCGTTTTATTATTTCCCCCACCGGTTCTATTTCTTCATCTGGTTCCGATTCTTCTTCCAGTTCTGATTCTTCTTCCGGTTCTGACTCTTCTTCCGGTTCCGACTCTTCTTCCGGTTCCTCTTCGGGAACTTGTGAATCAGTCCACGAATCATTCCAATTTACATTTGACTCTTCATTATTATTAGGTGAGTCAATGGGACTTGTTATAGAGGTAGACATCTATCACATAATATCAAACGCGTTAAGAGATTAATATATCACATAATATTCACATGTTAAAAATATATAGTTTCCAACAAAATTTGTTAAGCAATCATTTTTCAAGTAAACACGGTCGAAGTCCAGACTCACTAATGCATCCTAACAAACTCGATAAGACACACTAATGCAAAATTCTGGTTCTCTAAGACCAACGCTCGGATACCAACTGAAATGTCCCGTTCTTATTGATTAAAAACGTTCCATATTAATTGATTTCGTTGCGAGGTTTTGACCTCTATATGAGACGTTTTTCAAAGACTGCATTCATTTTAAAACAAACCATAACCTTTATTTCATAAATAAAGGTTTAAAAAGCTTTACGTAGATTATCAAATAATGATAATCTAAAATATCCTGTTTACACACGACCATTACATAATGGTTTACAATACAAATATGTTACATCGAAATCAGTTTCTTGAATGCAGTTTTTACACAATATCATACAAACATGGACTCCAAATCTTGTCCTTATTTTAGTATACAACAGCGGAAGCTCTTAATATTCACCTGAGAATAAACATGCTTTAAACGTCAACAAAAATGTTGGTGAGTTATAGGTTTAACCTATATATATCAAATCATAACAATAGACCACAAGATTTCATATTTCAATACACATCCCATACATAGAGATAAAAATCATTCATATGGTGAACACCTGGTAACCGACATTAACAAGATGCATATATAAGAATATCCCCATCATTCCGGGACACCCTTCGGATATGATATAAATTTCGAAGTACTAAAGCATCCGGTACTTTGGATGGGGTTTGTGAGGCCCAATAGATCTATCTTTAGGATTCGCGTCAATTAGGGTGTCTGTTCCCTAATTCTTAGATTACCAGACTTAATAAAAAGGGGCATATTCGATTTCGATAATTCAACCATAGAATGTAGTTTCACGTACTTGTGTCTATTTTGTAAATCATTTATAAAACCTGCATGTATTCTCATCCCAAAAATATTAGATTTTAAAAGTGGGACTATAACTCACTTTTACAGATTTTTTACTTCGTCGGGATGTAAGACTTGGCCACAGGTTGATTCACGAACCTATAACAATATATACATATATATCAAAGTATGTTCAAAATATATTTACAACACTTTTAATATATTTTGATGTTTTAAGTTTTTTAAGTCAGCTGTCCTCGTTAGTAACCTACAACTAGTTGTCCACAGTTAGATGTACAGAAATAAATCGATAAATATTATCTTGAATAAATCCACGACCCAGTGTATACGTATCTCAGTATTGATCACACCTCAAACTATATATATTTTGGAATCAACCTCAACCCTGTATAGCTAACTCCAACATTCACATATAGAGTGTCTATGGTTGTTCCGAAATATATATAGATGTGTCGACATGATAGGTCGAAACATTGTATACGTGTCTATGGTATCTCAAGATTACATAATATACAATACAAGTTGATTAAGTTATGGTTGGAATAGATTTGTTACCAATTTTCACGTAGCTAAAATGAGAAAAATTATCCAATCTTGTTTTACCCATAACTTCTTCATTTTAAATCCGTTTTGAGTGAATCAAATTGCTATGGTTTCATATTGAACTCTATTTTATGAATATAAACAGAAAAAGTATAGGTTTATAGATGGAAAAATAAGTTACAAGTCGTTTTTGTAAAGGTAGTCATTTCAGTCGAAAGAACGACGTCTAGATGACCATTTTAGAAAACATACTTCCACTTTGAGTTTAACCATAATTTTTGGATATAGTTTCATGTTCATAATAAAAATCATTTTCTCAGAATAACAACTTTTAAATCAAAGTTTATCATAGTTTTTAATTAACTAACCCAAAACAGCCCGCGGTGTTACTACGACGGCGTAAATCCGGTTTTACGGTGTTTTTCGTGTTTCCAGGTTTTAAATTATTAAGTTAGCATATCATATAGATATAGAACATGTGTTTAGTTGATTTTAAAAGTCAAGTTAGAAGGATTAACTTTTGTTTGCGAACAAGTTTAGAATTAACTAAACTATGTTCTAGTGTTTACAAGTTTAAACCTTCGAATAAGATAGCTTTATATGTATGAATCGAATGATGTTATGAACATCATTACTACCTTAAGTTCCTTGGATAAAACTACTGGAAAATAGAAAAATGGATCTAGCTTCAATGGTGAAATGTCCCGTTCTTATTGATTAAAAACGTTCCATATTAATTGATTTCGTTGCGAGGTTTTGACCTCTATATGAGACGTTTTTCAAAGACTGCATTCATTTTTAAACAAACCATAACCTTTATTTCATCAATAAAGGTTTAAAAAGCTTTATGTAGATTATCAAATAATGATAATCTAAAATATCCTGTTTACACACGACCATTACATAATGGTTTACAATACAAATATGTTACAACAAAATAAGTTTCTTGAATGCAGTTTTTACATAATATCATACAAGCATGGACTCCAAATCTTGTCCTTATTTAAGTATGCGACAGCGGAAGCTCTTAATATTCACCTGAGAATAAACATGCTTAAAACGTCAACAAAAATGTTGGTGAGTTATAGGTTTAACCTATATATATCAAATCGTAACAATAGACCACAAGATTTCATATTTCAATAAACATCCCATACATAGAGATAAAAATCATTCATATGGTGAACACCTGGTAACCGACAATAACAAGATGCATATATAAGAATATCCCCATCATTCCGGGACACCCTTCGGATATGATATAAATTTCGAAGTACTAAAGCATCCGGTACTTTGGATGGGGTTTGTTAGGCCCAATAGATCTATCTTTAGGATTCGCGTCAATTAGGGTGTCTGTTCCCTAATTCTTAGATTACCAGACTTAATAAAAAGGGGCATATTCGATTTCGATAATTCAACCATAGAATGTAGTTTCACGTACTTGTGTCTATTTTGTAAATCATTTATAAACCTGCATGTATTCTCATCCCAAAAATATTAGATTTTAAAAGTGGGACTATAACTCACTTTCACAGATTTTTACTTCGTCGGGAAGTAAGACTTGGCCACTGTTGATTCACGAACCTATAACAATATATACATATATATTAAAGTATGTTCAAAATATATTTACAACACTTTTAATATATTTTGATGTTTTAAGTTTATTAAGTCAGCTGTCCTCGTTAGTAACCTATAACTAGTTGTCCACAGTTAGATGTACAGAAATAAATCGATAAATATTATCTTGAATCAATCCACGACCCAGTGTATACGTATCTCAGTATTGATCACAACTCAAACTATATATATTTTGGAATCAACCTCAACCCTGTATAGCTAACTCCAACATTCACATATAGAGTGTCTATGGTTGTTCCGAAATATATATAGATGTGTCGACATGATAGGTCGAAACATTGTATACGTGTCTATGGTATCTCAAGATTACATAATATACAATACAAGTTGATTAAGTCATGGTTGGAATAGATTTGTTACCAATTTTCACGTAGCTAAAATGAGAAAAATTATCCAATCTTGTTTTACCCATAACTTCTTCATTTTAAATCCGTTTTGAGTGAATCAAATTGCTATGGTTTCATATTGAACTCTATTTTATGAATCTAAATAGAAAAATTATAGGTTTATAGTCGGAAAAATAAGTTACAAGTCGTTTTTGTAAAGGTAGTCATTTCAGTCGAAAGAACGACGTCTAGATGACCATTTTAGAAAACATACTTCCACTTTGAGTTTAACCATAATTTTTGGATATAGTTTCATGTTCATAATAAAAATCATTTTCTCAGAATAACAACTTTTAAATCAAAGTTTATCATAGTTTTTAAGTAACTAACCCAAAACAGCCCGCGGTGTTACTACGACGGCGTAAATCCGGTTTTACGGTGTTTTTCGTGTTTTCAGGTTTTAAATCATTAAGTTAGCATATCATATAGATATAGAACATGTGTTTAGTTGATTTTAAAAGTCAAGTTAGAAGGATTAACTTTTGTTTGCGAACAAGTTTAGAATTAACTAAACTATGTTCTAGTGATTACAAGTTTAAACCTTCGAATAAGATAGCTTTATATGTATGAATCGAATGATGTTATGAACATCATTACTACCTTAAGTTCCTTGGATGAACCTACTGGAAAAGAGAAAAATGGATCTAGCTTCAATGGATCCTTGGATGGCTCAAAGTTCTTGAAGCAAAATCATGACACGAAAACAAGTTCAAGTAAGATCATCACTTGAAATAAGATTGTTATAGTTATAGAAATTGAACCAAAGTTTGAATATGATTATTACCTTGTATTAGAATGATAACCTACTGTAAGAAACAAAGATTTCTTGAGGTTGGATGATCACCTTACAAGATTGGAAGTGAGCTAGCAAACTTGAAAGTATTCTTGATTTTATGAAACTAGAACTTTTGGAATTTATGAAGAACACTTAGAACTTGAAGATAGAACTTGAGAGAGATCAATTATATGAAGAAAATTGAAGAATGAAAGTGTTTGTAGGTGTTTTTGGTCGTTGGTGTATGGATTAGATATAAAGGATATGTAATTTTGTTTTCATGTAAATAAGTCATGAATGATTACTCATATTTTTGTAATTTTATGAGATATTTCATGCTAGTTGCCAAATGATGGTTCCCACATGTGTTAGGTGACTCACATGGGCTGCTAAGAGCTGATCATTGGAGTGTATATACCAATAGTACATACATCTAAAAGCTGTGTATTGTACGAGTACGAATACGGGTGCATACGAGTAGAATTGTTGATGAAACTGAACGAGGATGTAATTGTAAGCATTTTTGTTAAGTAGAAGTATTTTGATAAGTGTATTGAAGTCTTTCAAAAGTGTATAAATACATATTAAAACACTACATGTATATACATTTTAACTGAGTCGTTAAGTCATCGTTAGTCGTTACATGTAAGTGTTGTTTTGAAACCTTTAGGTTAACGATCTTGTTAAATGTTGTTAACCCAATGTTTATAATAACAAAAGAGATTTTAAATTATTATATTATCATGATATTATGATGTACGAATATCTCTTAATATGATATATATACATTAAATGTCGTTACAACGATAAACGTTACATATATATCTCGTTTCAAAATCATTAAGTTAGTAGTCTTGTTTTTACATATGTAGTTCATTGTTAATATAATTAATGATATGTTTACTTATCATAATATTATGTTAACTATATATATAACCATATATATGTCATCATATAGTTTTTTTACAAGTTTTAACGTTCGTGAATCACCGGTCAACTTGGGTGGTCAATTGTCTATATGAAACCTATTTCAATTAATCAAGTCTTAACAAGTTTGATTGCTTAACATGTTGGAAACATTTAATCATGTAAACATCAATCTCAATTAATATATATAAACATGGAAAAGTTCGGGTCACTACAGTACCTACCCGTTAAATAAATTTCGTCCCGAAATTTTAAGCTGTTGAAGGTGTTGACGAATCTTCTGGAAATAGATGCGGGTATTTCTTCTTCATCTGATCTTCACGCTCCCAGGTGAACTCGGGTCCTCTACGAGCATTCCATCGAACCTTAACAATTGGTATCTTGTTTTGCTTAAGTCTTTTAACCTCACGATCCATTATTTCGACGGGTTCTTCGATGAATTGGAGTTTTTCGTTGATTTGGATTTCATCTAACGGAATAGTGAGATCTTCTTTAGCAAAACATTTCTTCAAATTCGAGACGTGGAAAGTGTTATGTACAGCCGCGAGTTGTTGAGGTAACTCAAGTCGGTAAGCTACTGGTCCGACACGATCAATAATCTTGAATGGTCCAATATACCTTGGATTTAATTTCCCTCGTTTACCAAATCGAACAACACCTTTCCAAGGTGAAACTTTAAGCATGACCATCTCTCCAATTTCAAATTCTATATCTTTTCTTTTAATGTCAGCGTAGCTCTTTTGTCGACTTTGGGCGGTTTTCAACCGTTGTTGAATTTGGATGATCTTCTCGGTAGTTTCTTGTATAATCTCCGGACCCGTAATCTGTCTATCCCCCACCTCACTCCAACAAATCGGAGACCTGCACTTTCTACCATAAAGTGCTTCAAACGGCGCCATCTCAATGCTTGAATGGTAGCTGTTGTTGTAGGAAAATTCTGCTAACGGTAGATGTCGATCCCAACTGTTTCCGAAATCAATAACACATGCTCGTAGCATGTCTTCAAGCGTTTGTATCGTCCTTTCGCTCTGCCCATCAGTTTGTGGATGATAGGCAGTACTCATGTCTAGACGAGTTCCTAATGCTTGCTGTAATGTCTGCCAGAATCTTGAAATAAATCTGCCATCCCTATCAGAGATAATAGAGATTGGTATTCCATGTCTGGAGACGACTTCCTTCAAATACAGTCGTGCTAACTTCTCCATCTTGTCATCTTCTCTTATTGGTAGGAAGTGTGCTGATTTGGTGAGACGATCAACTATTACACAAATAGTATCAAAACCACTTGCAGTCCTTGGCAATTTAGTGATGAAATCCATGGTAATGTTTTCCCATTTCCATTCCGGGATTTCGGGTTGTTGAAGTAGACCTGATGGTTTCTGATGCTCAGCTTTGACCTTAGAACACGTCAAACATTCTCCTACGTATTTAGCAACATCGGCTTTCATACCCGGCCACCAAAAATGTTTCTTGAGATCCTTGTACATCTTCCCCGTTCCAGGATGTATTGAGTATCTGGTTTTATGAGCTTCTCTAAGTACCATTTCTCTCATATCTCCAAATTTTGGTACCCAAATCCTTTCAGCCCTATACCGGGTTCCGTCTTCCCGAATATTAAGATGCTTCTCCGATCCTTTGGGTATTTCATCCTTTAAATTTCCCTCTTTTAAAACTCCTTGTTGCGCCTCCTTTATTTGAGTATTAATGTTATTATGAATCATTATATTCATAGATTTTACTCGAATGGGTTCTCTATCCTTCCTGCTCAAGGCATCGGCTACCACATTTGCCTTCCCCGGGTGGTAACGAATCTCAAAATCGTAATCATTCAATAATTCAATCCACCTACGCTGCCTCATATTCAGTTGTTTCTGATTAAATATGTGTTGAAGACTTTTGTGGTCGGTATATATAATACTTTTGACCCCATATAAGTAGTGCCTCCAAGTCTTTAATGCAAAAACAACCGCGCCTAATTCCAAATCATGCGTCGTATAATTTTGTTCGTGAATCTTCAATTGTCTAGACGCATAAGCAATCACCTTCGTTCGTTGCATTAATACACAACCGAGACCTTGCTTTGATGCGTCACAATAAATCACAAAATCATCATTCCCTTCAGGCAATGACAATATAGGTGCCGTAGTTAGCTTTTTCTTCAATAACTGAAACGCTTTCTCTTGTTCATCATTCCATTCAAATTTCTTCCCTTTATGCGTTAATGCAGTCAAGGGTTTTGCTATTCTGGAAAAGTCTTGGATGAACCTTCTGTAGTAACCAGCTAGTCCTAAAAACTGGCGTATGTGTTTCGGAGTTTTCGGGGTTTCCCACTTTTCAACAGTTTCTATCTTTGCCGGATCCACCTTAATACCTTCTTTGTTCACTATGTGACCGAGGAATTGAACTTCTTCCAACCAAAATGCACACTTTGAAAACTTAGCGTACAATTCTTCCTTCCTCAATACTTCTAACACCTTTCTCAAATGTTCACCGTGTTCTTGGTCATTCTTTGAGTAAATAAGTATGTCATCAATGAAAACAATGACAAACTTGTCAAGGTATGGTCCACACACTCGGTTCATAAGGTCCATGAACACAGCTGGTGCATTAGTTAAACCAAACGGCATGACCATAAACTCGTAATGACCGTAACGTGTTCTGAAAGCAGTCTTTGGAATATCATCTTCTTTCACCCGCATTTGATGATACCCGGAACGTAAGTCAATCTTTGAATAAACAGACGAGCCTTGTAGTTGATCAAATAAGTCATCGATTCTCGGTAGTGGGTAGCGGTTCTTGATGGTAAGTTTGTTCAACTCTCGGTAGTCGATACACAACCTGAATGTACCATCTTTCTTCTTGACAAACAAAACAGGAGCTCCCCACGGTGATGTGCTTGGTCGAATGAAACCACGCTCTAAAAGTTCTTGTAATTGGCTTTGCAGTTCTTTCATCTCGCTGGGTGCGAGTCTGTAAGGAGCACGAGCTATTGGTGCAGCTCCTGGTACAAGATCTATTTGAAATTCAACGGATCGATGTGGGGGTAATCCCGGTAATTCTTTCGGAAATACATCGGGAAATTCTTTTGCAATGGGAACATCATTGATGCTCTTTTCTTCAGTTTGTACTTTCTCGACGTGTGCTAGAACAGCATAGCAACCTTTTCTTATTAGTTTTTGTGCCTTCAAATTACTAATAAGATGTAGCTTCGTGTTGCCCTTTTCTCCGTACACCATTAAGGGTTTTCCTTTTTCTCGTATAATGCGAATTGCATTTTTGTAACAAACGATCTCCGCTTTCACTTCTTTCAACCAGTCCATACCGATTATCACATCAAAACTCCCTAACTCTACTGGTATCAAATCAATCTTAAATGTTTCGCTAACCAGTTTAATTTCTCGATTCCGACATATATTATCTGCTGAAATTAATTTACCATTTGCTAATTCGAGTAAAAATTTACTATCCAAAGGCGTCAATGGACAACTTAATTTAGCACAAAAATCTCTACTCATATAGCTTCTATCCGCACCCGAATCAAATAAAACGTAAGCAGATTTATTGTCAATAAGAAACGTACCCGTAACAAGCTCCGGGTCTTCCTGTGCCTCTACCGCATTAATATTGAAAACTCTTCCACGGCCTTGTCCATTCGTGTTCTCCTGGTTCGGGCAATTTCTAATAATGTGGCCTGGTTTTCCACATTTATAACAAACTACATTGGCATAACTTGCTCCGACACTACTTGCTCCGCCATTACTCGTTCCGACACCATTTGTTCCTTTCGTTCTATTAACCCCTGGTCCGTAGACCTCACACTTCGCCGCGCTATGACCATTTCTTTTACACTTGTTGCAAAATTTGGTGCAGAACCCCGAGTGATTCTTTTCACACCTTTGGCATAGCTGCTTCTGATTGTTGTTGTTGTTGCGGTTATTATTGTTGTTGGGATGATTGTTGTAGTTGCTGTTGTTGTTGTTGTTGTTGTTGTTGTTGGGCCGTTTGTTGTAGTTACGATTGATGTTGCGATTGTTGGGATAATTGTTGTAATTGCTGTTGTTGTTGTATTGGTGATTCTTATCACCGTTTTCCTCCCACTTTCTTTTGACTTGCTTCACATTGGCCTCTTCAGCAGTCTGTTCTTTAATTCTTTCTTCAATCTGGTTCACTAGTTTGTGAGCCATTCTACATGCCTGTTGTATGGAGGCGGGCTCGTGTGAACTTATATCTTCTTGGATTCTTTCTGGTAATCCTTTCACAAACGCGTCGATCTTCTCTTCCTCATCTTCGAATGCTCCCGGACACAATAGGCACAATTCTGTGAATCGTATTTCGTACGTGGTAATATCAAATCCTTGGGTTCGTAACCCTCTAAGTTCTGTCTTGAGCTTATTGACCTCGGTTCTGGGACGGTACTTCTCGTTCATCAAGTGCTTGAATGCTGACCACGGTAGTGCGTACGCATCATCTTGTCCCACTTGCTCTAGATAGGTATTCCACCATGTTAATGCAGAACCTGTGAAGGTATGCGTAGCGTACTTCACTTTGTCCTCTTCAGTACACTTACTTATGGCAAACACCGATTCAACCTTCTCGGTCCACCGTTTCAATCCGATCGGTCCTTCGGTTCCATCAAATTCCAAAGGTTTGCAGGCAGTGAATTCTTTGTAGGTGCATCCTACACGATTTCCTGTACTGCTAGATCCAAGGTTATTGTTGGTATGTAGCGCAGCCTGTACTGCGGCTATGTTTGAAGCTAGAAAAGTACTGAATTCCTCTTCATTCATATTCACGGTGTGTCGAGTAGTCGGTGCCATTTCCTTCAAAATAGTTAAATGGAACAAGTTAATCATACAGAATATTAAGAGTAGTTAATAGTATTTCGTAGCATAATATGAACTCATTTATAAAAGCTTTTTCTTCATATTAGCGTTTTATAAGTTTAAATTCGGGTAGTACCTACCCGTTAAGTTCATACTTAGTAGCTAATATACAATTCAACTACTACAATTCTATATGAAAAACTGATTATAATAATATTTCGCGTTCAAACTTTTATACAATATTTTACAAACTTACAATACCGCTTATTTTACATAAAGCATGAAATATAGCACACAATAACTTTGATACAAGATAGTTGTGAAGACAATTCTAGCTAGTACACAAGTCGTTCAGCAAAGGCAATAAAGACACGTAATTCATACGTCCAGAAACAAGTCATGCATTCTGGTTTTACTAGGACTACTTCCCATCCTTGGTCTTGTGCAACATAACCGTTATGGCCTTTGATAAGACAGCGTGTTGTAACGTCATCAAAGGGACGAGGGTTACGTAATGTCCAACAGTCCCGTAATAATCTAAAAACCTCATTTCTTACCCCAATTACCGACTCCGTCACTTGTGGAAACGTTTTGTTTAATAGTTGTAGCCCGATGTTCTTGTTCTCACTTTGGTGAGAAGCGAACATTACTAATCCGTAAGCATAACATGCTTCTTTATGTTGCATGTTAGCCGCTTTTTCTAAATCACGAAGTCCAATATTCGGATATATTGAGTCAAAATAATTTCTTAACCCGTTGCGTAAAATAGCATTTGGGTTCCCCGCAATATATGCGTCAAAGTAAACACATCGTAACTTATGGGTTTCCCAATGTGATATCCCCCATCTTTCAAACGAAAGTCTCTTATAAACCAAGACATTCTTGGAACGTTCTTCGAATGTCTTACAAACTGATCTCGCCTTAAATAGTTGTGCCGAAGAATTCTGGCCGACTCTAGACAAGATTTCATCAATCATGTCTCCGGGTAGGTCTCTTAAAATATTGGGTTGTCTATCCATTTTGTGTTTTTAAACTGTAAAATAGACAAGAGTTAGATTCATAAAAAAAATACTTATTAATACAAGCAATTTTTACATATATCATAAAGCATAAGAACACTATATTACATATATTACACCACACGAATACAACTATCTTATTCTGACTCGCTCGTTTCTTCTTCTTCGGTTTTGGTTCGTTTTGCCAAGTTTCTAGGGATATATGATGTTCCCCTAATACGAGCCGTCGTTGTCCACATTGGTTTAGAAAAACCTGGTGGTTTAGAGGTTCCCGGGTCATTGTTACAACTTAAGGACTTCGGGGGTTGACGATACATATAAAGTTCATCGGGGTTGGAATTAGATTTCTCTATTTTTATGCCTTTTCCCTTATTATTTTCTTTTGCCTTTTTAAATTCAGTTGGGGTAATTTCTATAACATCATCGGAATTCTCGTCGGAATCCGATTCATCGGAGAATTGGTAATCCTCCCAATATTTTGCTTCCTTGGCGGAAACACCATTGACCATAATTAACTTTGGTCGGTTGGTTGAGGATTTTCTTTTACTTAACCGTTTTATTATTTCCCCCACCGGTTCTATTTCTTCATCCGGTTCCGATTCTTCTTCCGGTTCCGATTCTTCTTCCGGTTCCGACTCTTCTTCCGGTTCCTCTTCGGGAACTTGTGAATCAGTCCACAAATCATTCCAATTTACATTTGACTCTTCATTATTATTAGGTGAGTCAATGGGACTTGTTCTAGAGGTAGACATCTATCACATAATATCAAACACGTTAAGAGATTAATATATCACATAATATTCATATGTTAAAAATATATAGTTTCCAACAAAAATGTTAAGCAATCATTTTTAAAGAAAACACGGTCGAAGTCCAGACTCACTAATGCATCCTAACAAACTCGATAAGACACACTAATGCAAATTTTCTGGTTCTCTAAGACCAACGCTCGGATACCAACTGAAATGTCCCGTTCTTATTGATTAAAAACGTTCCATATTAATTGATTTCGTTGCGAGGTTTTGACCTCTATATGAGACGTTTTTCAAAGACTGCATTCATTTTTAAACAAACCATAACCTTTATTTCATCAATAAAGGTTTAAAAAGCTTTATGTAGATTATCAAATAATGATAATCTAAAATATCCTGTTTACACACGACCATTACATAATGGTTTACAATACAAATATGTTACAACAAAATAAGTTTCTTGAATGCAGTTTTTACATAATATCATACAAGCATGGACTCCAAATCTTGTCCTTATTTAAGTATGCGACAGCGGAAGCTCTTAATATTCACCTGAGAATAAACATGCTTAAAACGTCAACAAAAATGTTGGTGAGTTATAGGTTTAACCTATATATATCAAATCGTAACAATAGACCACAAGATTTCATATTTCAATACACATCCCATACATAGAGATAAAAATCATTCATATGGTGAACACCTGGTAACCGACAATAACAAGATGCATATATAAGAATATCCCCATCATTCCGGGACACCCTTCGGATATGATATAAATTTCGAAGTACTAAAGCATCCGGTACTTTGGATGGGGTTTGTTAGGCCCAATAGATCTATCTTTAGGATTCGCGTCAATTAGGGTGTCTGTTCCCTAATTCTTAGATTACCAGACTTAATAAAAAGGGGCATATTCGATTTCGATAATTCAACCATAGAATGTAGTTTCACGTACTTGTGTCTATTTTGTAAATCATTTATAAACCTGCATGTATTCTCATCCCAAAAATATTAGATTTTAAAAGTGGGACTATAACTCACTTTCACAGATTTTTACTTCGTCGGGAAGTAAGACTTGGCCACTGTTGATTCACGAACCTATAACAATATATACATATATATTAAAGTATGTTCAAAATATATTTACAACACTTTTAATATATTTTGATGTTTTAAGTTTATTAAGTCAGCTGTCCTCGTTAGTAACCTATAACTAGTTGTCCACAGTTAGATGTACAGAAATAAATCGATAAATATTATCTTGAATCAATCCACGACCCAGTGTATACGTATCTCAGTATTGATCACAACTCAAACTATATATATTTTGGAATCAACCTCAACCCTGTATAGCTAACTCCAACATTCACATATAGAGTGTCTATGGTTGTTCCGAAATATATATAGATGTGTCGACATGATAGGTCGAAACATTGTATACGTGTCTATGGTATCTCAAGATTACATAATATACAATACAAGTTGATTAAGTCATGGTTGGAATAGATTTGTTACCAATTTTCACGTAGCTAAAATGAGAAAAATTATCCAATCTTGTTTTACCCATAACTTCTTCATTTTAAATCCGTTTTGAGTGAATCAAATTGCTATGGTTTCATATTGAACTCTATTTTATGAATCTAAATAGAAAAATTATAGGTTTATAGTCGGAAAAATAAGTTACAAGTCGTTTTTGTAAAGGTAGTCATTTTAGTCGAAAGAACGACGTCTAGATGACCATTTTAGAAAACATACTTCCACTTTGAGTTTAACCATAATTTTTGGATATAGTTTCATGTTCATAATAAAAATCATTTTCTCAGAATAACAACTTTTAAATCAAAGTTTATCATAGTTTTTAAGTAACTAACCCAAAACAGCCCGCGGTGTTACTACGACGGCGTAAATCCGGTTTTACGGTGTTTTTCGTGTTTTCAGGTTTTAAATCATTAAGTTAGCATATCATATAGATATAGAACATGTGTTTAGTTGATTTTAAAAGTCAAGTTAGAAGGATTAACTTTTGTTTGCGAACAAGTTTAGAATTAACTAAACTATGTTCTAGTGATTACAAGTTTAAACCTTCGAATAAGATAGCTTTATATGTATGAATCGAATGATGTTATGAACATCATTACTACCTTAAGTTCCTTGGATGAACCTACTGGAAAAGAGAAAAATGGATCTAGCTTCAATGGATCCTTGGATGGCTCAAAGTTCTTGAAGCAAAATCATGACACGAAAACAAGTTCAAGTAAGATCATCACTTGAAATAAGATTGTTATAGTTATAGAAATTGAACCAAAGTTTGAATATGATTATTACCTTGTATTAGAATGATAACCTACTGTAAGAAACAAAGATTTCTTGAGGTTGGATGATCACCTTACAAGATTGGAAGTGAGCTAGCAAACTTGAAAGTATTCTTGATTTTATGAAACTAGAACTTTTGGAATTTATGAAGAACACTTAGAACTTGAAGATAGAACTTGAGAGAGATCAATTATATGAAGAAAATTGAAGAATGAAAGTGTTTGTAGGTGTTTTTGGTCGTTGGTGTATGGATTAGATATAAAGGATATGTAATTTTGTTTTCATTTAAATAAGTCATGAATGATTACTCATATTTTTGTAATTTTATGAGATATTTCATGCTAGTTGCCAAATGATGGTTCCCACATGTGTTAGGTGACTCACATGGGCTGCTAAGAGCTGATCATTGGAGTGTATATACCAATAGTACATACATCTAAAAGCTGTGTATTGTACGAGTACGAATACGGGTGCATACGAGTAGAATTGTTGATGAAACTGAACGAGGATGTAATTGTAAGCATTTTTGTTAAGTAGAAGTATTTTGATAAGTGTATTGAAGTCTTTCAAAAGTGTATAAATACATATTAAAACACTACATGTATATACATTTTAACTGAGTCGTTAAGTCATCGTTAGTCGTTACATGTAAGTGTTGTTTTGAAACCTTTAGGTTAACGATCTTGTTAAATGTTGTTAACCCAATGTTTATAATAACAAAAGAGATTTTAAATTATTATATTATCATGATATTATGATGTACGAATATCTCTTAATATGATATATATACATTAAATGTCGTTACAACGATAAACGTTACATATATGTCTCGTTTCAAAATCATTAAGTTAGTAGTCTTGTTTTTACATATGTAGTTCATTGTTAATATAATTAATGATATGTTTACTTATCATAATATTATGTTAACTATATATATAACCATATATATGTCATCATATAGTTTTTTTACAAGTTTTAACGTTCGTGAATCACCGGTCAACTTGGGTGGTCAATTGTCTATATGAAACCTATTTCAATTAATCAAGTCTTAACAAGTTTGATTGCTTAACATGTTGGAAACATTTAATCATGTAAACATCAATCTCAATTAATATATATAAACATGGAAAAGTTCGGGTCACTACAAATGGATCCTTGGATGGCTCGAAGTTCTTGAAGCAGAATCATGACACGAAAACAAGTTCAAGTAAGATCATCACTTGAAATAAGATTGTTATAGTTATAGAAATTGAACCAAAGTTTGAATATGATTATTACCTTGTATTAGAATGATAACCTACTGTAAGAAACAAAGATTTCTTGAGGTTGGATGATCACCTTACAAGATTGGAAGTGAGCTAGCAAACCTGAAAGTATTCTTGATTTTATGAAACTAGAACTTTTGGAATTTATGAAGAACACTTAGAACTTGAAGATAGAACTTGAGAGAGATCAATTAGATGAAGAAAATTGAAGAATGAAAGTGTTTGTAGGTGTTTTTGGTCGTTGGTGTATGGATTAGATATAAAGGATATGTAATTTTGTTTTCATGTAAATAAGTCATGAATGATTACTCATATTTTTGTAATTTTATGAGATATTTCATGCTAGTTGCCAAATGATGGTTTCCACATGTGTTAGGTGACTCACATGGGCTGCTAAGAGCTGATCATTGGAGTGTATATACCAATAGTATATACATCTAAAAGCTGTGTATTGTACGAGTACGAATACGGGTGCATACGAGTAGAATTGTTGATGAAACTGAACGAGGATGTAATTGTAAGCATTTTTGTTAAGTAGAAGTATTTTGATAAGTGTCTTGAAGTCTTTCAAAAGTGTATGAATACATATTAAAACATTACATGTATATACATTTTAACTGAGTCGTTAAGTCATCGTTAGTCGTTACATGTAAATGTTGTTTTGAAACCTTTAGGTTAACGATCTTGTTAAATGTTGTTAACCCAATGTTTATAATATCAAAAGAGATTTTAAATTATTATATTATCATGATATTATGATGTACTAATATCTCTTAATATGATATATATACATTAAATGTCGTTACAACGATAATCGTTACATATATGTCTCGTTTCAAAATCATTAAGTTAGTAGTCTTGTTTTTACATATGTAGTTCATTGTTAATATACTTAATGATATGTTTACTTATCATAATATCATGTTAACTATATATATAACCATACATATGTCATCATATAGTTTTTACAAGTTTTAACGTTCGTGAATCACCGGTCAACTTGGGTGGTCAATTGTCTATATGAAACATATTTCAATTAATCAAGTCTTAACAAGTTTGATTGCTTAACATGTTGGAAACATTTAATCATGTAAATATCAATCTCAATTAGTATATATAAACATGGAAAAGTTCGGGTCACTACACTGACGACATCCCAAAAGCCAACCTGAATATATGCGGACTCCTGGTTAAGGACCTGAGAAAACACATGCTTAAAAACGTCAACAATAATATTGGTGAGATCATAGGTTTAATGTATATAAATGTATGGACCATAAGATTTTCAAGTATAAACAGTTGTAAATATATTCTAAATAAACATGAGCTCCCGATATCGAACTTAACAATCAAGAACCCGAAATCATGTAGTCTCACTTAGCTAGAGCTACAAAGTCGAAGGTTATGCATTCGATAACCTGAAGACTATGCCGGATGTGAGGAGTCACCCTCAAATAGATCTATCCACATTATTCGCGTTTACCATAAACAAGTAATTAACGATATCAGAATCGGGGTTTAAGCTAAGTCACAAACACAACACAATAGAATATAGTTTTAAGCACTTATGTCCATAATGTAAAACATAAAAGAAGCATGTTTCTCATCCCAAAATAGTAAGTTTGCTAAAAGCAAGTAAAATGGGACTATGATACTCACAGGTGATGTTATGCGGTATAAAGCTTGATTTGTGGTTTAAGTACTTTGATGTACTTCGAGCTCGGGACCTAAATACATAAGTTAAGGTCAGAGGTGTGTTATTACTAATATTAGTAATACTTATGATTTGATTTATGTTCAAATGTAACATAGTGTACTCGGCTTTTAAAAGACGGTTTCTCGGTTTACAAGTTAAGGTTTCTATGTGGACTGATTTTACAAGTAGTTTTAGAAGTTGATTTCTTATTTAAAAAGTAGTGATATAAGGTAATTATTATTTTATATGTGAAGGTATATGTGTTGGAGGTCTAAAAATATAAGATTTGTAATTTATATCATAAAAATGAATTTTATAGAATTATTTTACTACAAGTGGACTGTTTTGACTAGTTTAAAGTTTAATATCACTAAAAATAGTAAATTAATTTATTTAGACTTATCCTTTTGAAGTCTTACTCCAATATAGTTATATTTTAGTTCAAAAATTCTTTTTGCTCAGAAAACATAAGTTGTGTATGTTTTCTTTATATTCTAAGTGGTGACAGTTTCAACAAGTTTAAAACCCATTATTTAAATGTACAAGACCATATCCTAATCATTTGTTAAGCTTTTTATATGATTCCAAAGCCTAACATGTTCTATTTTTAGTCTATTTTATAATGAAAATCTCCTAAGTTTTCATATCTAAATGTTGGTACCTCATTTTTGGTGATTCATGTGTGTTGGACAGATTCTGTCCAAATCAGTACCCATAAAAAGTAAAAATATAAAAGAAATACTTAAACTTCTTTATAAATCATGGGATTTTTAAAGAAGGTCTAGGACTCATAAAAGTTTTAGAATCTAAAAAATTCCAGTAGTAAAAGTGAGTGTAAGTATTTTCTAAAAATTCCACCAAATGAAGACTGAGTTGGTTTCTTTGTAAGTTAAGAACTAACTAGTAATCTTAATACATTTTAGCTATATCCCTTTTCATTTTAAGTTTATTTTAGGTCGTTAAACATATGTAAAACATATTTTTAGTTACTTATGATCAAGATTAGAGTTAGCCATGTAATCATCGTTGAGTGTTTTTAACACTCTAGATTAAGCTTTTACACCCATTTCTCTTGAAAGTAACTTGGTAAGAAATAAAAGAAGTGTTCTTGGTAATTATACCTTGAGTAATGATGATGTATGAGTTGATGAAGATGAACAAAAAAGAAAGAAATGGCTGTAACTTAGAGAGGATTTAGTGAATGATTAAGATTAGTAAGTGAGTTCAAGAGTTACCAATTTGATCTTATGGGAATGATGATGATGGCATGTAACATGGAGAAGAAAAAGAGGTTAAATGACTAAGCACACTTACTAGCTAATCATGCATGGAAGTGACATGTGTATGTAATGTGGCATAAGGAGAAGAAAAGAGAAGATGACTAATCAATCTTTACTTAGTTAATTATGCATGGAAATGACAAGTGTTTGTTATATTTGCATGTAATTAGTGCTAATTAAGTAATGTTAATTACATGTAGTCTTTTGGTTAATCTTAGATTAGTTTTAAGTTTAGATGTAAGTATATAATTAGGTGTTATAATCTTGAGTAAGACTTAGTTAATGACTAATGTTGTAGTATTTTACTAACTAGGTGGATTAAGGATGATTACTTAATCAATAATACTTGATCATGTTATATACTTAATTTCACAAGTATACAAGTGTGTAGTTTTTTTTCAAGTCTTAGGATTTATGGTGGTAAACTAGGGTTTCTAGGAATTGTGTATATGTATAACAATCCTCGATCAATCAAGACTTAAATGTAAGACCAGGGTTATACAAACCCTAAAATAAATCAAGACGTATTTTATTAAATATACTAGTCAAGAAAAAAAAAATTCTAATTTTGATAGGTTAGATTAAATAACCTAGTAGAAAAAGTTAGGGTTATGACATTACCCACCCGTTAATAAAAATTTCGTCCTCGAAATTTAGGTGGTACTTGACGTTTGTGTGATATCGGTGAAAAGATGTGGATACTTCTGCCTCATGTGGTCCTCTCGTTCCCAAGTAAGCTCTGGTCCTCTACGAGCATTCCAACGAACTTTGACAATCGGAATACTACTATGCTTTAAGCGCTTAACTTTGCGATCCATGATCTCAGCTGGTTCCTCGATAAAATGAAGTTTATTGTCTATACGAATCTCTTCCAATGGAATAACGAGAGTGTCATCGGACAAACACTTCTTTAAGTTTGAGATATGAAAAGCATCATGGATACCACTCAATTCTTGAGGTAGTTTCAAACGATATGCCACAGGACCAATCCTTTCAATTATCTCGAAAGGTCCAACATATCTCGGGCTTAGTTTTCCTCGTTTCCCAAATCGAATCACACCCTTCCAGGGAGACACTTTAAGCATGACTTTATCTCCTACCTGAAATTCTAAGGATTTTCTTCGAACATCAGCATAGCTCTTTTGTCGGCTCATGGCAGTCTTCAATCTCTCTTGAATCTGAAAGATTTTCTCTGTAGTCTCATGTATGATTTCTGGACCAGTGAGTTGTCTATCACCCACTTGACTCCAACATAGAGGTGATCTACATTTTCTACCATAGAGAGCTTCAAATGGTGCGGCTTTAATACTCGCGTGATAACTGTTGTTATATGAAAATTCTGCTAATGGTAGATATTTATCCCATCCATTACCAAAATCAATAACACATGCCCGTAGCATATCTTCTAGGGTTTGGATGGTCCTTTCACTTTGTCCGTCAGTTTGCGGATGGTAGGCGGTACTCATGTCCACAGGAGTTCCTAAAGCTTCTTGTAAAGATTGCCAAAATCTTGACGTGAATCGACTATCACGGTCGGATATAATAGAGACAGGCACTCCGTGTCTTGAAATAACTTCTTTCAAATATAATTGTGCCAATTTCTCCATCATATCCGTCTCTTTCATAGGTAGGAAATGTGTAGACTTAGTGAGACGATCGACAATCACCCAAATAGTGTCGTAACCACTCACGGTTCTTGGTAGCTTCGTTATAAAATCCATGGTTATTCTTTCCCATTTCCACTGTGGGATTTCTGGTTGTTGTAACAACCCTGACGGTTTTTGATTCTCCACTTTGACTTTCGCACAAGTCAGACATTGGCTCACATAAGTGGCAACGTCAGCTTTCATGTTAGGCCACCAATAAAATTCCTTAATATCGTGATACATTTTTCTAGTTCCAGGGTGAATTGAGTATCTCGTCTTGTGCGCTTCATCTAACACAAGTTTTCTTAATTCACCATACTTTGGTACCCATAGACGTCCTGCAAAGTATCGGGTCCCGTCACCCTTTACTTCAATTTGCTTAATCAATCCTTTAATCGCCTCATCCTTCCAATGTTCCTCCTTAACATCTTCTAACTGAGCATCTCGGATTTGCGAAACAAGATTTGCACGAATAGTTATATTCAGTGCTCTAACTCGAAGAGGTTTAATCTTTTCCTTTCGACTCAACGCATCGGCAACCACATTAGCCTTCCCAGGATGATAACGGATTTTGCAGTCATAATCATTCAACAATTCAACCCAACGCCGTTGTCGCATATTTAATTGTTTCTGATCAAAAATATGTTGAAGACTCTTGTGATCCGTAAATATAGTGCATTTAGTTCCATACAAATAATGTCTCCACATTTTAAGGGCAAAGACAACAGTTCCCAATTCTAAATCATGAGTTGTATAGTTCTGTTCGTGCACCTTCAGCTGTCGTGATGCATAAGCAATGACCTTCTGTCGCTGCATCAAAACACATCCAAGTCCTTGACGCGAGGCGTCACAATAAACCACAAAATCTTCATTTCCCTCAGGTAAAGATAATATGGGTGTAGTAGTTTAGTTTATGCTTCAATTGTTGAAATGCAGACTCTTGTTCCTTTAACCATTCAAACTTCTTTCCTTTGTGAGTCAGTGTAGTTAAAGGTCGCGCAATCTTTGAAAAATCTTGGATAAACCTTCGGTAATATCCAGCAAGACCTAAAAATTGTCTCACTTGAGTTGGAGTCTTAGGAACTTCCCAGTTTCCAATAGCCTCGATCTTGGCAGGATCAACATGAATACTTTGGCTACTAACCACGTGACCCAAAAATTGTACCGAGTGCAACCAAAAATCACACTTTGAAAACTTGGCGTATAATTGCTCTTTCTCTAGCAATCCAAGAATTATCTTCAAGTGTTCTTCATGTTCTTCTTTACTTTTAGAGTAGATCAAAATATCGTCGATGAATACGATAACAAACTTGTCCAAATACGGCTTACACACACGGTTCATGAGATCCATGAATACCGCAGGTGCATTAGTCAAACCAAATGACATGACTAAGAATTCGTAATGGCCATATCGCGTCCTAAAAGCTATCTTAGTAATATCATCCTCCTTGACTCTTAACTGATGATAACCAGATCTCAAATCAATCTTCGAATATACACTAGATCCTTGTAGTTGATCAAACAAATCATCGATTCTCGGTAGTGGATACCGATTCTTAATCGTCAATTTATTCAACTCTCGATAATCTATGCACATCCTCATAGATCCATCTTTCTTCTTTACGAACAAGATAGGAGCACCCCAGGGCGATGAACTAGGTCGACTAAATCCCTTATCCAACAGTTCTTGTAATTGGTTCGACAACTCTTGCAATTCTGAAGGTGCTAATCGATACGGTGGTCGAGCAACAGGTGCAGCTCTCGGAATTAAGTCAATTTGAAATTCAACTTGCCTATGTGGAGGAAGACCAGGTAAATCTTCAGGAAAAACTCCAGGAAAATCCTTTACTACTGGTACATCCTCAAGTCGCTTCTTCTCTGACTCCATCGCCTTTACCTGCGCAAGGATGGCTTGACATCCTTTTCTTAAATATTTTCGAGCCTTCATGCAAGAAATGATGTTGAGTTTCGCGCCACTCTTTTCTCCTTGAACTACCAAAGTTTCACCATTCGCGAGAGGAATACGAATGGAATTCTCCGTGCAAGCAATGTTCGCATGGTTCTTAGATAACCAATCCATACCAATAATAACATCAAAACTACCTAACTCAACAGGCATAAGATCGACTTCAAATAGTTTATCAGCTAACGTTAGAGCACAACCTTGAAAGATCTTATCTACTTTCAAAGTTTTGCCATTAGCCAATTCTATGATATACTTAGTATCTAAAGCAGTTGGAGGTACGTTAATTACGGTACTAAAGTCCTTAGGAATTAAACTTCTATCAGCACCACTATCAAATAGTACATAAGCAATGCAGTTGTTTAGAAGAAATGTACCCGTGACTAAATCAGGATTTTCACGAGCTCCTTTTGCCGAGATATTAAATGCTCTACCTTTTGCATTTCCATCCTTCTTGGCATTCGGACACTGATTCTTCATGTGTCCCACTTGTGTGATTCTTCATATGTCCCACTTTTCCACATCCATAACAAGTCTTAGGTTTGTTTCCAGTTGGTTGTGCGAGATTGACTCTACAATCTTTTGACATATGCCCCACCTTTTTGCACCTATCACAAACAATAGTACAAGCTCCATAATGATGCTTATAACATCGATTGAAATAAGGTTTCTTGCCATTATAATTCTTCTTGGCATTAGCATTCTCAAACTTGGTGGTATCTTGTTTCTTCTGGTGAGAACTATTTCCTTGGTTCTCGTTCCACTTACGCTTACCGCCTTGAGTTTTTGTATCTGTTGTTGCTTCCGGGTTTTCATGACGTGTAATCTGATCCATTAGGTTGTGTGCCATTCGAATAGCACTTTGGAGTGTTTCTGGTTTGGATGACGTTACATTACCTTGGATTTCTTTCGAAAGTCCCCACACATACCTTTCGATCTTCTTTGCTTCAGTAGTAACTAACTCCGAACACAATAGGGCAAGTTCTAGGAATCCTTTTGTATATCCCGTAATGTCATTCCCCTGAATTTTCAAATTCCACAATTCCATTTCTAGTTTTTGAATTTTGTTTCTTGGACAATACTCACTGATCATTGCTTGTTTGAATTCTTCCCATGGCATTACATACGACGCGTCCATTCCTGCAGGCTGAGCATAATTGTTCCACCATGTCAGGGCACCATCTTGAAGAGTACAAGTAGCAAACTTTACTCTATCCGTATTTGCACAGTTGCTTATTCGAAAGACTGACTCGAGCCACTCAAACCACCTCATCAAACCAACCGGTCCGTCTATTCCAGTGAAAGTTTGAGGTTTGCAGTTGGAGAACTCCTTGTAGGTACATCTTTGTGAAACATTATTTCCACTTGAACTTCCAGCTTGACTCGCATTAGCTTGCACTCTCCGTGCCTCAGCAGCGACTAGAGCTTCATTAACCCTTTGACTAATCATCTCGTCAACTTGAGCGTCAGTAAAAGTCCTTCGTGTTTGCATTATCCTTCATGATAATCAAAAAGAGACATCAATTACTTAGAGTAATATATACAAAATAAATAGTAGTGATTGTACATAATGGCACAATTAAAGAAATGAACTAAACTTCATAATAATAAAAGCCTTTTCCATTAGCATTTTATAGTTACAAAACTTGGGTAATATCTACCCATTACAGTTCACTTAGATAATTTGCTAGTACAAGTTAAGTCACTACTACTATTCCTATATATATCCGATTAGGTGATAGATAGTTAAAATATACTAATGTCATAGAACACTAGTAGGGATAACCACAATCTCCCAAAGCAATCTAAGATCTCCATTGGCGATCTTGAGCGAACATTTGCAAGTCTACTAAACGCATCGCCTCCATAGCACCCAACCTCGAATCAAAATCAATCATGTTACGCTCCATCCTATCAATATTACCCGCATATCGCTCAATACTATCAACACTATCTGCATGTCGCTCCATCCACTGCTTATTGAGCTCTACCCTAGCATAAAGGTCATCATAGTCATCCTTAAGATCCTTAATAGAAGCCTCTAATGCCTCTTGCTTATCGAAATCATATAACGCATAAACAGATTCAAAAACCCTAGATATACGGTTATCAAGACGGCGAATTCGGGAAATAACGGTAAAAAGAGTGTCCCTAACAGTTTGGCCAGTCAAGACATCAACACCTCCTCGGGATGGTGGAACGTGCACCTCATGATAAGGTGTACCTTCCTCATGTACCCAAGAGGAAATCATGGTTCTAACCCAACCCCAACGTCTCCAAAATGACTGGTAAACATTCGCGTCTTCGTCGGAGCTATCATCACCAGTTGAGCTTGAGTTCACTATCGGGTCGGGATAGTAGTTGGAAGACATAGAGCTTTGTGAGGCGGCTATCTTAAGTCATCACACAAAAACATACAAGTTAACATATAGAAGTTTCGATAAGCAAAATGACAACAAAACACTAAAATACGTGAAAGACGAAAATGACTCCGTTATAGACCCGACTCACTAATGCATCCTAGAATCATAGACACACTAATGCAGTCCTGGTTCCCTATAACGTGGGCTCTGATACCATGTCTGTCACGACCCCATTTCGATCCCGAAATGTGACGTGATAGGTGTCCCAGTTATAGTTAACGATTTTTAAAGACGACAGCGGAAACGTTTTTATTTCAACACACAATTACAAGTTTTGAGTTACATGTCGGGACTTAAAAGTAAAGTACAACAATTACAACCATAACATAACAAAGTACAACACATAAACATAGTGCATGATGATTTATTTTTAAAACGACGTCCCGACATCCTGGCGACATCCCAAAAGCCAACCTGAATGTATGCGGACTCCTGCTTAAGGACCTGAGAAAACACATGCTTAAAAACGTCAACAATAATATTGGTGAGATCATAGGTTTAATGTATATAAATGTATGGACCATAAGATTTTCAAGTATAAACAGTTGTAAATATATTCTAAATAAACATGAGCTCCCGATATCGAACTTAACAATCAAGAACCCGAAATCATGTAGTCTCACTTAGCTAGAGCTACAAAGTCGAAGGTTATGCATTTGCTAGCCTGAAGACTATGCCGGATGTGAGGAGTCACCCTCAAATAGATCTATCCACATTATTCGCGATTACCATAAACAAGTAATTAACGATATCAGAATCGGGGTTTAAGCTAAGTCACAAACTCAACACAATAGAATATAGTTTTAATCACTTATGTCCATAATGTAAAACATAAAAGAAGCATGTTTCTCATCCCAAAATAGTAAGTTTGCTAAAAGCAAGTAAAATGGGACTATGATACTCACAGGTGATGTTATGCGGTATAAAGCTTGGATTTGTGGTTTAAGTACTTTGATGTACTTTGAGCTCGGGACCTAAATAAATAAGTTAAGGTCAGAGGTGTGTTATTACTAATATTAGTAATACTAATGATTTGATTTATGTTCAAATGTAACATAGTGTACTCGGCTTTTAAAAGACGGTTTCTCGGTTTATAAGTTAAGGTTTCTATGTGGACTGATCTTACAAGTAGTTTTAGAAGTTGATTTCTTATTTAAAAAGTAGTGATATAAGGTAATTCTTATTTTATATGTGAAGGTATATGTGTTGGAGGTCTAAAAATATAAGATTTGTAATTTATATCATAAAAATGAATTTTATAGAATTATTTTCCTACAAGTGGACTGTTTTGACTAGTTTAAAGTTTAATATCACTAAAAATAGTAAATTAATTTATTTAGACTTATCCTTTTGAAGTCTTACTCCAATATAGTTATATTTTAGTTCAAAAATTCTTTTTGCTCAGAAAACATAAGTTGTGTACGTTTTCTTTATATTCTAAGTGGTGACAGTTTCAACAAGTTTAAAACCCATTATTTAAATGTACAAGACTATATCCTAATCATTTCTTAAGCTTTTTATATGATTCCAAAGCCTAACATGTTCTATTTTTAGTCTATTTTATAATGAAAATCTCCTAAGTTTTCATATCTAAACGTTGGTACCTCATTTTTGGTGATACATGTGTGTTGGAGAGATTATGTCCAAATCAGTACCCATAAAAAGTAAAAATACAAAAGAAATACTTAAACTACTTTATAAATCATGGGATTTTTACAGAAGGTCTAGGACTCATAAAAGTTTTAGAATCTAAAAAATTCCAGTAGCAAAAGTGAGTGTAAGTATTTTCTAAAAATTCCACCAAATGAAGACTGATTTGGTTTCTTTGTAAGTTAAGAACTAACTAGTAATCTTAATACATTTTAGCTATATCTCTTTTCATTTTAAGTTTATTTTAGGTCGTTAAACATATGTAAAACATATTTTTAGTTACTTATGATCAAGATTAGAGTTAGCCATGTAATCATCATTGAGTGTTTTTAACACTCTAGATTAAGCTTTTACACCCATTTCTCTTGAAAGTAACTTGGTAAGAAATCAAAGAAGTGTTCATGGTAATTATACCTTGAGTAATGATGATGTATGAGTTGATGAAGATGAACAAAAAAGAAAGAAATGGCTGTAACTTAGAGAGGATTTAGTGAATGATTAAGATTAGTAAGTGAGTTCAAGAGTTATCAATTTGATCTTATGGGAATGATGATGATGGCATGTAACATGGAGAAGAAAAAGAGGTTAAATGACTAAGCACACTTACTAGCTAATCATGCATGGAAGTGACATGTGTATGTAATGTGGCATAAGGAGAAGAAAAGAGAAGATGACTAATCAATCTTTACTTAGTTAATTATGCATGGAAATGACAAGTGTTTGTTATATTTGCATGTAATTAGTGCTAATTAAGTAATGTTAATTACATGTAGTCTTTTGGTTAATCTTAGATTAGTTTTAAGTTTAGATGTAAGTATATAATTAGGTGTTATAATCTTGAGTAAGACTTAGTTAATGACTAATGTTGTAGTATTTTACTAACTAGGTGGATTAAGGATGATTACTTAATCAATAATACTTGATCATGTTATATACTTAATTTCACAAGTATACAAGTGTGTAGTTTTTTTTTCAAGTCTTAGGATTTTTGGTGGTAAACTAGGGTTTCTAGGAATTGTGTATATGTATAACAATCCTCGATCAATCAAGACTTAAATGTAAGACCAAGGTTATACAAACCCTAAAATAAATCAAGACGTATTTTATTAAATATACTAGTCAAGAAAAAAAAATTCTAATTTTGAAAGGTTAGATTAAATAACCTAGTAGAAAAAGTTAGGGTTATGACAAACTGTTTGTAAGATGTCAAGTTTCAACTGAGTAGGACATCAAAAAGTTCTTTTTGTTTCACCTATTGGTAGACATTACCATGTCTAGTTTCTAATTTGTAAACATCAAGTTTAAGTAACATTCATCGTAAGTTAGGCCACAAGATTTCTGAAAAACATCGTAAAAATTATACATAAGCATGAGCACTTGATTATAAAGCTTTAACCCTGCGGATAGCCAAAGCGCTACATGTCTTCCCTTTACCCTTTCTAAGCATACACTGATCAGGTGTACAAGTTAAAACTAAATAAGCACCTCGTAGGTTGAGGCGAGGTTCGTCAAACCTAACGGTACCGTCCCTATAAGTCGAGCTTACATAAAGTAATTAATATAATCATGCTAAGGAATTTTTGATCTGAACTCATATGTATATGTTTAAGTTACTCGTGCCTAAAATGTAAAATAGTTGTAAAAATAGTTTAAGAAATAGTTTCAAAAGCAACATGTATCTCATCCCAAAAATGTTAAAGAAAATGGGACTGTAGACTCACCTTAGCAAAAGCACTGAAATCTCTTAGTAAAATCGTACAGTAGTCGAACAATCATGACCGAACAATGTAACCTAGTCAAATAGGTTATCTTAAGTATACGTATAGGTCACACTATGTCAACTCATAGTGTACGCATAGTCCTAGTTCTCAGACTAACTCAATAAGCAAGTAAAAGTCAACTAGTCCAAGCAAGTCAACCAAAGTCAATTCAAAAGTCAACTCGGTCAAAGTGGTCAACTAAAGTCAAACATATCATTAAGTCATGCAATCATGGTGAACATGTCAAACCTAAGTCAAACAACATGTTACAGTTCATAGTTTAGCAATTTGAGCATTCGCAGTTTATCGCATGTCCTTAGAATACGCGCATCACAGAAAAACACGAGTATAACTCTTAGCACATAATTCATAAAAACTTGAAAAACTCCATATCATAACTAGACTCGAAATCTATTCCAAAAAGTCCAGCCAGGGCCTCATACGATATCTACAAGTTGGGTTTCAGAAAAGGTCTAGTTACGGTTTACCAAATCAGTTTCTGCCAGCGCGTCAGTTTTGAAACATTTCTCATACAATATTAAAAATAGCTTTTGATGAACGGCCAATTGGAAATGACTCAAAACACTCTAATTTTTTAGTGATAAGATAATCAAAGACATTCATTTAGCCAATTTGTACAGATTAGCCTATCTTTATAGACCCTTCAGTTTTAGCCAACAAACGGACATATCATTTGGTCAAGCTTATAACTCATGGCAATACACATTTTCAGAAGTTAGCATTCAAATGAAATATACTGAGGAACATATAAAATAACATATTACAGAATATCATGGTCTCAATCAACTTCTAGTTCACACAAGGTAATTTCTTTTGCATTCGAAAACAGTTTCAGCTCTCTTTAAAAAGCAAATCTTCGTTTTGACACACAGAGAGCATTACAAAAGCTTTGGACGCAAATTGTAATGATCCAGAATTTTTCGATCGATCTATACTTGTAAGATTAATATTTACATAAATTAAACCTTACCAACATGATAAGCAACCCAAATTGTTGAGACTTATGTTTTTGAAAAGAGATTTACACAACATTTGACCGTCTAGTTTGACCGATGATATCACGAACTATATAACATATGATAATTATACGTTTGTGTATATATATGTATATATACATATTTAACATGATCTAAGGATGTTTTAATATCTCATTTTGTATTAATAACAATAAGTTATAAGTATATTTTGAAACTACTAACTTAAGTTTTCAAAACGATAACTTTAAGTAACATTTTTTGATATAAATACTTATAACCTATAATGTTTATACATATATCGTATATGTAATGTATTTAATCACTTTTTAAGGACTTAAATACATAAAACAATATAAGTATATTCACAAAAGATAACTATATTTGAATCCTCATTTCGTTTTCACAAGATTTCTATACGTATATTTAGAGTATATGTACTCGTATCATACCTAGCTTCTATACGTATTTACTATTGGTATATACACATCAAATCACCACCAACCAGCCCTTGTTCATGCCTTATGTATAAGGTAACTCTCTTGTTCATGCCTTAAGTATAAGGTAATTACTTTTGTATGATAGTATGACTAATTACACAAAATTACAACATAAATTTTGTCCATGATCTTCATCATTCACGCCACCATCACCACCATATATACTCCATCCATTTTCAATTTTGCAACATCATTTTGCTAGTTAGGAACACACTTTCAAGAGCCTTAAAACCCTTAACCATCTTAGCCCACAACCATGAAGATCTAGCTTCAAAAACATCACTTAATCACCATAAGAAAACCCTTACAAAAACACTTCAAGAATCCTTCCAAGAACACAAGTTTACTTCCAATATTTCATCCAACTCCACCACTCTTTTGATTCTAGGTTTTTACTTCTCTTTTACAGCAACCTTGTCCAAGTAACTTGAGGTAGTAACTTTGTTCATAACCTTATTCGATTCATATATATATAGTTATCTTATTTTATGGTATAAAATTTTAACAACAAGAACATAGTTTGAATGTTTTCAAACTTGTTTGTAAACTAAATAGATCCTTCTAACTTAACTTTTAAAATACTTCAAGACCTGTAATATATCATAAGGATATGCTAACTTAACAAGGTAAAACTTGGTTTTTCAAAGAACACCTTAAAAACTGAATTTACGTCGTCGGAGTACAACCGGGGGCTGTTTTGGGTTGGATAATTAAAAACCATCTTGAACTTTGAATTGGAGGCTTATTTTCTGGAAAATTGATATTTACTATGAATATGTTAACACATAAAAATTTCATGATTTAACTCAAAGTATAAGTATTTTTAGAAAAATAATTATTTAAGGTTGTTTACATGATGGAAAATGATCAACTTCATAAGTTTCACCAAAGTTTGACCTATGACCTGTGATTTCGAATACAAACTAAGGTATTTACAGTTCATATTCTTAAATAAGGACTCGATCCAAGGAAGTGGCAAGTTGAACCAACGAAAACGGAGTTGTAACGAAGAAACTATGACTAAAACAAGATCGGATATCCAAAACTAGTTTAGCCACGAAAATAATTGGAGAAAAATTAAATAAATCACATCTTTCTAAAATAACATGATATTTTATATATATGTACTCATAATTTAATTTTATATATTTCAGGATCACCCATAAACTATACGAGAAGATTAATCATAAGATCCCATGATTGTACGCAATACATCTTCTTGACAATATAGGTACCAAGGGTCAAGATTAATCCCGACCAATACAAATACGATGGGGGTTTTATTTATTTCGATAGGGGTTTTATTTATTTCGATGGGGGTTTTATTTATTTCGATGGGGGTTTTATTTATTTCCATGTGGGTTTTATTTATTTATTGAACACTTAAATATGAACCATTAAAATTGAATTGCTAACTACGGACTAAGAAGACATTAAAAGTATTATAAGTATATATACGTGACGATTGTTTAAAATGAAAATATATTGATATATTATATGGATAGGTTCGTGATATCAACCGGAGACCAAGTCAAAATATATATATCTTCAAGGCAAAAGTGAGTATATAGTCCCACTTTTAAACTCTAAATATTTCGGGATGAGAATACATGTATTTTATGTTTTACGATATGGACAGAAGTAACTGAAAAATATATTCTACGTTGAGTTGTACCACTGGCATACTTCCCTGTAGCTTGGTAACTACTATTTACAGCGGTATTGTAAACGCGAATCCTGTTGATAGATCTATCGGGCCTGACAACCCCAACCGGACTGGACGACCAGTATTCAACGGTTGCACAGTACTTCGTTTCGTGACTACACTTGGTACGGTGTAGTAAGATTTCATAATAAAGGGAATATGCGACGTGATTAAATGTTAAGTATGGTTACCAAGTGCTCAACCACTTAGAATATTTTTATTAAAATGTTTATATATGAAATCTTGTGGTCTATATATATATATATATTGCTGCCGGCATTAAACCTATATCTCACCAACTTTATGTTGATGTTTTAAGCATGTTTATTCTCAGGTGATAACTAAAAGCTTCCGCTACAACATGTTGAATTTAAGCAAGATCTTGAGTATGCATATTTGTGTCAAAAATAAAACTGCATATCGGAGGATTTGTAATGTAAAATATGTTGGAGGTCGTATTGTTATTATCACATGTAAAGTTTGTAAGTCTAAGATTATCGCTAAATGATAATCCTTATTAAGTTGTTTAAACCTTGTATTTGTAATAAAAGCTATGGTTTGTATTGTAAAAACAAATGCAGTTTTTGAAAAATGTCGCATATAGAGGTCAATACCTCGCGATGAAATCATATGTTATTGTATTCGTCCTTATGGTTAACGTCGGGTTATGACACAAATCTTAAGTCCAACATGTATGATTTTTCACAAAGAATACAATGGTACATATTTCAATAGCTAAATCACAAAGCACATAAATCAAAAAAATCCGGGTTACATACATAACCTAGTCAAAACTTCGATTACACATAACGGGAGCATACGATAAAGAAATCAAGTGAAATCAAAGTCCAAACTCATTAATTTTTTGACACCTATTAATCTAGATAACATATAAGATCAATATATAAACCAATTTGATCAGATCCATGGCATACAAATTTGTGATACATGCAAACGATAACAATTGAGCAAATTAACGACAAACGACAACTCTTATCGCATTTAATTGAGCACTAGACTTGATTACACTATGTAATTGAATAAGATCAGATCTAATAATATTAGGGTTAGTGGTTTTATAACTTTAAAACACAAATTGCTTATACCAATAGATAGGGAACGGTGAGTGGATCACGAATATGTAAACGATTTAGCAATCAAGTAAGAAATTGAAGTGTTCTTGATCCTTGGAAGGTGTCGAATATTTTTGGGGGTTATGGGGCTTTTCTTGGTCGTGGGTTTGATGTAGGGAAAGAATAGCATCCTTTTGTTTGATAAAATTAGGTTTATGAATCTTAAAATGCAGTGTTATATTGTTTTCTTATATAGTTAGGGCCTAAATCAAGTGGGTATCTAGTTAAAAGGCCAAACTTGTCCAATAAATGGGTGGGGTGAGGTAGGTTCGGCCAAATGGGCCCTCCTAGGGTGTTCCTGGGCTCGTTTTGTCTAAAAGATTGTACGCGCGTGGTCCGTTTCGAGTGCCGTTAACCGTACCGGGTTTCCAGAACGTTAACTAGTCATCGAAATGAAATCACCAGGTTTAATTTACTAAATAAATAATAAATTAAATAAGTTTTTTTCTTAAAGTCAATAATTATTAAAAATAATTTTTTTCTCGTTTTTCTAATTTCCGTAAACTGAAAAGCTTTCTAGACGACTAACTTAATCGTATCATTTTCTAGTTATTTCGTTATCCGAAACAAGTTCATAAATTAATATAACATATTAATTCAAGTAATCCAATAAGATCAATTATGCATTTAAACCTATTAAACACACAAAGTCTAAGTAAGCACCGTTAAATATTTAATGGACAAGTAACTATAGTAACAGAAAAAGTCGGGTTGTTACATCATCCAATTGAGCGACTCGGTTGGGTGACGTATTAACATTCCACAAAGGTCTAAACTTTCTTAAGCATAATATAATACAGGGTTTGCCATATCTGAGAGACGTGATGTGTTTTGATGCCTTCGTTAATGATTGGGTTTAAAATATAGTTAGGCCCTTAAAAGAGTTCAACCATAAAGAACATCATGGCCAAGCTGGGTTTGATTTCCATGAACACGTTCGGTTATCCTAACGGTCCAATCCTTTATGTGTTTAAAGAAACAGTTCCTTAATTAATTAAGAATCCGTCAAGCGGGGTGCAATGCTTGAGAGCGCGTTATGGTGAAGTGTACTAATCAGCACTGAACGGGTTCCATGGCCTTACTTAGTAGAGGTACAGCTTACAACGACCGATGTGCTTCAGCGTGCACGTATGAAGTTTATATGCTTGGTAACTACACTAGCATGGTCTAAGACCGACAATGTACTAGGAGTCTAGTTAGATGTTTCACTACGAAAGAGTCCTCAGTCGGAATCCAAGGCTCGGTGGACGTACTACAACCGGTGTGCCTCAGTTAAACTTACGTTGTATCCGATAGACTTCTCTTACCAAGGGGTGAAACAGATAGTGTACTCTGAATCGGGGTTCACGACTTCTCAATAATAGAGCCGATAACTACGTTCTATTAGTTAGAAAAGCAATTGAGTTTAAAGAATAATCGTAAAGCATCTTGACAACATACACAAACCATAATATTATTTCGGCATTATAACTAATTACATCATAGCATAAACTAAAGATAACTATTCGCTAATCATGGCAACGATATCAAAAAGCACAATAATGGAAAATATTATATAAAGATAAAGGATAGAAGTACCAGTAGATTAGACGAGTTTCGAATACAAAAGTGATAATTTCAAACTCCAGACCGCTCCTAATACAATCTTCAGTGTTCTTCTCCGGGTACTAGGTTTCTCATACAGAGTCAAAGACCTTGAAAGTATGAGTAATATTGTAGAAAGAGAGAGAAAGAAGTGAATTGAAGTGTGTGTAAATATGGATGACAAAAGCCTTTGAATAGAAGTTGGTTTTGCCTACAAACGACTGGCAGGCCGTTTGGTAAGCCGTTTGCAGGGCCCATTTGCAATGGTGGCCCGTTTTTTATGCCTGTTTGATTTGGCCGTTTGGCAAGACGTTTTTCATTATGGCAGGCCATTTGACAGGCCGTTTGGCTTGCTGATTTCACTGGATCGTAACTTGATTTCCTTGATCGTAGCTTGGTTTCTTGTCTTTCACCGTTTTCGCTCTAGGATCTTCATTTTAGCTCTGATTCTCTTGATTCTTTTTGCACCGTCTTCGTAATTACTTGATCTTCAATTTCAACTGACAAAGCGGGCATTTTGGCGATAAAGCTCGAAACTTTATTGTTTTTGGGCCTTAATACCGGGGTGAAAACGTGACTTTTTAGCCGATATCAGTACTACATCTGACAGAGTCCATATGATAACGCTTAAATTTTACATATTTTTATAAACATTTTAAAGCGTTATCTCTGTATTTAAACATCATTTTAAGTACTTTTATAACCAAAAGTTAATATTTCAGATAAAAAAAGGTATGTTTAATGTGTTTGTTTAGAAAATGAGATTAACAGAATTAAAACCGGAAAAAGTAGAAATTGTGCTGGAGCCGCCGACTGGAATTAAGGAAGTCGCCGACGGGAGCAGGAAATTCCAGAATGTTCCAGAATCGAGCCAGAAATCGAAGAACTTGGAGATTAAGTAAAATCACAAAGAGCTGCCAGCTTGATACACTTAAGCCCTCGGCTAGGATGTCCTGTTTTTTGTACGTGAAGCCCAAGTCAGAATATTTATGGAAAACAAATCTGTATTGGATTGTGGACTTGGAACCGCTGGCTAGATCATATAAAGTCGCCGGCTCTGGAAGCTAAAATAGGATTACTTGTACTTGAAGGCAAAGAAAAACATCTGAATAAATTATTTGATAGCAGAGCCGCCGGCTAAATCCACTGGAGCCGCCAGCTGACATGTTGGTTTTCGAATCTATAAATAGAGGTCAAATTTCACAGTTTTACATATACATTCAGTTTTAGGGTTAGCTACGAATTAAATACGAATTGTTTAGCTTTTACGATTTTCTTTCAAGTTGTTCTTAAACATTATTCAATTCGATTCAAGTTCTTTTTCATCTTTATTGATTATTTAAGATACTTTTACTTTTAAATTTGTGCATCGACTTTAATTTTGTTTATATATATGTTTAGTTGTTTCTGTTCGTCTCCAACTATGAACTAAACCTCCATAGGATTATTTGGACGAAAACTGAGTTTGATCCGAGATTTCAGATGAAGCCGCCAGCTTCTGGGTTTACAGCCACCCGCTGGAAGGCTGTTGTGCTTCAAATTCCACAGCTTCTGGTCTCTGATCGAAACTGTGTAATTATGTTTCTGTGATTGTGTTTATTCCATTTATTGCTGCTATGGTTTGGATCTTCATTTGCATGCTTAATGATCAGGTGAATAGAAACTACGATTAACCACTAATTAATTCTAACGTTCGTTTGCTTGATTTATCTAACTTTTAAGATTAAACATATCAGACAAAGTGTTTAAATTGAATGAAATCTAGTTAAGAATCATTGGTAATAATAAATGGAGGAACATTTTTTTGCGCTTATAGAGTTAAATCACTTTACTAGGCTTATTCAAAGGAACCCTAGTTTATGTGAATGCTATAAGTTAGGATATTAACTTTGCACAACAACTTAGTTAATATGTGTATAAGTCCTAATATGTGATCTTTACGTGATAATTAGCTTAACCTTTTTAAGGGATAATAGTCGGTCTATAATTGTTATTTTGTTGATTATCAATATAAGTTATGAAACAAATTATTTGAAATCTCTTATGATTCAAAAGTCCGAATAACCACTCTTTTAATATATTTGAATTAAAATCAACTCATAGTGTAACAACCCAACCCATGATCCAACCGTAAACAACAAACAAATATGTTTTTTATACAGAGGGGTACGCGGCGCGCACAAGCTGCTTCAGCTTCTGTTCGGTTTTTGCATTTTTCATTTAATGATCTCCCACTTCCTGACATATTTAGACGAAACGCTTTTCACAACACATCAATATAAGTAAAACTAACACGTTTCAATAATAAAATTAGTTTTACAACACCGGACCCACATATGGCCGTATTACGAGTTTCGTACAAAATATAAGTTTCGACCAATTTAGTTTAAATTCCAAACGACACTAGAGCATGATGTTTGGGGGTTAAACTACCCAAATCTCGGTCTAACTTCAAAAAGCTATACTCCCAAAAGCTTCTCATATCATAACAAAGCGGGATCACTAGTCCAAACGAATACCCTTTCCCTTGTCCACGTCGGAGCCTATAAAAAGGTAAACAACGAGAGGGTAAGAAAAACACTTAGTGAATACAATAATTATACACATACATATATAATCTACCTACTTGCAAAACACTTACACACACCATATAATCGCTAGCAATAACAATTAGCATACAAACTCCAAGTATAAGCTAATTACCTCCAAATACCGTAACTAGCATAATCAATAGCATACACCAAGATAATATATTATGCTATACAACAACTCATACACAAACTATATGGTTAACCATACTCGCGTCATGGTGCTACCGGCTACGTGGTTCACACCATACGTAATACTATGACGCTACCGGCTCCATGGTTCACGTCACTACGCATTTGAGTCATACTCCTTTATAGTGCTACCGGCTCTGTGGTTCACACTTTGGTGTTACCGGCTCCGTGGTTCACACCTCATTTTATAGTGCTACCGGCTCCGTGGTTCACACTTTGATGCTACCGGCTCCGTGGTTCACATCACAACTCGAGTCATACTCTTTTATAGTGCTACCAGCTCTGTGGTTCACACTTTGGTGCTACTGGCTCCATGGTTCACACCTCATTTATAGTGCTACCGGCTCCGTGGTTCACACTTTAACGACTCGTGCTATAGTGCTATCAGCCATACTACAACACACGTACCATGATGCTACCGGCTTCGTGGTTCACATCATAGCACACTCGCACATACTATGGCACTACCGGCTTCGTGGTTCATGCCATAGCATACAAATAAATATACTATATACATACATGCATAATTATTCCACTCACCTTGACGATTCGGTGACGGTTTTATACTTCCGCAAGCTTCAAAGCAAAGTACCTAATACATTAAGTACTCTATCAACACACAAACTAGTTTGACTAAATACCAACAATTCACCCATGTGCATTTAATGACTTCAATGCATTAAATGACTTATTTATACCAAAACCATCCAGTTAAGGTCAAGACCACCATAAATCACTAAAACCTAGTGATTAAGGTCCAACAACACTAACTAACACAAAATTGGGGTATTTCATACCCATCATTCCCAACTAGGTCTATCGTTACACATTTGACCATTTTAAAGTCAACACACCCATTTCGGGTCCTCCACTAACCCAAATAACACCCATTCATTTAATATCTAGGTGTGCTAGCATTTAACTAACCAATTAAGACTTATAAACACCAATTAACACATTAAAACCCTAGTTTAGTTACTATTGAGTCTTCATGACTCAATCTTACTCAAGAACACTCAAAATCACCAAATATGGGTTTTATGTTCACAATTTACCCAAACCCTAACCCTTATATAAAATAAAGTAAGGAAATCAAAGTTAGAGCATACCACCGCACTCAATACGTAGCTAGTGGCGAGATGAGCAACTTTAACACTCGAGCTTTTGATTGATTCAAGCTCCTTCTTCTCCCAAACCCCAATTCTCTCTCTCTCTAAGATTGATGAGAGTGTTTGTGGATGTGAAAAATGATCCAAAACTAGATCCAATTCTGGTGTTAAGGCTACAGATCTGTCCTCCAGTGAAAATACCAAAATGCCCTTCATTTAACTCAAATTAGAAAAAGCATGAATCTGTCGCCAGGCCAAGTGCGCGGCGCGCACACAGTTCTGATCAGTTTCTAAGCATTTCTTTTTTACACCACAGTTCACACACCTTATGTACATCATATATACTCCATGTACAATAAATAATCGGGTCTTACAACTCTCCCCCACTTAGATTGGATCATGTCCTCGTGATCCGCACCAAATACTAGAAGTTAAGCACTTCTCCCTTGAACATTTCCGCCACCGATGCGGAGTCACACATGCAGTAATCGCGCATCCGAATTCTCGCTTCGTACCCTAACGCATCATATTACATCAACCGTGCTTCACATTTCCATTCGACCAAAGTTCCCACTGACTCACTCGGAAGTACACCGTGAAAAAACCCATATCATTTTTCCAATGACCCTATCATTTCATTAATTTCGATGATATCAGGTAATCAACCCACGAGACAAAGCAACCGCAACCGTTTGCTTCAACACGAAGTATCTAAACTCGTACCAAACACTTAACAATCTTCCTAAAAGTAGAACAATTCACCGACAATCATCGTCGTTACGCCTTTCAATCGTGGACTACTCGGGAATCATCCCGAAACCTTCCTAAAATCTCCCGTAACTACCATCGGGAAAACTCGCCATTTGACTCACGTCGCTAACTACCTTCCCAATTCATTCGAAAGTCCAACTTGGGACTTTTTCGAAGACCATCAAAGTCTTCCGTTCCTAAATAAGCGACACCCGTTCGCTTATCACGTCTACTAGATAGGGATTTTTCCGCATTCTCCGGTACTTAACTCCCCCATTTTGGGTTTTAACCCCATACTTTCACCGTCGATATGATAACATCCCGCGGAATTTCGTCATTCTACGACGCACATTACCTTCTCCGACGTTGGTCATACTCAAAAGTTCTTCCAAGGACTCGTTTTAAGGTATTCGAACCTCGACAATTCAAATCGATCAAACGCTAATGCTCGCTAAACACCACAATAAAACACAGTTGTATCTTCGGGTTTCCAACCGGTACTCAAAAATCAAAGTAATCACACCATCGGAGTAAAAAGTTACACTTGCAGGTATAAGGAGGCACCTGACGTTGTGTTATCCAACTCCAATTACTAACACCGTGTCATCAAGAGCTCAACCCTTACGGGGTCTACTCTCGGTGTCATGCGTCTTCTGACTACTCGAAGTCACCCAATTTCCAAAATCCTTACGGCTCAAAGCCCACAAATTCTAGCGACACCCGCTAGCCATAATTTCTTCTAGGTCGCATAGCTAGCCTATTAATCTTTCAACTCATCACTAAGGAGATGCTTGGAAACACCAAGGCTTACACTCTTCCAACTTCGTCCTAACCATCATCACGGTTTCCTTCTCACATCAAGTCTATGAACACTCGCTACACGCACCGCATCGAACCGCAATCGTGGCTTACGAAGAGCGAGATCTTAAGGAATCACTCACCAAATTGTACCATGTAGCCTTCGAAAAGCTGAATTCTTATGCCGGGATGTCACCCGACAGTTTACTCACCGAATCAATAATTTAGCGTGTAGATATAAATCTAACATGTCAATATCATCAATATACATTTGCACTCTGGATACCCCTTACACGGTTTCATCACCATACGTTTAGTTGTTAAACTCATACACGAGCAACAGTACACGACACAATATACAAATCCTACGGGTCTCACTCGAACGAGTTTAACGACCCTACGCCACAACGCAAGAAGTCTAAACAACAAAAGGCTCATACAACAGAGTCGAGACACAACACACCAACCAATATGACCAACTCCCTCATCTATCATAGCCTACAAATTTCTCGCGAATTCATTTTACCAAAAACCAACGTTCACTGTCACCCGTTGGTGTTAATTAAGCAACAAGCTAACGCCAACATAACTCGTACTTGGTATATAAAGAATGCCGCTACCCGCAGGTTAGATTTTTCTAACCAGTGGGTTTACTCGACCCGTTGTTACCGAAATTGTCCGACCGATGATACACCTATGCTTCTCCTCTGGAAAAAGTGAACAATGTTATCGTAACAATCGTGTTACTCACATCCTCGCCATCAAACACTATCCTTGTCTTGTTAGACCATCAAATCCGTGTCCGCATCTCGTTAAGGAGATGAAATTTACCAGTCTAGTATCTCACGATTCGTACGTCACATCACCCTGTTCTGTTCGTCCGATGCTACCAGTCTCACAACTAAATGACATCAATCATAACCGGCCTATGAACCTTACAGTTCTTCAACTTCCAACACCACAACGAGCACGCATTATCCACCAAACACTAAAACTCATTCCTATAGGTTGGTAAAACCAAACCCTTCACTCAATGCTAAGAATTGCTTAGAGAGATTAAGTCTTACGCCCTTCATCTATAAATCCAAATGTTAACGTCGGGTAATTCCATTAGGAATGCTACCCAATAATAATACTACGTATTTACACAATTCATTTGAACCAGGTCAACTCTCACGAGTCAACGACTCAAGCATCACCCCGGTGCACCGCCATCGAAACAACTAACAAATCAAATTGTCACCGAGTTCACTAAACCTGTACCCTTATGGGTTCTACAAACATACACATTCACTCGAGGCTAATTAGATCTCGAGATGAGATTTAAGTCTCTAACACATACCCGAATCCATCGGCACACAATAAATAAACCTAAGGCATATTTGTATCGAAATGAAAGTACCTGAAGCAGCATCGTTGGAGTTATGTGCTTCACTACCCATCAAGTAGTCGTGCTCTAACCTCTTAACCCGGTCGATAAATGATTCAGGACACTCCGACTTTCGGTGTCCCTCCTTCTAGCAAATAAAGCACCTGATCGTGTTTAAAGGTTTACCCATACAATCCTGTGCCAGATGACCTCGTTGTAGACAATTATAACACGTAGGCATGAAACCTCCCAACTTCCTAGTCTGATTTCAAACCAAATCGGGACACACAGACCTTTGGTGCCCTTCCTTCCGACAATAAAAACATACAGTCTTGCTCGAAGGACACTCACGAGACTTATGTCCCTCTTGCCCACAATTGTAACATTTAGACCTACCGGAGCCTGATACTCCCTTCCTCATGCTACCCGCGCTCTGCATTACACCTTTACTTTGATCATTAAATGACTCAGGACACTCCGACTTGTGGTGTCCATCTTTTCGACACTTAAAACATGTGTCATTGTTTGAAGGCGCATTTGTGCAATCATGTGACAAATGACCCCGTTGTGCACAATTATAGCACGTAGGTACGTAACCTCTCTTACTCCTCTTTTTCACATTTTCGACGCCTTCAGGCGCACTTCTCGTCCTCTTACCAGGAGCACTTGACTCTAACCTTGCAAGTACTTCTTCATCACCACTACCTCAAGGTTGGGAAAACCTCTTCTCAAACCCTTCCCTCATGATCTTAGTCACTTGGTCTCGGACCATTTTGGTTACTCGTCCTTCGATTGACTCCTTGACTACTTGTCTAACTTTGTTGGCCAAACCCGAGACATAATGTCCGAGCACGGCCTTAACCCTCACCGTTAACTCATCCTTCCTTTCATGAGTAGGCGCGTCCATTCCGAATCCATCTTCCGTCTTCATTCTAAAGAATGCATATAGATTAAACAACGAAACAAAAAGGAAACGACATATATATATATATATATATATATATATATATATATATATATATATATATATATATATATATATATATATATATATATATATATATATATATATACACACCTCACTGCCCCATCTTGCTCAACAATCGTCGTACATCGCTTGTTTGACACGACTTGAACCCGTAACAATGGTAGCTAGTCATTGTTACGCGAGCACGTCGCATTAACTTGCTAGTACAACGTCTATCTCGCTTTGATGATTGCAAACACAACACAAAACTATTAGCGCAAAGTTAGTTCACCTAAACCTAGGCACTAACCAAATCCTGGTCTGACCCGTCTCCTACAAGTCCTGCATAAAGCGCATACACAATAAAGTCTAAGTCTAGGCACCTATCTCAAGTCGCCTAAATCCCTTAGACCATGCTCTGATACCACTTGTAACAACCCAACCCATTATCCAACCGTAAACAGCAAACATATTTTTTTTTATACAGAGGGGTGCGTGGCGCGCAACACCCCTTGTGCGCGGCGCGCACAAGCTGCTTCAGCTTCTGTCCGATTTTTGCATTTTTCATTTAATGATCTCCCACTTCCCGACATATTTAGACGAAACACTTTTCACAACACATCAATATAAGTAAAACTAACACTTTTCAATAATAAAATTAGTTTTACAACACCGGGCCCACATATGGCTGTATTACGAGTTTCGTACAAAATATAAGTTTCGACCAATTTAGTTTAAATTCCAAACGACACTAGAGCATGATGTTTGGGGGTTAAACTACCCAAATCTCGGTCAAACTTCAAAAAGCTATACTCCCAAAAGCTTCTCCTATCATAACAAAGCGGGATCACTAATCCAAACGAATACCCTTTCCCTTATCCACGCCGGAGCCTATAAAAAGGTAAACAATGAGAGGGTAAGCAAAACGCTTAGTGAATGCAATAATTATACACATACATATATAATCTACCTACTTGCAAAACATTTACACACACCGTATAATCGCTAGCAATAACAATTAGCATACAAACTCCAAGTATAAGCTAATTACCTCCAAATACCGCAACTAGCATAATCAATAGCATACACTAAGATAATATATTATGCTATACAACAACTCATACACAAGCTATATGGTTAACCATACTCGCGTCATGGTGCTACCGGCTACGTGGTTCACACCATACGTAATGCTATGACGCTACCGGCTCCGTGGTTCACGTCACTACGCATTTGAGTCATACTCCTTTATAGTGCTACCAGCTCCGTGGTTCACACTTTGATGCTACCGGCTTCGTGGTTCACATCACAACTCGAGTCATACTCTTTTATAGTGCTACCGGCTCTGTGGTTCACACTTTGGTGTTACCGGCTCCATGGTTCACACCTCATTTTATAGTGCTACCGGCTCCGTGGTTCACACTTTAACGACTCGTGCTATAGTGCTACCGGATCCGTGGTTCACACTACAACACACGTACCATGATGCTACCGGCTCCGTGGTTCACATCATAGCACAATCGCACATACTATGGCACTACCGGCTCCGTGGTTCATGCCATATCATACAAAAAAATACACTATATATATACATGCATAATTATTCCACTCACCTTGACGATTCGGTGACGGTTTAATACTTCCGCAAGCTTCAAAGCAAAGTACCTAATACATTAAGTACTCTATCAACACACAAACTAGTTGGACTAAATACCAATAATTCACCCATGTGCATTTAATGACTTCAATGCATTAAATGACTTATTTATACCAAAACCGTCCATTTAAGGTCAAGACCATCATAAATCACTAAAAGCTAGTGATTAAGGTCCAACGACACTAACTAACACAAAATTGGGGTATTTCATACCCATCATTCCCAACTTGGTCTATCGTTACCCATTTGACCATTTTAAAGTCAACACACCCATTTCGGGTCCTCCACTAACCCAAATAACACCCATTCATTTAATATCTAAGTGTGCTAGCATTTAACTAACCAATTAAGACTCATAAACACCAATTAACACATTAAAACCCTAGTTTAGTGACTATTAAGTCTTCATGACTCAATCTTACCCAAGAACACCCAAAATCACCAAATATTGGTTTTATGTTCACCATTTACCCAAACCCTAACCCTTATATAAATTAAAGTAACCCAAACCCTAACCCTTATATAAATTAAAGTAAGGAAATCAAAGTTAGAGCATACCACGACACTCAATACGTAGCTAGTGGCGAGATGAGCAACTTTAACACTCAAGCTTTTAATCGATTCAAGCTCCTTCTTCTCCAAAACCCCAATCCTCTCTCTAGAACTCTCTCTCTCTCTCTCTCTAAGATTGATGAGAGTGTTTGTGGATGTGAAAAATGATCCAAAACTAGATCCAATTCTGGTGTTAAGGTTACAGATCCGTCCTCCAATGAAAAGACCAGAATGCCCTTCATTTAACTCAAATTAGAAAAAGCAGGAATCTGTCGCCAGGTCAAGTACGCGGCACGCACACTTGATCTTGTGCAGCGCGCACACAGGTCTGATCAGTTTCCAAGATTTTCTTTTTTACACCACAGTTCACACACCTTATGTACATCATATATACTCCATGTACAATAAATAATCGCGTCTTACACATAGTCTATCTTTTCTAAGATAGTCTTACAAAAGATAATTATAATCTATTATAATAATATATAATTCTAATTCTTTCCGAAGGATTAAACTAAAGAATAATATACAACTTAAATTCGCTCCGCGTCTCTTGGGACGATAACCTAAATTACGATTTAGTACTACACTGATCGGCACTGTTGCGTGTAATGTGTTAAAAGTAATAAAATAATTTAGATAATATAATTTTAAACGTTGAAATTAAAGTAAGCACAAGTACACACTTTTAAACACATCACCATATTGTAGGTTGAAGTACTACAACCGTTGTGCCTCCTTCCAACGTACTATGTATCGGACGGAGTTTTCTTAACCAAAGCTTTGACACGGATAGTATACTCTGAATCGAGGATTATGACGTCCCAATAACAGAGTTGATAACCACCTTCTATTATTTGGAAAAGCGATTGAGTTTTAAAACATAATCGAAAAGCATTACAACGACATCATAGTTCACATTTATATTTTAACAGCGTAACTACTACATCACAACATGCACTAAAGATAACTACTCTCTAATCATGACAATAATAACATCTAACCTACTAATAAAGAAAGACATTATGAAAGATAGATAAGGGATAGAAATAATCGAAGATTAAACAAGTTTTGAAATTACAAATGTGACAACTTCACACGCACATACAATCTGCTACAGACTCTGTTTAACGCCTACTCTAGGTAATTATCACTAGTCGACAATTATATTAAGATCCTAGAGAGAGAGAATAGTGAAAGAGTGAGATGGTGAGTGAGAGAAGTGTGTGAAAAATGGATGACAAATGACTTTTTAAATTGACACTCTAGACATGGGCAGGATGTGGAAGAGGGTCGTGCACATAGTCATCCCATGTACACGGTCTTGGTAAGCTAGCAGTGTGCTAGTGATCCAGGGAATGACAACCGCGTTCGATGGCCGTGTGGGAAGCCCAGGTGTGGTAGCCGTAAGGCTGGGAACCCCGGATACAAGGGACCGAGCATACTTTTCTTGGCTTTCTTGATCTGTTTCCTGGCTCGAAGCTTGGTTTTCGAGATCATAACTTGAGTTTCATCATTTTTGCTTTATTTTCTTCGTTTTAAGTCATTTTTCTTCATTTCAAGTCCTTTTAAGTCCAGTTCGGGTGGCTTTCATCATGGCTTCCATGGATTGATTAGTGTTGTCGCTCATTTTTAGCTTGGGAGATACGGGTGAAGTAGAAAAGGAATTAATCGGACTAGATTGACTAGTTGGTGGCTCAGGCACCTTGGTTTCCGTACTGCTAGACTAAATTATTGGGTCTTCTTGACCTTGTTGGCTATGCGTATGATCTTGTCGGGATCGGATTGTGATTCTGTAAGTTTGACGTTCTTAGATCAATGCATGCACTAGCGGTTATGATAAAGGAAAGACTTTCATGAAAAGGATTTACGAGATCTTAAGGAATAAAAAGATGAAAAAACAAAAGGAGTTAGAAAAATGGACTAGAATAGAATGGATGAAAATTCACTACTCATTGGCCTCACAAGTGATAAATGATCACTCTCGAGAACCAACAACAAAACCGCCTTGGCCACATACGCGTTAGGTAGTGCAAGACCCTTACATCGAATAATCCATCAACCCTGGCATGGTTAAACACCAAACCTCTTGTAGTGTTTCTAGAAAAGTAAAAATTTAAAACCTCATTACCTCTCCGGTAGTGGAGCCAAAAGAACTAACCTGCGTGCAGTCGTGTGTGTGTGTATGCAGAATCAACTATTTAAATTTATAAACCTATATTACTACGACTTTAGCATAACATGCAGTGTCCCGATCAGTATAGAGCAGTGGGTGTAAGTACAGGATCGTCCAAAGAGTGGTAGTCCAAGATTCGATGAAAAGGTCTCTTTCCACCACGAGACGTAAAAGAAAACCTACCGGCATGATGAACGGAAAGTTTGAAAATGTGATGAAAAACGTCTATCAGTAGTTCTTCGCCCCATGCTTGGGCATAAAGCTCGAACATGATGATTTTGCCTACTACGTAGGGATGTAATTAACCTATTTGTATTTTGAACTAATCTAAGACTTCGAGAAAAAAATCGGTTGGCGGAATCCAAAAACTTGCCATTGTAAAAGGTGATTTCGTAAACCACAACTTTATCTTTGGAAGGAGCATTCGCTTTATCTATTTTTTTTTGAACGGCGGTTAGATGGTTAGTCACGCACACACGCAAGGAAGAAACCCGGGATCGAATCCCCTTGCAAGAATTAAATCTGGTAAAACTTCCCCCCCTGGAATCGAACCTACGCCACTTCAATGAGCGGTGAACACGGGCCCGCCCCAAAGGAGCTGGTACCACTCAGGCTGATGCCTCGGTGGTGCATTCGCTTTATCTATTAGTACAGGAATGATAGGTTTTAATTGACTAGGGGGATGATGTTTTAGTAGTTTCCTAATTGGTAATTTGTAATTCTAACATTTTCGATATCCTTGTCTTGGGGAGTAATTTCTTCACAAGTCGTTGTCATAAGAAAATTGATAAATAATACGAAAGAGAAAGGCGATTAGTGTAAGAATACTGACCTTAGTTTTAATAGAGGATACAAATGGAATAAGCAACGAAGAAGATGAAGAATAAGATAAATTGCAAGGTAATGGTGAGAGTTTATGATAATTGCAAATGTGCAAAAATAAGGAAAGACGTGGTGTTTTTATAAGCATAAACATCTATCAATAGTGCACGTACACATGTCATATTCCAACGGTAATATACTATGGGTAACTTGTGATGACCCGTCCAAATCCACCTGGACGAACACATCAACATCTGGTCTCATTGCGAGGTACTGACCTCTATATGATACGTGATAATTGTAGGATTTATGCGCAAGGAACAACACATAACTATATGGCTGAATTCATTTGAGCCTTCGGGGTCACACACATATACACCTAGACGTCAAATAATAATATATTATATATATATATATATATATATATATATATATATATATATATATATATATATATATATATATATATATATTATACTCAAGTAATAAACTAATTATTTATTAATATTAATCATAGATTAATAATTAAATAATTTGAATATTTAATTGTATCTTAGAAGATTTTTTATTTCCTTGTTGAATACGTCCAAATCAATTTGGAAAATAGTATGTGAACTTTGACTTTAATTAGAAGTCTATTTGCAAACCAAAAGGATACGTAGACTTAATTTAAATCGATATTCTGTTTTCAAAAACCGACCTTGAGACATATGTAAATATTATAATTGTTTCGGGGTGTATAACACAATAAAAAAAAACCTCACACATTAGTTTCGGTCTCTTTTCTGGTTCGACGCACAAGGAAAACAAATACGTATTTTTCCAAGAGTTTTGACGGCAAATATAATTACGAGCTTTGTTTCGTTTTACTTTTTTATCCTACGAATAAATCTAAAGCAAAGGTTTTGTGTTCTTTACAATTAAATAAATAATCCCGGTGATTATTTATTATTACTTGGCGGGACTAGCACATCCGCTTGACGTTGTTCGAAGTGTAGTGTGGACTACCCTAGCGGCAATCATACCTTTGATTGTTAGTTTCTCTTCCTTCAATCCGGTTCTACAAGAAAGGTATAATCTTTAAACACTCTTGATGTATTATTTATTTAACCGTATAAATCATATGGATCCGTTTTGGTGATTTATTATTAATATAATTAATACGCTTCCGCTTAAAGTTATTGTTATTATATGTATGTACATGATAATAATTAAATGATGAGAAAATTGTTTTTCTTAAAACCCTAAATCACCAACAGTGGTATCAGAGCCAGGTTATGTTTTTATACGGTTAATAATATTCTTGCGTGGTTGTTTTGATTAAATGGCTTGTGTATATATTTGTATGCTTTATTTTAATATCCATGGCCAAGACATGCATCTTGGGCCATGGAGCAAGCCATAATTATTGTCATGATCATGTTATTATTATGATGATTTAATTGTGCATAGCCGATGAAAACCTAGACCGTGTGTATATGTTGTGATCTTGTATATTTGTGGTTGTTTGGATGCCATTGTTTTTATGGCTATTTATTGATGTAATTTAATCTTTTATTTTGAGAGGCCGTTTTGAGCCAATTATGTAATTTACAATTCTAGATTAGTTGTATTTTATTTTACATTAAATGTAACCTCTATGATGGGATTAAAGACTTGAAGTGAACGGATTTTGGCCATCAAGACACATACTTGCAGTAAAGTCGCTGGACAAAAGTTGTGAGAGATGCGGTGAAGGAGGACACTTGGTCATCATGAGATCTTGACGCAAGTGGGAGCTTCTAAGGTTTACTTTTGTGATCGTCCCTTTAGTTGACCGCTTGGTTCTCATAATGGCTCGTGAGACCAAGCATAGGATTTTCATCGGTTGAGGCTATGCACATACTTATTATGTTTTATTTTGTTTGGTTGGATTTTATATGTTATGTGATTGTGTATAATTTGCCATGTGACAACAAAATCAAAAAATAATTAAAATCAAGTTAAAACGTTTTTAACTTGTGAGGCGAATATTATGCATGTAATATTCGTAACACAATTTTTCTAAAGCATTATTAAAATTGTATAATATACCCGTCGAAATTTAAGTCGTGCCGTCCAATTCGGTTGAAACACTTGTCGTTATTTTTTGACTATGCGTGAGACCTAGTTGAATTATAACTCGAGGTAATCATTATCTATGCGTGAGACCTAGATTAATTTTTACACGTTTCACAATTGGATGACTTAATCGAGTTGAGAGGTGAGACTGCAACCCGAGGCAAGGATGGGACTAAACATGCCAGCATGACACTAGTGTTAGACACTAGATGTCGTGAGTCCCATAAAGATCTAAGAGTTGCACTTGTAATGCAATTGGTGCCCGCCGCCTACCGATTGAATCCACCATTGCTAGCAGATCAACTAATGTGATGGTGGAAGCACAATGCGGATCTTAGCCTTTTACGTAAATTAAAAGTTTTATAAGTTTTTTTTTTAAAAACATGGGTAGTTAATTTATAACAGGATAATTATTAAAGATACTGAAAGAACCTTGTTTATTTTGTAGATGACATCAAACGCAATTCAATCCGTAAACAACATGACCATAAGGTCAATCCTTGAGAAGGAAAAATTGAATGGTAACAACTTCATTGACTGGTATCGAAACCTTCAGATTGTCTTAAAGTCTGAAAGGAAGTTGCACCATCTGGAAAATCCTTTACCTGAAGCCCCACCTGAAACTGCTAATGCTACTGTCCGTAATGCTTATACTAAGCAGTATAACGAACAACTTGAAGTAGCATGTCTTATGCTTGCTAGCATGACCTCTGAGCTCCAAAGGAACTTAATGGACTACAATGCATATGACATGATCGAGGAACTCAAGACGATGTTCCAACAGCAGGCAGAACAAGAATTGTTTGAAACCGTGAAAGCGTTTCACGCTTGCAAACATGAGTTGGGGAAACCGGTTAGCCAATATGTCTTAAAGATGAAAGGCAATCTGGATCAATTGGAGCGCCTAGGTTATGCTATGCCACTAGTTCTTGGAGTGCACTTGATACTTACTTCACTATCCAAGGACTATGATGGATTTGTAATGAATTACAATATGCATAGCATAGGAAAAACCATTCCTGAGCTACATGCAATGCTTAAGCAAGCTGAAAAGGGGCTACCAAAGAAGACTCCTGCAGTCTTAACCATAAAGGAAGGTAAAATCCAGAAAAGAAAGCCGCAAGCTGGAAGTGGAAAGGCAAAAGGAAAGAGTAAGAAAGCTTACACACCTAAGAAGAAAATTCCACCACCAGCAAAGAAAGAGCATCCCGCAAAGGACATGGCTTGTCACCATTGTGGCCAGATTGGTCATTGGAGACAAAACTGTGTGCTTTACTTGGAAGAGTTGAAGAAGGGAAAGGCTGGTTCGACCAGCACTTCAGGTATCTTCGTTATAGAACTCTATAATTTTCCTAATAAAACTTGGGTGTATGACACTGGTTGTGGTACTCATATTTGTAATGATATGCAGGGACTTAGGAAAATTCAGAAGCTGAATAAGGGGGCTTTGGATCTGTACGTTGGCAATGGCAATCGTGCAGCTGTCGAAGCTATAGGAAGCTATGAGCTCATCCTCCCAAGTGGACTTATTCTTATTTTAGATAATTGTCACTATGCACCTTCTATTACTAGAGGTGTTATTTCAGTTTCTCATTTGAAAGATAATGGTTTTAATCATGTATTCACAGATTATGGTATTTCGGTTTCTAAGGATAATATTTTTTATTTTAATGCTATTCCTAGAGATGGTATTTTTGAAATTGACATGCATAATCTTGTTCCAAACGAAAGTTCTATATTTAACTGTAGCTCTAAGAAATTCAAGTATGATTTGAATTCCACATATCTATGGCATTGTCGTCTTGGTCATATAAACAAGAAACGCATAACAAAGCTGCAATACGATGGGCTTCTTGAGTCAACCGGCAATGAGTCGTTTGACATATGTGAATCTTGTTTATCTAGAAAAATGACAAAGAAACCCTTCACCCACCAGGTTGAAAGGGCGAGTGATCTACTTGGACTCATTCATACTGATGTATGTGGCCCATTTAGAACAATTTCTAGAGATGGAGCTACCTACTTCGTTACTTTTACTGATGATTTGAAACATTCAAAGCGTTTCAAAATGAAGTAGAAAATCAACTCGAAAAGACCATTAAGGTTCTACGGTCCGACCGTGGAGGCGAATATATGAGTCAAGAGTTTTTAGATCATCTGAGAGATCGTGGGATTGTCTCACAATTTACTCCTCCTTACACACCTCAGCATAATGGGGTGTCAGAAAGGAGAAATCGAACTTTGCTTAACATGGTTCGATCAATGATGAGTCTAACAACTCTACCACCATCCTTTTGGGGATTTTCTCTAGAGTCTGCTGCACGCATTCTCAACATGGTTCTAACCAAGAAGGTAAACAAGACTCCATTTGAAATATGGCATGGGAAGGTCCCAAATCTGTCTTACTTGAAAGTTTGGGGTTGTGAGGCTCACGTGAAGCGTGATACACCAAACAAACTTGAGTCTAGAACTATCAAGTGTATCTTTGTAGGATACCCAAAGGAAACGATGGGATACTACTTCTACTATCCAGCAGAAAACAAGGTTTTCACTGCTAGATATGCTGAGTTTTTGGAGAAGAGTCTCCTCTTACAAGAAGCAAGTGGGAGCATTGTAGATCTTGAAGAAATTCAAGAACAAGATACATTACCTTCTGAAGGCACTAGCGAAATTCTTACTGAACCACAACATGAAAATGTCGAGGTACAGGACGAAGCATGTCTCATTCGTAGATCTAGTAGAACCTCTCATCCACCAGAAAGGTTAAACCTTATGGTTACGACAGAGGACTTGGAATTAGGGGATCTGGGCGAACCCGCTAATTACAAAGCTGCATTGTCAGATCCTGAATCTGATAAATTGCAAGAAGCTATGAATGTAGAGATGCAGTCCATGAAAGATAATCAAGTTTGGCGCTTGATTGATCTCCCACCAAACTGCAAGCATGTTGGGTGTATATGGATCTTCAAGAAGAAGACCGATATGGACGGAAATGTACATACCTTTAAGGCCTGTTTGGTAGCAAAAGGTTATACTCAAACATACAGGGTTGATTATGAAGAGACCTTTTCTCCAGTGGCGGACATTAAAGCTATTAGGATACTCATAGCTATAGCAGCGTACTATGACTATGAGATTTGGCAAATGGATGTTAAAACCGCATTCCTAAATGGTCACCTTAGCGAGGACGTATATATGGTGCAACCTGAAGGGTTTGTGAATCCTAAGTATCCTAATAAAGTATGCAAGCTTCAGAAATCCATTTATGGATTGAAGCAAGCATCAAGGAGTTGGAACAAGAAATTTGATGAGAAAATCAAAGAGTTTGGTTTCTCACAAAACCTTGACCAACCCTGTGTGTACATGAGAGCTAGTGGGAGCGTTAAAGTCTTTCTGATCTTATATGTTGATGACATATTACTCATGGGAAATCATATTCCAACGCTACAAGACGTTAAGTCCTGGCTTGGAAAATGTTTCTCTATGAAAGATCTGGGAGATGCAGCGTATATCCTAGGAATCAAGATCTATAGAGACAGATCTAAGCGGTTAATAGGTCTAAGTCAAAGTGCATATGTTGACAAAATCTTAAAGCGTTTTAAGATGGATGCTTCCAAGCGAGGTAGTCTTCCGATGCAACCAAACGTGGTTTTGAGTAAGACTCAAGCCCCCTCTACACCCGCAGAGGTGAAGCGAATGACTGGAGTTCCATATGCTTCAGCTATTGGATCCATCATGTATGCTATTAGGTGCACTAGACCAGATGTTTCTTTCGCTCTCAATATGACGAGCTGATACCAACAGAATCCAGGTGATAGTCACTGGACTACTCTAAAGAATATATTGAAGTATTTGAGAAACACTAAAGATATGTTTTTAGTTTACGGAGGTTTCGAAGAACTAAGTATAAAGTGTTACACTGATGCTAGTTTCGAAACTGATCGAGATGATAGTCGATCACAATCTGGCTACGTTTTCATTATGAACGGAGGCGCAGTTGACTGGAGAAGCTCGAAGTAGAGCACTACAGCGATGTCTACAATAGAATCAGAATACATTGCTGCATCTGAAGCTGCTCAGGAAGCTGTTTGGATCAGAAAATTCATATCTGGGCTTGGCGTTGTTCCCAGTATTGAAAATCCCATGGACATGTATTGCGACAATACTGGTGCTATAGTAATAGCAAATGAACCAGGAGTTCTACGTGGTGCGAAACACATCCTTAGAAAATTTCACTACATACGTGAAGTTATAGAGAGAGGTGACGTACGTATTCAAAGAGTTCCAACTGAAGACAATCTAGCTGACCCGTTCACAAAGCCAATGTCTTGTACCAAGCATGTCGAGCATTCTAGGAACATTGGGCTTAGACCAGCTAATAGCTTTATGTAATTTTAGTATTTGGATAATTGGAACATGAAAGCAGTTTTTATTGTAATGAATTGATATAATGTGTTATGATCGTTTTATTTATAATTACTGTGTTCTATATTTGCATGTTTAAATCCATGAATAATGACTTATTCTAAATTTTCCATTGTCGATTGATGATACGGGAGTAACATCAAACTAAGACAAATGTGGGTGTTTGATATGGTGTAATGTGTTTCTATCAAACTCACATGTATTCATAGGATGAATATTGGAATGACCCAACCTTCGAGTTTTCACTGCATGGATCGGCGTCAATAGGGAAACTCGCAAGTGGTTATGTCATAAGTCCTTCGACTTGAGATGCACGCCAGTTTCGATGTGTGGAGCGTTATACTTTGATATGGTTAAACGCTGTCCTGGATAAGGCTGTTATAAAATCCATTATTGGGTGTAATGTGAAGCTCGTGACAGACACGTGTAGGCAAAATAGGATTTGTTCCTCCAACCTATTTGGAGTTAGATACTTTTGAGCTCCTCGATGAATGAATAAGATATTTGTGTGGCTGCACTCAAATGTAATTGAGATGATACTTAATTAGTTTGGTGATCTGATTCATTTCTAAGATCGAGAAAACTAAATTGTTAAACAAATGAGAATGACTGATGATCCATGTCTCAAGTTTAACTAAAGTATCTGAAACAAAGGGATAAATGACATTAACACTTAAAATGAGCAGTTTTGAGAAGCTACCCTCACGTGAATTTGGGGACAATGGCGTGTTGCTAGACGCTAACCATTGTTTGTATAGTTACTTGGTGTTGTGCCGTGCACAAGTGGGAGTCTGTAGGATTTATGCGCAAGGTACAACACATAACAATATGGCTGAATTCATTTGAGCCTTCGGGGTCACACACATATACACCTTGACGTCAAATAATAATATTATATATATATATATATATATATATATATATATATATATATATATATATATATATATATATATATATATATATATATATATATATATATATATATATATATATATATATATATATATATATATATTATACTCAAGTAATAAACTAATTATTTATTAATATTAATCATAGATTAATAATTAAATAATTTGAATATTTAATTGTATCTTAGAAGATTTTTTATTTCCTTGTTGAATACGTCCAAATCAATTTGCAAAATAGTATGTGAACTTTGACTTTAATTAGAAGTCTATTTGCAAACCAAAAGGATACGTAGACTTAATTTAAATCGATATTCTGTTTTCAAAAACCGACCTTGAGACATATATAAATATTATAATTGTTTCGGGGTGTATAACACAATAAAAAAAAAAAACCTCACACATTAGTTTCGGTCTCTTTTCTGGTTCGACGCACAAGGAAAACATATACGTATTTTTCCAAGAGTTTTGACGGCAAATATAATTATGAGCTTTGTTTCATTTTACTTTTTTATCCTACGAATAAATCTAAAGCAAAGGTTGTGTGTTCTTTACAATTAAATAAATAATCCCGGTGATTATTTATTATTACTTGGCGGGACTAGCACATCCGCTTGACGTTGTTCGAAGTGTAGTGTGGACTACCCTAGCGACAATCATACCTTTGATTGTTAGTTTCTCTTCCTTCAATCCGGTTCTACAAGAAAGGTATAATCTTTAAACACTCTTGATGTATTATTTATTTAACCATATAAATCATATGGATCCATTTTGGTGATTTATTATTAATATAATTAATACGCTTCCGCTTAAAGTTATTGTTATTATATGTATGTACATGATAATAATTAAATGATGAGAAAATTGTTTTTCTTAAAACCCTAAATCACCAACAATAATGCTAAAAACGAACACATATTTCATAGCATTATCCTTCCAGAAAGACAAGCTTTTAGTTTCAATTGTTCTATATCCAAGTAATATTCGTTTAAATAATAAAAGGTGAAGACAAAAGACAGATTCGACGATTTGAAGACGCAAATGACCAGAAAGCTCAAATGTACAAAATACAATTCAAGTGGTTCAAATTATTGATGAGAAACGTCTAAAAATGACAAGAGTACAAGCCGCAAAACGCAAAGTACAAGATATTAAATCGTACGAAAAGGCGTTCGAAAATCCGGAACCGAGACATGAACTAACTATCAACGTACGACTCAACGGACCTGAAATTACAAGTCAACTATGCACAAGAATATAATATAATATATAATTAATTATATATATATTATATTATAAAATAATCAGCAGCCCACGTTTAATTCATTTAGTGAGCTGGAATCTAAACCTCCGTAGTCGCGGAGCTGTGAGGAGGAAAACATCCGCAGTCGCGGAGCTGCACTGTTCCAGATGGGCCAATAAAAGGCCGAGCATTTTGCCGATCAAACCACCCCTTTTTCTTTCTTTCTATCTACGAAATATATATATATATATATATATATATATATATATATATATATATATATATATATATATATATATATATATATATATATATATATATATATATATATATATATATATATATATATATATATATATATATATATATATATATATATAATTTTAATTTTAATTTTAAATTTAATTTTAATTTAAGTTTAATAATAATAAGGTTATTGTAGCGAATGTTTTAAGGTTTTGTAAGTCGAAATTTTGTCCTTGTAACACTACGCGATAAATACTCATTGTAAATTATATTCAACCTTTTTAAATTAATGTCTTGTAGCTAAGTTATTATTATGCTTATTTAAGCCGAAGTAATCGTGATGTTGGACTAAATATTAAAGACGGGGTTATTGGGCTTTGGACCATAATTGGGGTTTGAACAAAAGACCGACACTTGTGGAAATTGGACTATGGGCTATTAATGGGCTTTATATTTAATTAGCTAAATGATATCTTGTTAATTTAATATGAAGGTTACAATTTGACGTATCTATATATCTATATATAACCACATACGCTTGACTGGGCACGGTGGGCGGGATATTTATAAATACTAATAATTGTTCATTTGACCGGACACGGGGATGGATTAATAGTCAATAGACTCATTAAAACAGGGCTGGATTACATTCAAGGGTAATTGGTGTAATTGTTAACAAAGTATTAAAACCTTGGATTACACGCAGTCGATAACCTGGTGTATTCATTAAACAAAGTATTAAGACCTTGTTACTGTTTGAATCCCCAATTAGTTGGAATATTTGACTTCGGGTATAAGGTTAATTTGGCGAAGACTCTCGCACTTTATAATTATGACGGATGGACTATTATGGAAAAAACCAGATGGACTTATCAAATAATCCAGGACGAAGGACAATTAACCCATGGCAATAAATTAAAATCAAAACGTCAAACATCATGATTACGAAAGTTTAAATAAGCATAATTCTCTTAATTTATATCTCATCGTACTTTTATTTACCGTCATTTTATTATTGTACTTTAAATTATCGCACTTTTATTATCGTCATTTACTTTACGCTTTAAATTAAGTTATATTTAATATTTTGCATTAGGTTTTAACCGTGATATAAGACTTAAAATCGACAAACCAGTCACTAAACGGTAAAAACCCCCCTTTTATAATAATAATAATAATACTACTTATATATATATATATATATATATATATATATATATATATATATATATATATATATATATATATATATATATATATATATGTATAGTTGTGAAAAAAATATAGCGTTAAACTTAGCTACCTCCCTGTGGAACGAACCGACTTACTAAAAACTACATTACTCTACGATTAGGTACACTGCCTATAAGTGTTGTAGCAAGGTTTAGGTATATCCATTTTATAAATAAATAAATAACTTGTGTAAAATTGTATCGTATTTAATAGTATTTTTGTGATGCCCCGTACAAAATCATCGTGTACGAATCATCAACAATAGGATCATTACAAGGTCAAACACTATATGCTATTTCAAAATACATTTGCATTCATGATAAAAGGTGATGTCATAACGAACGTCAAGTGTTTTACAACCAAAGTATGCTTCTATGAATGGAAGCAAAGATAATAGTACGTGACCCTTAGGTCTTACAAATCATAGTTCAAAAGTATTAAAGTTATGAATGCAAGATAAACAGTTCATGCGGTGATAACTCTAGAGCAGCAGGTGTCTACAGCAAGACTAGTATACAGCGGAAGCAACCTTAAGCACCTGAGAAAAACATGCTTAAAAACGTCAACACAAAGGTTGGTGAGCTATAGTTTAAGTATAACAGTATGTAAGGTAGGCCACGAGATTTCAGTGCTACAAAGAGCGTTTCAAAACAGTATGATAAAGTATATGTTAACCGTGGGCACTTGGTAACTAACTTAACGTTTATACCCCCTGAAAGTACACTTGGCAAGTGCGTATGTTTATGAAGTATTAAACACTCATTAAATGCTAGTGCGACTAGCCCGAGTATGGATGTCAAACCCTATGGATCCATATCTAAGATTCGCCTTCAGCGGTTCAAAAACCAATGACTAAACGTTACCGAGCTAAAGGGAATGTTTATGCCGTTGTATAACCCACACATATATAAAGTTTAAGTACTCGTGCCTAGTATGTAAAACATAAAATGCGCATGTATTCTCAGTTCCCAAAATAGTTAAAGTAAAAAGGGATGCTATAACTCATAATGATAAAGTAGCGGTAAAGTCGAGTCGGGAAATAAGCAAGTACGTAGGTCCGGAAAGTCCTCAACCTAAGTCAAATAGTACTAAGTTAGTAAATCGTCTGAATAGGTTTAAAAGTATGTAAATAAGGTCTTAAAGGTCATCATTATTCATCATCAAACAAAAGGTTTAAAACTAATATTAAGTTACAACTTGAAAATAAACTTATAAAATAAAGATCTTAAGTTGTAGAACATAGTTCTTAGTTAGATCTTGAAGATCCTAGACCTAAAAGTCTAGATCTAACATAAGTGTACCAAGTTATAATTAAAGAAAGCTTATACATGTTCTTGAACTTTTAAAGTTAATTTTAGTTCAAGAAAGTATGAGATCAAGACTAACTTGTAATACTTGACCATTTAAACCAACAAACATGAAATTAAAGTACATAATATAAGGAAATAAACTAAGTAAACAAGAAATAAGTTCATGTGTTTCATACTTTTAAAGATTCAAGCATAAGTCTTGATCTTTAGAAAGTAAACTTTAAGTTTACAAACATGAATTACAAGTATAGTTTAACTCATGAACTTTCTTTATAACATATAATATGTAGAACATAAACTAGAGAGTTTTGTTCTAGTGTGTTCTTGTAAATACAAGATAAATGAAGGATTAAACTAAAGAGTTTGATTCTTGTAACATGTAAGTAAGTAACAACAACCTCAAGTAAGTAAATCATAACAAAGAACAAGTGTCTTAAACAAGTGAATGATGATTATGTATAATGCTATGGTTTTGGAGAGAAAAAGAGAAGGAAAATGAAGCTTGTAACTTACAAAGTCTAGAGAGAAAAGAGAGAAAATGAAGTTGCAAGTAAAAGTGTGTTGTTGAAATGAGAGAATGCAAGTAAGAAATAATGAAAAATTTGAAACAAAACTCCCCTTATGCCATCCCTAGGCCGACGGCCTGCTCAAGAACAAAAGGGGAGGGATTAGTTCAATGGGTCCTTGCATGTAATTGTCCTTAAAGGTGGTTATAAGAGGGGTTTTTATGGAAAGAACAAGTAACTAGATTCTCTTTGAATTTAATCCATCTAGTTGTAACTTAAATGATACTTACACATTAAGATGGGCTAATTAAGTCCATTAAAGTGAGTAGGGTGGGCTCTTTAAGTCCATTAACACTAATTCAAGCCCAAGTTCAAGTAATTAACAAGTAAGTCCAATAAAGCCCAAGTAATTAACTAGTAGCCATAGTTAATTAAAATGATTAATAAAACTTAATCATGATTGTAAATAATACTTGAAAATATTATTCGTGTAAGTTTCGTGTGTCACAAAGACGTTTCGGGCATTTAAAAGTCAAGTAAGGTTAATCATGGCAACAAGTAAATGTAATACCATACATTCGTTTAATCACAAGTATTAATAATAACAATTATTAATAAATAACGTTGGAAAATCCAAGGTCGTTACATTACCCACCTGTTAAAGAAAATTTCGTCCCGAAATTTAAGCTGAGGTAGATGGAGGAGTTGGGAAAAGGTGAGGATACTTACGCATCATTTGATCCTCTCGCTCCCAGGTAAACTCAGGTCCTCGCTTGGCATTCCATCGTACTCTTACAATTGGAATCTTGTTGCGTTTCAAAGTCTTAACCTCACGGTCCATAATCTCAACTGGTTCTTCCACAAAGTGGAGTTTGTCGTCAATCGTAAGTTCTTCCAGTGGTATGATAAGTTCGGGTGCAGCAAGACACTTCTTCAAGTTTGACACGTGGAAGGTAGGATGAACTGAGCTCAATTGAGCTGGAAGATCCAAACGGTAAGCAACGGGTCCACACGTTCCAAGATTTTGAAAGGACCAATGTATCGTGGGTTCAACTTTCCACGTTTTCCAAAATGAATCACACCTTTCCAAGGTGCAACCTTCAACATTACACGGTCACCGACATTGAATTCAAAGTCTTTACGTTTAAGATTAGCATAACTCTTTTGACGGTCACGAGCAGTCTTAAGTCTAGCTTGAATCTGAACAATCTTCTCCGTTGTTTCATAGACTACCTCGGGTCCGGTGATTTGTTTTTCGCCTACTTCGGCCCAACAAATAGGAGATCGGCACTTGCGGCCATACAACGCTTCAAAAGGTGCGGCATTAATGCTCGAGTGATAACTGTTGTTGTACGAGAATTAGGCTAGCGGTAAATGCCTTTCCCAGGCCTTTTCGAAATCAATGACACATGCACGCAACATGTCCTCCAAAGTTTGAATAGTTCATTCACTTTGCCCGTCGGTCTATGGGTGATGATCAGTACTCATGTCGAGACGAGTTCCCATGGCTTCTTGTAAAGAATGCCAGAATCTAGAAGCAAAACAGGGATCGCGATCTGAGATGATTGATAAAGGTACACCATGACGAGATACAACCTCTTTGACATATAATTGAGCAAGTCTCTCCATCGTATCCGTTTCTTTCATAGCCAAGAAATGTGCAGATTTAGTAAGGCGGTCAACAATAACCCAGATGGTATCGTATCCGCCCACCGTCTTTGGTAGCTTGGTGATGAAATCCATAGTTATCCTTTCCCACTTCCATTGCGGGATTTCTGGCTGTTGAAGTAATCCAGAGGGCCTCTGATGCTCGGCCTTAACCTTCGAGCAAGTCAAACACTTACCAACATAAGTCGCAACGTCCTTCTTAAGATTTGGCCACCAGTACTGTTCCTTAAGATCATGGTACATCTTGCCCCCTCCGGGATGAATCGAATATCTTGACTTATGGGCTTCATCAAGTATAAGGTTCCGTAGATCTCCATAATAAGGTACCCAAATTATTCTGGCATAACAACGGAGTACAGACTCCCTAACCTCAAATCGAAAGACAAGTATGTTCAAATGTTTGTGAGATATATTCTCCTCCTTGAGAGCCTCATCTTGGACTACTCTGATCTGGCTGTTGAGGTTCGAATGGATGGTGATGTTCAGAGCCCTAACACGAAGAGGTGCCATCCTCTCCTTTCGGCTCAAGGCATCAGCTACAACATTGGCCTTGCCAGGATGATAGCGAAGTTCACAATCATAGTCGTTTAGCGTCTCGATCCATCGACGCTGTCTCATATTCAATTGCTTCTGATCAAAAATGTGCTGGAGACTCTTGTGATCGGTGAAGATAGTACTCTTAGTTCCATACAAATAGTGTCTCCACAATTTGAGCGCAAAGACAACGGCTCCAAGTTCGAGATCGTGAGTAGTGTAGTTCCGTTCGTGAATCTTCAGTTGACGGGAGGCATAGTCAATAACCTTTGATATTTGAATCAGTACACAACCAAAACCACTTTTCGAAGCATCGCAATAAACGATGAAATCGTCACTTCCTTCAGTAAGAGATAGGATAGGTACGGTGGTTAACTTCTTCTTCAAAGTTTGGAATGCTGATTTGTGTGCGGAATCCCAAATGAACTTCTTGCCTTTGTGAGTCAGTGCGGTCAAAGGACGCGCAATTAGAGAGAAACCTTCGATAAACCTTCGATAATAACCGGCGAGACCTAGGAATTGGCGAATATGCGTCGGAGTAGTGGGGGTCTCCCACTTGCTGATAGCTTCAATCTTGGCGGGATTAACTTTGATACCCTGGTCGCTCACAACATGACCCAGAAACTGGACTTCTTTCAACCAAAATTCGCACTTGGAGAATTTGGCGTAAAGTTGCTCTTGCCTCAAAAGTTCAAGTACTAGTCGGAGGTGTTTCTCATGCTCTTCTTCGCTCTTGGAGTAGATGAGGATATCATCTATGAAGACGATAACAAACTTATCCAGGTACGGCTTGCAGACATGATTCATAAGGTCCATGAACACGGCAGGTGCGTTGGTTAATCCGAATGGCAACACGAGAAACTCATAATGACCATAACGAGTTCTGAATGCAGTCTTCATCACATCACTTTCCTTCACCCTCAACTGGTGATAACTGGATCGTAAATCGATCTTAGAGTAAACACTCGATCCTTGTAGTTGATCAAAAAGATCGTCAATGCGGGGAAGAGGATACCAATTCTTGATTGTCAATTTGTTGAGTTCACGGTAGTCGATACACATACGGAAGGATCCATCCTTCTTCTTCACAAACAACACAGGTGCACCCCAAGGCGAGAAACTTGGTTGGATAAATCCACGGTCTAACAGCTCTTGTAGTTGGCTCTGTAATTCTTGCATCTCGGAAGGTGCGAGTCTATAAGGTGCGCGAGCTACAGGTGCAGCTCCTGGTACTAAATCAATTTGAAACTCTACTGCTCTCCGCGGTGGTAATCCAGGCAATTCTTCAAGGAAGACATCGGAAAATTCGTTCACAATTCGAACGTCGTTCACGCTCTTCACCTCAGTTTCTACTGTTTTCACATGCGCTAGGACAGCAAGACGTCCCTTCTTCATAATCTTTTGCGCTTTCACGCAACTAATGAGGTTCAACTTCGAGGTACATCTCTCTTCGTAAATAACCAGTGGCTCACCGTCTCCTTGTGGTATACGAAGTGCTTTATCTCCACAGATAATGTCGGCCCTTATCTTGCTCAACCAATCCATACCGACTATCACGTCAAAACTTCCCAATTTGATAGGTATCAAATCAATTTCGAAATCTGCACCAGCTATGTTGATAATAGCTCATCGACTAATATGTTCAACTTTCTCAAGTTTTTCATTGGCGACCTCGACAAGCATACTCTCTTTTAACGGGACTAATGACCAATTAATCTTATCACAAAAATGTCTACATACATAACTTCTATCGGCACCAGTATCAAATAAGACAGAAGCTAATAGATTGTTGATAGTGAATATACCTGTCACCAAGTCGGGGTTTTCTCGGGCGTCCCTTGCATTAACGTTGAAAGCTCTGCCACGGGGTGGTCCACCGTCTTTTCTTTTGTTGGGGCACGCATTTCTGAAATGGCCTGTCTGTCCGCATTCGTAGCACTTTTTCGGTCCATTGGTATTCGGCTTCCCATTCAAAGTGGTGACCTTACAGTCCTTCCAGTTATGCCTAGTCCGTTGGCACTTTTCGCAAACAACATTACAATACCCAGAATGGTGCTTGTAGCACCGCTTGCATTGTGGTAAGGTTCCCTTGTAGTTCGGGTTTGAGTTGGTGTTCGGATTGGGGTTTCCACCGTTGTTGTTTCCTCTGAAACCCTCATGTCGTTTCGCCGGGTTCTGTTCATAGGTCCGTCCCCTGTTGTTATCCCATTTGCGCTTCTCGTTACTACCCGCTTCAGACTTAGCCTTCTCCGGTTCATCGATGATGATTTGGTTCATTAAAGTATGCGCCATGCGCATCGCTTCCGGGACATTTGGTGGCTTGGATGAGGTGACATTTCCTTTAATGCTCTTAGGAAGTCCCCAGAAGTATCTTTCCATTCGTTTAAACTCCGGTGTAACCATTGTCGGACACATCAGGGCTAATTCCAAAAATCTCCGGTTGTAGCTATCAAGGTTGTTCCCAACGGCCTTTAACTGCATAAATTCCATTTCCATCCTCTGGATTTCGGTCCTAGGGCAATATTCCTCAATCATGGTCCCTTTGAAATCCTCCCATGGGGTAGCAAATGCCTCATCGATACCTTTCGCTTGAGCCAACGTGTTCTACCATGTTAGCGCGCCGTCAGACAGAGTGCATGTAGCAAACTTGGTTCTATTCTCCTCTGAACAGTTACTAACTTGAAACACAGATTCTAACTTCTCGAACCATCTAGTGAGACCAACCGGCCCCTCTGTTCCACTGAAATTGTGTGGTTTGCAGCTTTGGAACTCTTTGTACGAATACCCATTACGAACGGGCTGAATAACCGGTGGCGGTGGCGGTGGAGCTTGGGGTTGCATTTCTGCAATGGCTGCGGCTACCCTTTCGGCAATCATCTCCTCGATTTGGGCGGTGGTAGGTGTTGATCGTCCGTTGGCCATGGTGTTCTAAACAAAAATTTTGACTCAAGTCAAAATCTAGCATTCAATATATAATAATACAGTATTCAACAACCAACATGGAATCAACACATCACATGTTTATTAAGTAACGCATCTAGGTACAAATACCACAGAATCATCATACAGTAACGTAAATAGAACATCGTGCAAGAATTAAATAACACAAAGTCACATTTATTAATAATAAGTTGCATACATCTGTATAAGTTCGTACAATACATGAGTGAAACATAAAACTACAACTAGATTACATAATGAAATCTAAATACAAAAGCCCTACGCTGAAGGTGGGTGTAGGATATCCAATACATGAGACATCTGGTCCTCGAGCTCAGAAACTCGAGCTCGGAGGATCCCCAACTCCCTTGTCAATTCCTCGACAGTGGGAGATGGTGGGGCAGGCGGTTCAGGTGGTACGGGTGGTGCCGGTGATGCAGATGTAGACGGTTCAGCTCTAGAAATAGTCAGTACGTAACGGGGTGTCTTACACATGAGTGGGTCGGCAGGGTACGGCACAAGCCGCTTACGGGCAGTAACCCTACGACGCCGACCAAATGCGTCTGTGAATGCTCGTCCTCCGTTGATCCCCGGAATAATGGTGCCATCGAAGCGGTACCGCTTCTTCGGCGGGGTGGAAGGTGGCTGTACAAGTGCATCCGAGTCCTCCTCGTCGGAGTCATCATCACTCGAGTCATCTGTGGATGGGTCATCGGATGAAGGATCATCAGAATCATGTGGTGATGGCTGCACGGGTGGGTGAACTGGCTCTCCTCAGGCGGTCATCATCTCTCGATATCTGGCGACTCCGATCAGAATGAGACGTCCATCAGGGGCGCGTCGGCACCAATGGCGATACCGGTTACGGAATGGACCCTCCCCGAATTTTGCGGGAATCACAATCTCACCGGAGCGGGGCTGTGACACCGAGGGTCCGGGGGCAGATGGAGCTGGAATCTCCGAAGGGTCCTGGTTTCCGTCTACAGTAACCACTGGAGCCGGTGTATGGCTGCTAGCTCCGGAAGATGAAGCGCCGGGGTCACTCGTAGGTAACGGGATTGATGTGTCGGCAGCAGCAGTAGGTGTGGTGGCTGACGAGTCTGAACTGCCCAAAATGATAGCAGGTGGAATATCCGACATCTGAACAAGGAAAAATAAATTTTCCATGTCAGTAAGTCATAAAGCAAGCACGTATTAGGCCAACAGTTTAAATCATGTATAACGGTAAATAGCATGGCAATAACGACAAGTATCATGCAATCGAAAGCAGACATTAGCATGCAGTAGTGAAATCATGTAATAGCATACGACATATAGCAGTAAAATTAAGCAGCAGCATGCAGTAAGTTCAGCGGAAACAAGTAAAGTAGCAAGTTGTAGATTAGTCCTATTAGTGAATCCTACTCGGGTCGGTCTTAGACTCACTAATGCAACCTAATTCCCTACAACCAATGCTCTGATACCAAATGTGATGCCCCGTACAAAACCATCGTGTATGAATCATCAACAACAGGATCATTACAAGGTCAAACACTATATGCTATTTCAAAATACGTTTGCATTCATGATAAAAGGTGACGTCATAACGAACGTCAAGTGTTTTACAACCAAAGTATGCTTCTATGAACGGAAGAAAAGATAATAGTACATGACCCTTAGGTCGTTACAAATCATAGTTCAAAAGTATTAAAGTTATGAATGCAAGATAAACAGTTCATGCGGTGATAACTCTAGAGCAGCGGGTGTCTACAACAAGACTAGTATACAGCGGAAGCAACCTTAAGCACCTGAGAAAAACATGCTTAAAAACGTCAACACAAAGGTTGGTGAGCTATAGTTTAAGTATAACAGTATGTAAGGTAGGCCACGAGATTTCAGTGCTACAAAGAGTGTTTCAAAACAGTATGATAAAGTATATGTTAATCGTGGGCACTTGGTAACTAATTTAATGTTTATACCCCCTGAAAGTACACTTGGCAAGTGCGTATGTTTACAAAGTATTAAACACTCATTAAATGCTAGCGCGACTAGCCAGAGTGGGGATTTCAAACCCTATGGATCCATATCTGTGATTCGCGTTCACCGGTTCAAAAACCAATGACTAAACGTTACCGAGCTAAAGGGAATGTTTATGCCGTTGTATAACCCACACATATATAAAGTTTAAGTACTCGTGCCTAGTATGTAAAACGTAAAATGCACATGTATTTTTAGTTCCCAAAATAGTTAAATTAAAAGGGATGCTATAACTCACAATGATAAAGTAGCGGTAAAGTCGAGTCGGGAAATAAGCAAGTACGTAGGTCCGGAAAGTCCTCAACCTAAGTCAAATAGTACTAAGTCAGTAAATCGTCCGAATAGGTTTAAAAGTATGTAAATAAGGTCTTAAAGGTCATCATCATTCATCATCAAACAAAAGGTGTAAAGTAAGTTTCGTTCATGAAAAGAGTTTAAAACAAAGGCTGAGTTCGATTAGTCACCAAGGCCCCTACACCTACTGAAATAAGGTGAGACCAGTGGCCATGGCTCCGTATATGAGTTCTTTAGTTGTGGTAAAAATTCCAGAAGTAAACTCGTATTCGTTTGACCGTGGCGACAGTTTAAGTGCGAGTAGGTCAGAATTTTTCAGCACAACGTTAAAAGGACATAGTGACACTCGGAAGGCCATAAATCCTAAACCGTAACTCGGATTAAGACGAGTCTTAAATGAAAAATTATCTACTAAAACAGAGCTATCTGAAAATAATCGTTACAGTATCCAGGTCGTACGGGTCAGACACAAAAACAGAAAAACAGTAGGTCCGGTGGGTTCTTGGTGTTCGATGCTTATCACGGTTCTCATCCTTGATGCATATAGCTTCAAGTGTACAACTCGTTGATGTGTTTGCATCATATTAACCAAGGTTTCACCATTATAACACTTGTGCAAGTCCAAGACATGTAGCACAACTCATTTAAGTGTTGTAAGTGTTTTGATGAACCAAAGTTACATCATAGTCTTAGATTTAACACATACATGAACTGTAAAAGTAATATTAACCAAATTTTGACTATTATGACACAAGTGTAGGTCTAAGACATGTAGCACAACTCACTTAAGTCCAAGACTTAAGTCTTAAATGAGTTATGCTACATGTCTTAGACCTACACTTGTGTCACAATAGTCAAACTTGGTTAATATTACTTTTATAGTTCATGTATGTGTTAAATCTAAGACTTTGATGTAACTTTGGTTCATCAAAACACTTGCAACACTTAAATGAGTTGTGCTACATGTATTGGACTTGCACAAGTGTTATGATGGTGAAACCTTGGTTAAGATGATGCAAACACATCAACGAGTTGTACACTTGAAGCTATATGCATCAAGGATGAATACCGTGATGAGCATCGAACACCAAGAACCCACCGGACCTACTGTTTTACTGTTTCTGTGTCTGACCCGTACGACCTGGGCTACTGTAAAGATGATTTTCAGATATCGCTGTTCGAGTAGATAACTTTTCATTTAAGACTCGTCTTAATCCGAGTTACGGTTTAGGATTTATGGCCTTCCGAGTGTCACTATGTCCTTTTAACGTTGTGCTGAAAATTCTGACCTACTCGCACTTAAACCGTCGCCACGGTCAAACGAAGACGAGTTTGATTCTGGAATTTTTACCACAACTAAAGGACTCATATATGGAGCCATGGCCACTGGTCTCAACTTATTTCAGTAGGTGTAGAGGCCGTGGTGACTAATTGAACTCAGCCTTTGTTTTAAACTCTTTTCATGAACGAAACTTACTTTACACCTTTTGTTTGATGATGAATGATGATGACCTTTAAGACCTTATTTACATACTTTTAAACCTATTCAGACGATTTACTAACTTAGTACTATTTGACTTAGGTTGAGGATTTTCCGGACCTACGTACTTGCTTATTTCCCGACTCGACTTTACCGCTACTTTATCATTGTGAGTTATAGCATCCCTTTTTACTTTAACTATTTTGGGAACTGAGAATACATGCGCATTTTATGTTTTACATACTAGGCACGAGTACTTAAACTTTATATATGTGTGGGTTATACAACGGCATAAACATTCCCTTTAGCTCGGTAACGTTTAGTCATTGGTTTTTGAACCGGTGAACGCGAATCTTAGATATGGATCCATAGAGTTTGACATCTCCACTCGGGCTAGTCACGCTAGCATTTAACGAGTGTTTAATACTTCGTAAACATACGCACTTGCCAAGTGTAATTTCAGGGGGTATAAACGTTAAGTTAGTTACCAAGTGCCCACGGTTAACATATACTTTATCATACTGTTTTGAAACGCTCTTTGTAGCACTGAAATCTCGTGGCCTACCTTACATACTGTTATACTTAAACTATAGCTCACCAACCTTTGTGTTGACGTTTTGAAGCATGTTTTTTTCAGGTGCTTAAGGTTGCTTCCGCTATATACTAGTCTTGCTGTAGACACCCGCTGCTCTAGAGTTATCACCGCATGAACTGTTTATCTTGCATTCATAACTTTAATACTTTTGAACTATGATTTGTAACGACTTAAGGGTCACGTACTATTATCTTTGCTTCCGTTCGTAGAAGAATACTTTGGTTGTAAAACACTTGACGTTCGTTATGACGTCACCTTTTATCATGAATGCAAACGTATTTTGAAATAGCATATAGTGTTTGACCTTGTAATGATCCTGTTGTTGATGATTCGTACACGATGGTTTTGTACGGGGCATCACAATTTTGTAGTAACTATAATAGTATTTCGTACCCCATCGCTCGCACATCAAGTATTTTTGGCGCCGCTGCCGGGGAAACAACGCCGAAGCGAAACGCTATATATAAAAAAAAATTTAGTTTTTAAGCAATTTTTGTAAAATATTAATATAATAAGTTTTAAACATAAAAATAAAAAAATATAATAAAAAAAAAAGAAAAGAAAAATATATATCTATATTTTTAAGTGTTTAAATTAAAAAGTTTATATTTTTTATTTAAAGTAATAAAATCTAATAAGTAATTTATTTATTTTTAAATTTTAGTTAAATTATATAACATTTTCTATAAAAAAATCAAAGTAAAAAAAATAATAATTCTGAAACTGCCGAACGAATTTGAATCTGCAATTTATTCTGAATCTGCGTAACTCCGTAGTCACGGAGCCTTTTAGGCACAAAAAAACCGCAGTCGCGGAGCTGTCTGACAGGTAAAAACTCGGAGTTCATTTATTACGAAATTAGGGTTATTTAATTAATTATTATTATTAATTAGGGTTTAATTAAATTAATATTTAGTTTTAGTTTTTAATTAAATTTGTATTTGTAAGTTTTAATTAGTTTTATTAATTATAAAATTAATACTTTTATAAAATAATAATATAAAAATAATATTTTTATAAAAATAAGCAATTTTATCATTTTTTGTTTCTTTTTATAAATTGTATATTTTTATCGTTTAATTCGTAAATTGTATATTTATCGTTCGTAATTAGTTTTAAACTTAGTTTTTGCCGTAGTTATTTTATATTTTTAGATTTTTAGGCTTTGCCGTAAAATCCCTTAAGTGCTTTTTCTTTAGATTAAGATTTAGACACTTTAGAATTTTACGACGTCGCTTATCGCTTTAGTTTTAAATAAATTTTAGTGCCTTTTAAGTTACTGCCATTTTGGATTTAAAATTTCTTTTAAGCTTTAATACCTTTAGACGCAAGTTTTAATACTTAGTTTTTAGACATTTAAGTTTCGACGCTTTTCTTTCTTACTTTGTTTTTCGACCTCTTATTTTTCGACGCGCTTTTTCTTTCTCATTTCTACGCTCTAGTTTTTAGGACATAGATTTTTATTTTCTTTAAATGTTGACGAAAAATTATTTTAAGCGTTTAAATTGATAGACATCCAAATTTTCTGGTTCGTAGTAATAGTTGGATTTGTTAGTGGCGAGTTGTGGATTTCCGATTTAAAGGGTCCTGGCTACCTGCTGCATCTATTGGCTATTCGAAACGTGGGCAAAATCAGAAAAGTCTATTGATTTGATAACTTATATAATTTTTATCTTTATAACTAATAAGATATTCAGTGAATGCACCGAGCAAAACGTTCACCACCTTTCATACGTTCACCACCTATAAATCGATCAAGACATCTAGTCAATATTGTCGCCGTTGATTTTTCTTTAGAATCATCATCTAGTCGAACGAGTACTCCAATTCAAATTTTTGATAATCCATTTTTTGAACCCGACTTCACAATTGAGAACCTGGAGGATATTCAAGGACAATTCAGAGATCCTGAATCACTAGTCATTCCTCCTGAACCACAAATCATACAACCAGAGGTTGAAGACACCATTAAATCAGAATTCTCTAGTGATTTAGATTCAACAAATTCAATCATGGAAAATTAGGAACCTCTAAGTATGGAAGATCGAATGAGAGCCACACGCACTGGCCAAGGTCATGTCATTACTCATCCAGACATTAATGCGCCAGATTATGAAATCAAGGGACAAATCCTACACATGGTAACTAAACAATGCCAATTTAGTGGTACGCCAAAAGAAGATCCAAACAAACATCTTCGAACCTTTAATAGGATTTGTACTCTATTCAAAATCAGAGAAGTTGAGGATGAACAGATCTATCTCATGTTATTTCCCTGGACTTTAAAGGGAGAAGCCAAAGATTGGTTAGAATCGTTACCTGAAGGAACGATTGATACATGGGATGTTTTAGTTGAGAAATTTCTTAAAAGATTCTTTCTGGCATCTAAAGCCGTGAGACTTCAAGGAGAAATTGTTACGTTCGCGCAAAAGCCAAATGAAACATTATATGAGGCGTGGACAAGATTCGGAAAGTTGTTAAGAGGATGTCCTCAGTACGATTTAGACACTTATCAAATAGTACAAATATTCTACCAAGGTGTCGACATTGCTACACGAAAAGACATCGACACAGCAGCTAGTGGTTCCATTATGAAGAAAACCGCAACTGAAGCTCACAAAATTATTGATAACACAGCCTCCCACTCGCATGAGTGGCATCAAGAAAAATATATTTTTCGTTCATCTAAAGCGGCTAGAGCCGATTCTAGCCATGACTTTGATTCCATTTCCGCAAAGTTAGATGCTTTCGAGAGACGAATGGAAAAGATGACTAAAGATATTCACGCAATACAAATTAGTTGTGAGCAGTGTGGAGGACCACATTTGACAAAAAATTGTCTCAGTATTGAACAAACAATGGAACAAAGAGAGAATGTTTCATACATGAATCAAAGGCCTGGAAATAATTATCAAAATAATTATCAACCGCCAAGACCAAACTACAATCAGAATCAGAATTATAAGCGAAGTGTTCCATACAACAACTAATAATGTCCTAGCAATCAACAAGTATCTAATAATACTTACAACTAGCAAAGACCTATTTTTCCAAATAAACCACCACAAACCGATGATAAAAAGCCAAATTGAGAAGATATGATGTCGAAGCTAGTTGAATCTCAAACTCAATTTTTCACATCTCAGAAACAAACTAATGAACATAATGCTCAAGCATTTAGAAATCAACAAGCTTCAATCCAAAATCTAGAACAAGAAGTAAGTAACCTAGCAAGGTTAATTGGTGAAAGAAAATCGGGGAGTCTACCTAGCAACACAAATGCTAACCCCCGGAATGAAACAGCTAAAGCCATTACCACAAGAAGTGGTATTATACTTAAACCACCTGAAATGCCTGTAATTTCTGATGACTCTATTCCTACTACACAGGAACCACAATCTGAGCAAGATACGGAAAAAGAACCGGTAGTTGAAAAGGTTAATGAAGATAACACAGTTAAGGCTAAACCTTATGTTAAACCATACCAACCACCGCTTCCTTACCCGAGTAAAATGAGAAAAGAAAGACTTGAAGCCGAGCAATCCAAATTCTTGGATATGTTTAAACAAATAAATGTCAATCTTCCTTTCATTGATGTGATTTCAGGAATGCCTAGGTATGCCAAATTCCTGAAATATCTAATCACAAATAGAAGAAAAATGGAAGAACTCTCGGCTGTTACTATGAATGATACATGTTCTGCAGTGTTGTTCAATAAGATACCAGAAAAACTCTCTGATCCAGGAAGTTTCACAATTCCATGTTTTCGGGGTAGTCTTAGTTCAATAGAAGCATTGGCAGATTTAGGTGCTAGTATAAATTTAATGCCATATTCACTATACGCTAAACTAGACCATAGAGAATTGAAACCAACACGAATAAGCATACAACTAGCCGATCGATCAGTAAAATATCCCAGAGGGATAATGGAGAATATGCTAGTTAAAGTTGGTACTTTAGTATTCCCAGTAGATTTTGTTATTCTGGACATGGAAGAAGATTCTCGAGTTCCTCTTATATTACGAAGACCATTCTTAAACACGGCTAAAGCAATAATAGACGTGTTTGGTAAGAAACTGACCCTAAGTATAGAGGACGAGAGTGTTACCTTTTATGTTAATAGAGCCATGCAACAACCACAATCTGCAGATGATACATGTTATTATATTAAACTATAGATTCACATGCAGAATTGTTACAAGAATTTCTAGAATTACAAGGAACAGGAGAATGTTCTTTAGGAGAAGGAACTGAACCAATTGATGAAGCTGAAATGTTAGCCACACTCATGGCTAATGAATACGAACCAACAACAGAAGAACTTTAAATGCTGAAAGAGGAAGACAGATATCGATACAAATCATCGATAGAAGAACCCCCGATATTAGAGTTAAAGCCACTTCTAAACCATTTGAAATACGCTTATTTACATGGTAAATCTGAATTACCTGTAATAATCTCGTCTTCTCTTACGAAAAATGAAAAATCTTCACTCATTTATGTGCTAAAAGCTCATAAACCAGCTATTGCATGGAAGATTCATGACATTAAAGGTATAAGTCCTTCGTATTGCACACATAAAGTCCTTCGTATTGCACACATAAATCCAAATATGCAAGATGTTGTTAAGAAAGAAATTATTAAACTGCTTGATGCAGGTTTAATTTATCCAATCTCTGATAGTCCATGGGTAAGCCCAGTTCAAAGCGTACCTAAGAAACGAGGCATCACTGTCATCACAAAAGAAAAAGATGAGCTTATTCCTACTAGGACTGTAACAGGATGGCGTGTTTGTATTGATTATAGAAAATTAAATGACGCCACCAGAAAAGATCACTTTCCCTTACCTTTCATTGATCAAATGTTGGAAAGGTTAGCTGGGAATAGTTACTATTGTTTTCTTGACGGTTTCTCCGGATACTTTCAAATTCCAATCGCACCCGAGGACCAAGATAAAACCACCTTCACGTGCCCTTATGGTACTTTTGCTTACAAACGCATGCCATTTGGACTTTGCAATGCCCCTGCAACCTTTCAAAGGTACATGATGGTGATTTTTCACGACATGATAGAAGAATGCATGGAAGTTTTCATGGATGACTTTTCAGTCTTCGGTGATACTTTTGAAACATGTCTAGTTAATCTTGAACGAATGCTTATTAGATGCGAACAATCAAATCTAGTTCTTAATTAGGAGAAATGTCATTTCATGGTTAAAGAATGCATCGTTCTTGGTCATAAAATTTCAAAGGAAGGAAATGAAGTGGATAGAGCTAAAGTAGATGTAATTACTAAACTTCCACATCCCACCAATGTTAGAGGAGTTAGGAGTTTTCTAGGGCATGCCGGTTTTTACCGACGTTTCATAAAAGATTTTTCTAAAATTGCCACTCCTATGAATAAATTCCTTGAAAAGGATGCTCCATTCATCTTTTCAGATGAATGTATCAAATCTTTTAATATTCTTAAAGAAAAAGTCACTAATGCGCCGATCATGATAACTCCAAATTGGAATCTACCATTTGAACTCATGTGCGATGCAAGTGATTTTGCAATGGGAGCCGTTTTAGGTCAAAGAATTGAAAAATGATTTCAACCTATTTATTATGCTAGTAAGACGTTACAAGGAGCATAAACGAATTACACAACTACTGAAAAAGAACTCCTTGCTATCGTTTTTACTTTTGACAAATTTCGTTCATATCTCATTCTAGCAAAAACGGTGGTCTATACTGATCATTCTGCTCTTAGATACCTATTTTCAAAACAAGATGCCAAACCACAATTAATTCGTTAGATCTTACTCTTACAAGAATTTGATATTGAAATCCGAGACAAAAAGGGAGCAGAAAATCTCACCGCTGATCATCTTTCTCGCCTTGAAAATCCTGAATTAGAAGTTCTAAATGAACCGACCATACAATACAACTTTCCTGATGAATATCTCTTGAAAATCGATTATAATGAAATTCCATGGTTTGCAGACTATGCAAACTACTTAGTATGTGAATTCCTTGCAAAAGGGTTGTCGTACCAAAAACGAAAGAAATTCTTTAGTGATATAAAACACTATTTTTGGGAAGATCCACATCTGTTTAAAAGTTGTCCCGATGGAATAATACGCCGATGCGTATTCGGGGATGAAGCTAGTCAAATCTTAAATCATTGTCACACAGGACCAACAGGAGGGCATTATGGGCCTCAACTCACAGCAAGAAAAGTTTACGACGCTGGATTCTATTGGCCTACAATTTTCAAAGATGCGCAACTTCTTTGTAAATCCTGTGATGCATGTCAAAGGGCCGAAAAAATAAGTCAACGTGGTGAAATGCCACAAAATGTCATTCAAGTATGTGAAGTATTTGACGTTTCGGGTATTGACTTTATGGGTCCATTTCCAAATTCTCATAATAATTTCTACATTCTCGTTGCCATTGATTATGTATCTAAATGGGCAGAAGCACAAGCTCTCCCAACTAACGATGCACGAGTTGTAGTTAACTTCTTAAAACGTCTTTTTGCTAGGTTCGGAACACCGAAAGCTTTAATAAGTGATCGGGGTACTCATTTTTGTAATAATCAACTTGAAAAAGTTCACAAAAGATATGGAGTAACTCATAAAATCTCAACCGCTTATCATCCACAAACAAGTGGACAAGTTGAAAATACCAACCGAGCTTTAAAACGTATTCTCAGGAAAACCGTAGGATCAAATCCGAAGGAATGGTCCATAAATTTGGAGGATGCACTCTGGGCTTTTAGAACAGCCTAAAAACTCCAATTAGAACTACACATTTTAAACTCGTTTACGGAAAAGCATGTCACCTTCCAGTAGAAATTGTGCACAAAGCATTTTGGGCTTTGAAGACGTGTAATCTTGATTTACATGAAGCTGGCCGTTTACGGTTAAGTCAACTAAATGAATTAGAAGAATTAAGAAATGATGCATATGAAAATTCGTTAATCTATAAGGAAAGAACGAAGAAATGGCATGATAAAAGAATCAGAAGTTCAAAAGAATTTAAGAAAGGAGACAGAGTCCTTCTTTTCAATTCAAGATTCAAGCTATTTCCTGGAAAATTGAAATCAAGATGGTCTGGACCATTCAAAGTCAAAAGAGTTTTCCCATACGGAACAATGGAGTTAATAAATTCAAATGGGATTGAATTTAAAGTAAATGGTCACAGAGTTAAACATTACATACATGGTCCGATGGAAGTTGACAATGAAGTTAATCATAATTTCGCCACCAAAGAAAACTTTCAGAATGAAAACATAAATATGTTTTCAACGACATATGAAAAACCAAAATTGGAAGATGGAGAAGCTTCAAATTGGAGTGATGAAGAAGAATTTCTATATAAACTTCCTATTCCAAGAAAGGAAGAAAAATATGAACATGAAGTTCAAGTAGAAGTGAAAGAACCAAGAAAAGAGCACCCGAAAAAGGTTAATAAACCAACTCCACTTACTAAAGTGGGAGACCCAGGTGAATTTATCATTTCTTGCTTGCTTAATGATGGTGCTATGTATAATGGACTCGCAGATTTACGAGCAAGTGCGAATGTTATGCCTCTTTCCTTATACAAAAGATTAGGTGTAGGTAAATTAAGACCAACCAGAATAGTGTTCAATTATTTGACCAAACCATTAAACACCCGGTTGGAATAGCCAACAATTTACTTGTTAAAGTTGGAAGTTTGACCTTTGTTGCAGATTTCATAGTTATTAATATGGAGGAAGACCTTGATATTCCTCTAATTTTAGGTCGCCCATTTTTAGCAACTACCGAGGCATTCTTTGATGTAAGAGAAGGTAGAATGACACTTAGGGATGGTGACAAATCGGTCACCTTTGTGAATCGAAAGTTTAAATCTTCACCAACCAAAACTGTTGAACCAATAAAAATGCCTAAGTGTGGGGAAGATGAAGAAACACCTAATGATGACCTGATAATAAAGAACCCTATTGTTGATACGAAATTAGATGAACCCGTTTTTAACAGTTCAACGAAGAAACTTTATAAACGGATTCAAGATGCTAGGATTAAGGGGAACTTTAAGTTATGTAACCGATTAGTATCCAATTTGTCGCCTAAAGAAAAGGCGATGTTAGTTAAATTTGTGAATGTTACAGAGGAAATCAACAAATCGCTTGAAGCAAAAGTCAGAGATATGAAAGTTGTTGATGGTCCAATTGAAGTTAATAATGAAGTTAATCACAATTTTGACACCACAGCTAACTAAGTGTAGGGAGATTCAAATGTTTTAAAGGATAATATAATGTTGTCTAGAGTTAGATGTTCTGTTTTCGTGTAGTTTCCGAGAATGGAATCCGAATGGTCTTTCCCTAGCAGACCCTAAAGAACTAGTATTATCCCTCCATTCTGAATTTTTGTTCTATAGGTTTTACGAGATGAAGAATTCCTTTGATTTGAACCATGGTCTACTACTACACGCTATGATTACTAAACGTAATAATAACATCTTCCCGAGTGAACTGGTATCATTCATAACAGGCAAAATGGATGAAGTGAGGAAAGAACTCAGGAATAATCATAATAAAATACATTTTGGTAAAGGAAAATCAAAATCCGCAGCAAAAAGAAGAGCACAACACCTTGAAAGATGTCATAAATGCGGAAAATGGTCACACGAAGGGAAATGTTCGAACAATCAAACACATTCCAATTCTGAATTGGTTACTCTATGCAGAGAAGGACAGTTCATATGTTTAGAAGAAAAGTTATTGAAAACTCGTGGTTACACCTATGTAGCTATGGAAAACTAAATCGAACGACTCTCCTATGAGTCGACTAAAGCAGGTCTCTGAGAATTCTATCTCACAGGTAAGTATGTACAGTTTTTATTTTTATTGCTTTTAACCTTTTGATAATAAACGTTGAATCGTTCGCTATAAAGTATTAAATTGATATTCAATAAAATTAGGTATAATAAACTGAAATTATTGATATCAGACAAAAATTTAAGTCATCATTGCAAAATTTACCGTTTATTCATAAGGTATAAATATCTTTAATTAATCAATTCAAAATATTTCAGAAATTCGTCATGAGTAAAACTAGATAATATAGCCGAAATTACTTTACCCAAAAGAGGGACGTATATTTTTGTTAATATTTGATTGATTAAAGTGGGATAAAAGACCAAAAAGATTTTTATTTCTATTTTGTTATTTTTACCTTGTTTTCGAAGTTAATATATAACTATAAATATAATTTTATATAATTATATAAAAGTAATGTATATAAATATTAATAATATTTATATGAAATTTTATTAATATGCATTTTAAATTTAAGTTTTGTGTGAATTTAAAAACAAAATTTACTTTATTTCATTTAAGTTATAAAAAAAATGATTTTCAAAATTCATCGTGAGTTAAAGACTAGGTTGTGGAACCGAAATTGCTTAACCAGAGGGCGGGACGACAAGTTTTGTTATCATTATTTTTAATTTTATTGATCTAAAGTATACCAAAAACATTAAAAAACCCAAAAATCTTTTATTTTAAAACAATCGCTTAAAAATGACAAATTTTAAATTTTATCGAGGGACGGACTAGGTAAACGTACCGAAACAACCTCTGCCTAAATAAAAGGAAACAAAATTTTAAAAATTAATTAATTAATTGTTTTAGTAGTAAAAGGTTTTATATTATATATATATATATATATATATATATATATATATATATATATATATATATATATATATATATATATACATACCGCAGTCGCGGAGTTTTGAGTGTACACACATCCGCAGTCGTGGAGCATCAAAAACCCAGACCAGTTTAACTGGTCGACAGACCAGTCCCCACACACACCACACATATTTTTCTGCAAAAAATACCCAAAAACACACACAAATTCGCGATTTTTCACCTAAAATCATCAAATTTCTTGCTAAAATCATAATGAGGAGATTACTACCAAGAAGCTTTTCAAGGAGAAAATTTCTACACAAAACACTCTTTAATTCGGATTTATAGTGTTCTTGAGCAAAATTATACCTAATTTGATTTTGATGATTTCTAGCTTAATTGTGCTTAAATTGTTTGTATATTATTCTTGTATAACCTAGATTGATGCAATTTAACATGATTAGAAGCCTTAAACTTCAAATTTTTAACAATCTAGGGTTTGTGTTCTTGAGCAAAATTGGGGCTTTTGATATAAACGGGTTATGGTCAAATTTTGTTGTTAGTTCATGCTTAATTAAGTATTGTAACATGTTTAGGTTGCTAATTAATCCAAACTTTGATCCTAAAGATGATTTTTGAGCATCAAAGTGGACTTTTTAAGTCAAAAATGCATGAACGAGGTTATTTTGATATGAATGCCATTTGAAACTTGTTTAGTAGCTAATAATGATTATTTTGACATGTTATTTGAGTTGAATGCTTATGAACATTGTATATATTTTCATATATGCTTATTTAAAAAAAATGTAGAATTGATAATATTATGAAAATGCGTATAAATTTAATATGGATTAAACATGTCATTATGATTGTTTTGATTTATGATTTTGCTAACACTAATGCATATTTGGATGCACAAAATTGTTTTTAATGTGTTTTGCAGACTGAAAGGGGTGAATCTTCATCCGCGTTCCAGGCTCACAATGCTCTTCCTGAGAATGCAGACGAACAGGAGATTAACGACCAATACAGACATAATCTACCGCACCCAGTCGTTTCATATTCAAATATACACGAAGCAGATTTTCACCCTAATTTAAGATTTGACAGACGTTGGATAGATTATCCAAAATATCAGAGGAACTTACACATTCTTCATTCAAAGGATGTTGAAGTACCCAGGGTGATAGATTGGGAACCGTTAGAAACAGTGGGATTAGCCGAACGAATTAGGGAATTACTTTACCAAAGGTATGGTAATTCTACTTTTAACGATTAGGAACGTTTATTCACTATACGTAGGCCTGTATATAGAGAATGGTGTGTAAAATTATGAAGTAATGTCGAAATAAATGATCGGGTAACTAGCTTAACAGATCAGAGTTTATTAGATTTTTGTTAGGAGGTGTGATGCGCCATATATCTCTATTAGATATGGCTTGGGCCTTGTGTATATATACGCCTGAGGAATTAGTATCTAATGATTGTCAAAGGTTGATAATTAATGGTAGAAGGGTTGATGAAAATTTTGATATGAATGGAATATGGAGTAGAATGACTAGCCATAACCGATTTCGTGGGGGATCTCACTCTTATACCGATATTAATAGAGCTGAGCTAAGAGTGATCCATAGGTTTTTAGCAAACTCGATTACACAGCGAGGTAGGAACAAAGAGAAGGTAAATGAAAATGATCTATTTTACCTCATGTGTATTCGAGACCCACAGAGCGTTGTGAACATACCTTATTATGTGGGTTATTATTTATCGGTAATGGTAAGGGGTATGCGACCTAATAGAATAATATGAGGTGGAATTTTCATTACTTTAATTGCTGAGTATCTCAATGTGGATAGAAGTCAGGGGGGATTATTAGTTGCAGTACCAGAACCCCGTGATAGAATTGATTTACACGTGTATCATGGTGCAAAGGTTTTAAAGAAACAACATAACGCTGCAGTACCATATGATGGAACACATCCACAGGTAGAACGAGATCAGGAGCAAGGTAATGCGGGTGGAGGAAACCAAATGACAGATATAGAAAGAATAATGGCCCAAAATGCATACAATCAGGCTATGCAACATGAGTTTCAGGCTTGGCAATATCATCAAGAATATATCAAAGCCTATTTAGCCTCTCAAGGTAGGAACTACATTCCTACTGAACCGGCCTATTTTCCTCCATGGACCGAAGATACACGACCACCTTTTCCTACTTATGACCCATTCCAAGCATATTAAAACATATACCAATAAGCTTGGAACCCCTTCTGGTACAATCATAATCAACCCTAATTTTCTTAGTCTTATTTATTTTATTATTTGTAATGTTACTACTTTTAATATTTATTTTGGTATTGTAATAGTTTTTATAGTTTTCTAACGTTTTAAATATTAGATTTTATAAATTTTTGAACGTGGGGTGATATACCCAACTTCAAATATATATATATATATATATATATATATATATATATATATATATATATATATATATATATATATATATATATATATATATATATATATATATATATATATATATATATATATATATATATATATATATATGGTTGTAGTTTATCTTATGTACAAAACAGGGTAAAACAGCGCACTTTCAAAGACTGGCATTAAGTTCAGCAAAAGCTATTAATTTTGACGACAAGACGAAAAACAAATGTGATATAACAACTGCAGGAATGAACAAATGACGTGCACCATTTATCATTCAAACAAAGAACAATATATTTGGAAACTTTGGTAAATCTTAATCATCTTTTTATGCTAATCACCCTCAATAATTTAAATTGTTACTGATTTCTTGCAAATGAGGGCATTGCAAGATCTTAAGTGTGGGAAGGGATTAAATTCTTTCGGGTTTTAAACATTTGACTTATACACTTGGTTTAATAGCCACCGTTAAATTTTACTAGTAACGCAGTAGTTATATTAGAATCTAGTGCTCTCTGATAATAAAGAACAGCCCTAGTCTTATATACTGACTACCATCTTCTAAGAAAAATTTTAAAAATTTTCAACTAAATGAACTCAAAATCATGTTTATACATATTTATGAACGATAAAACTAGGTATTAACACCGAAATTATTGTTACCTCGGAAAGGACATAAATTGAGAAACAACCCAAAACGCTTGAATTCATTTAAAATGAAATAGAAGAGAATTAAAAGGCAAAGAAAGAAATATAAAAGCTAAGTGTGGGAAAAATTTACGAAGTTATTTAAATCACATATCACATATTTTTGTACAAATAATTGAAGGTATTTTTGTTTTAGAAGATTTTAATCAGTTTTACCCGATTTCTTATAATATATTTGAAAGAAATGTGCCACTTGATAAAGGAATTAAAGTCTTCCGAGAAAAAGACACGTGCTGAAATGTCCCATTCATATTGATTATAAACATTCCATATTAATTGATTTCGTCGCGAGATTTTGACCTCTATATGAGACGTTTTTCAAAGACTGCATTCATTTTTAAAACAACCATAACCTTTATTTTATCGATAAAGGTTTAAAAAGCATTACGTAGATTATCAAATAATGATAATGTAAAATATACCGTTTACACACGACCATTACATAATGGTTTACAATAAGAATATATTACATCAAAAATAAGTTTCTTGAATGCAGTTTTCACATAATATCATACAAGCATGGACCCAAAATCTTGTCCTTATTTTAGTATGCAACAGCGGAAGCTCTTAATAATCACCTGAGAATAAACATGCTTAAAACGTCAACAAAAATATTGGTGAGTTATTGGTTTAACCTATATATTATCAAATCATAATAATAGACCACAAGATTTCATATTTCAATAAATCCCATACATAGAGATAAAAATCATTCATACGGTGAACACCTGGTAACCGACATTAACAAGATGCATATAGAATATCCCCATCATTCCGGGGCACCCATCGGACATGATAATTTCGAAGTACTAAAGCATTCCAAATTCCAGAATGGGGCTTGTTGGGCCCGATAGATCTATCTTTAGGATTCACGTCAATTTGGGGGTCTGTTCCCAAATTCTTAGGCTACCAAGCTAAAAAGGGGCATATTCGGCTTCGATCATTCACCCATATAATGTAGTTTCAATTACTTGTGTCTATTTCGTAAAACATTTATAAAATTGCATGTATTCTCATCCCAAAATATTAGATTTTAAAAGTGGGACTATAACTCACTTTCACAGATTTTTACTTCGTCGGGAAGTAAAAGTTAGCCACTGGTCGATTCACAAACCTATAACAAATATGAACATATATATCAAAGTATGTTCAAAATATATTTACAACATGTTTAATACGTTTTAATGTTTTAAGTTTATTAAGTCAGCTGTCCTCGTTAGTAACCTACAACTAGTTGTCCACAGTTAGATGTACAGAAATAAAGCAATATTTATTATTTCGAATCAATCCACGACCTCGTGTATACAAGCCTCAAGCTAGATCACAACTCAAAGTATATATAATATTTTGGAATCAACCTCAACCCTGTATAGCTAACTCCAACATTACTGCATATAGAGTGTCTATGGTTGTTCCGAAATATATATATATATATATATATATATATATATATATATATATATATATATATATATATATATTTTTATATATATATATATATATATATATATATATAGATGGGTCGATATGATATGTCAAAAACATTGTATTCGTGTCTATGGTATTCCAAGATTACATAATATATTAGAATACATGTATAATACAATATGAGTTAGCTAGGATATGATTAATATAGATTTGTTACCAATTTTCAAGTAGCTACAACAAGAAAAAATATCCAATCTTGTTTTACCAATAACATCTTCGTTTTAAATCCGTTTTGAGTGATTCAAGTTGCTATGGTTCCATATTGAACTTAAGTTTATGAATCTAAATAGAAAAAGTATAAGTTTATAGTTGGAAATACAGGTTACAAGTCGTTTTTGTAAAGGTAGTCATTTCAATCGAAAGAACGACGTCTAGATGACCATTTTAGAAAACATACTTCCACTTTGAGTTTAACCATGTTTTTTGGATATAGTTTCATGTTCATAAGAAAAATCATTTTCCCAGAAGAAAAACTTTTAAATCAAAGTTTATCATAGTTTTTAATTAACTAACCCAAAACAGCCCGCGGTGTTACTACGACGGCGTATATCCAGTTTTACGGTGTTTTTCGTGTTTTCTGGTTTTAAATCATTATGTTAGCATATCATATAGATATAGAACATGTGTTTAGTTGATTTTAAAAGTCAAGTTAGAAGGATTAACTTTTGTTTGCGAACAAGTTTAGAATTAACTAAACTATGTTCTAGTAATTTTAAGTTTAAACCTTCGAATAAGGTAGTTTTATATATAAGAATCGAATGATGTTATGAACATCATTACTACCTCAGGTTTTGTGGATAAACCTACTAGAAATGAGAAAAATAGATCTAGCTTCAAAGGATCCTTGGATGGCTTGAAAGTTCTTGAAGCAAAATCATGACACGAAAACAAGTTCAAGTAAGATTTCCACTCGAAATAAGATTGTTAAAGTTATATGAATTGAATCAAAGTTTGAATATGAGTATTACCTTATATTAGAAAGATATATTACTGTAAATAAGAAAGATTTCTTGAGGTTGGATGATCACTCAAAGTGGATTTGCAAGATTGGAAGTAAGCTAGCAAACTTGGAAGTGTTGTTGGTGTGTTCTTGAGTAGTTGTTTTATAACTTGGTTTATGTATGAATTTATGAACTAGATTGAGCTAGATTTTGTTGAAGATGATGAAGAAGACTTAGAACAATGGAAGAACACTTAAGAGAGAGTAATTTGATTCAATAAAATTGCAAAGTGAATGTGTTTGTGAGTACCAACATTCACGTGAACTTTAGCTCTCCATATAGGCTCCATTAGTTTGTAATTTTGTGAGATATTTCATGCTAGATGTTAAATGATGGTTCCCACATGGTTAGGTAGCTCACATGGACTTCTAAGAGCTGATCATTGGAGTATATATACCAATAGTAAATACATTTCAGAGCTGTGTATTGTACGAGTACAAATACGAGTGCATACGAGTAGAATTGTTGATGAAAGTGAATGAGGATGTAATTGTAAGCATTTTTGTTAAGTAGAAGTACTTTGATAAGTGTCTTGAAGTCTTTCAAAAGTGTATGAATACATATTAAAACACTACATGTATATACATTTTAACTGAGTCGTTAAGTCATCGTTAGTCGTTAAATGTAAGTGTTGTTTTGAAACCTTTAAGTTAACGATCCTGTTAAGTGTTGTTAATCCATTGTTTATTATATCAAATGAGATGCTAAATTATTACATTATCATGATATTATGATGTATTAATATATCTTAATATGATATATATATACAATTAAAGGTCGTTACAACGATAATCGTTTCATATATGCCTCGTTTCGAAATCCTTAAGTTAGTAGCTTTTTTTTACATATGTAGTTCATGGTTAATATACATAATGATATATTTACTTATCATAATATCATGTTAACTATATATATATATATATATATATATATATATATATATATATATATATATATATATATATATATATATATATATATATATATCCATATATATGTCATCATATAGTTTTTACAAATATTAACGTTCGTGAATCACCGGTCAACTTGGGTGGTCAATTGTCTATATGAAACCTATTTCAATTAATCAAGTCTTAACAAGTTTGATTGCTTAACATGTTGGAAACACTTAATCATGTAAATATCAATTTCGTTTAATATATATAAACTAGGAAAAGTTCGGGTCACTACAGTACCTATCCGTTAAATAAATTTCGTCCCGAAATTTTAAGCAGTTGGAGGTGTTGACGTATATTCTGAAAATAAGTGCAGGTACTTCTTCTTTATCTGATCTTCTCGTTCCCAGGTGAACTCGGGTCGTTTACGAGCATTCCATCGAACCTTAACAATTGGTATCTTGTTTTGCTTAAGTCTTTTAACCTCACGATCCATTATTTCGACGGGTTCTTCGACGAATTGAAGTTTTTCATTGATTTGGATTTCATCTAACAGAATAGTGAGTTCTTCTTTAGCAAAACATTTCTTCAAATTTGAGACGTGGAAAGTGTTATGTACAGCCGCGAGTTGTTGTGGTAATTCAAGTCGGTAAGCAACTGGTCCGACACGATCAATAATCTTGAATAGTCCAATATACCTTGGATTTAATTTCCCCCGTTTACCAAATCGAACAACGCCTTTCCAAGGTGCAACTTTAAGCATGACCATCTCTCCAATTTCAAATTCTATATCTTTTCTTTTAATGTCAGCGTAGCTCTTTTGTCGACTTTGGGCGGTTTTCAACCGTTGTTGAATTTGGATGATCTTCTCGGTAGTTTCTTGTATTATATCCGTAATCTGTCTATCCCACACTTCACTCCAACAAATCGAAGACCTGCACTTTCTACCATAAAGTGCTTCAAACGGCGCCATCTCAATGCTTGAATGGTAGCTGTTGTTGTAGGGAAATTCTGCTAACGGAAGGTGTCGATCCCAACTGTTTCCGAAATCGATAACACATGCTCGTAGCATGTCTTCAAGCATTTTTATCGTCCTTTTGCTCTACCCATCAGTTTGTGGATGATAAGCAGTACTCATGTCTAGAAGAGTTCCTAATGCTTGTTATAATGTCTGCCAGAATCTTTAAATAAATATGCCATCCCTATCAGAGATAATAGAGATTGGTATTCCATGTCTGGAGACGACTTCCTTCAAATACAGTAGTGCTAACTTCTCCATCTTGTCATCTTCTCTTATTGGCAGGAAGTGTGCTGATTTGGTGAGACGATCAATTATTACCCAAATAGTATCAAAACCACTTGCAGTCCTTGGCAATTTAGTGATGAAATCCATGGTAATGTTTTCCCATTTCCATTCTGGGATTTTGGGTTGTTGAAGTAGACCTGATGGTTTCTGATGCTCAGCTTTGACCTTAGAACACGTCAAACATTCTCCTACATATTTAGCAACATCGGCTTTCATACCTGGCCACCAAAAATGTTTCTTGAGATCTTTGTACATCTTCCCCGTTCCAGGATGTATTGAGTATCTGTTTTTATGAGCTTCTCTATGTACCATTTCTCTCATATCTCCAAATTTTGGTACCCTAATTCTTTCAGTCCTATACCGGGTTCCGCCTTCCCGAATATTAAGATGCTTCTCCGATCCTTTGGGTATTTCATCCCTTAAGTTTCCCTCTTTTAAAACTCCATGTTGCGCCTCCTTTATTTTAGTAGTAAGGTTAGTGTGAATCATTATATTCATAGATTTTACTCGAATGGGTTCTCTGTCCTTTCTGCTCAAGGCCTCGGCTACCACATTTGCCTTCCCTGGGTGGTAATGAATCTCAAAGTCGTAATCATTCAACAATTCAATCCATCTACGTAGTCTCATATTCAGTTGTTTCTGATTAAATATATGTTGAAGACTTTTGTGGTCGGTATATATAATACTTTTGACCCCATATAAGTAGTGCATCCAAGTTTTTAATGCAAAAACAACCGCGCCTAATTCCAAATCATGCGTCGTATAATTCTGCTCCTGAATCTACAATTGTCTAGACGCATAAGCAATTACCTTCGTTCGTTGCATTAATACACAACTGAGACCTTGCTTTGAGGCGTCACAATATATTACAAAATCATCATTCCCTTCAGGTAATGACAATATAGGTGCCGTAGTTAACTTTTTCTTCAACAATTGAAACGGTTTCTCTTGTTCATCCTTCCATTCAAATTTCTTTCCTTTATGCGTTAATGCAGTCAAGGGTTTTGCTATTTTGGAAAAATCTTGGATGAATCTCCTGTAATAACCAGCTAGCCCTAAAAATTGGCGTATGTGTTTCGGATTTTTCGGGGTTTCCCACTTTTCAACGGTTTCAATCTTTGCTGGTTCCACCTGAATACCTTCTTTATTCACTATATGACCGAGGAATTGAACTTCTTCCAACCAAAATGCACACTTTGAAAACTTAGCGTACAGTTTTTCTTTTCTTAACAACTCTACCACTTTTCTCAAATGTTCTTCATGCTCTTGGTCATTCTTTGAGTAAATAAGTATGTCATCGATGAAAACAATGACAAACTTGTCAAGGTATGGTCGACACACTCAGTTCATGAGGTCCATGAACACAGCTGGTGCGTTAGTCAACCCAAACTGCATAACCATAAACTCATAATGATCGTAACGCGTCCTAAAAGCAGTCTTTGGAATATCATCCTCCTTCACCCGCATTTGATGATACCCAGAACGTAAATCAATCTTCGAATAAACCGACGAGCCTTGTAGTTGATCAAATAAGTCGTCAATTCTCGGTAGTGGGTAACGGTTCTTGATGGTAAGTTTGTTCAACTCTCGGTAGTCGATACACAACCTAAATGTACCATCCTTCTTCTTGACAAACAAAACAGGAGCTCCCTATGGTGATGTGCTGGGTCGAATGAAACCACGCTCTAAAAGTTCCTATAACTGACTTTGTAATTCTTTCATTTCGTTGGGTGCGAGTCTGTATGGAGCACGAGCTATTAGTGCAGCTCTTGGTATAAGGTCTATTTGAAATTCAATGGATCGATGTGGGGGTAATCCCGGTAATTCTTTCGAAAATACATCGAGAAAATTCTTTTGCGACGGGAACGTCACTGATGTTCTTTTCTTCAGGTTTAACTTCCTTGATGTGTGCTAGAATGACGTAACAACCTTTTCTTATTAGTTTTTGCACCTTCAAACTACTAATAAGGTTTAATTTCACGTTGTTCTTATCTCCGTACACCATTAAAGGTTTTTCCTTTTCACGCATAATGCGAATCGCATTTTTGTAACAAACGACCTCTACTCTCACCTTTTTCAACCAGTCCATACCAATTATTATATCAAAACTCCCTAACTCGACTGGTATTAAATCAATTTTAAACGTTTCATCCCCCAGTTTAATTTCTCTATCCTGACATATATTATCTGCTGAAATTAATTTACCGTTTGCTAATTCGAGTAAAAATTTACTATCCAAAGGCATTCAATGAGCAACTTAACTTAGCACAAAAATCTCTACTCATATAGCTTCTATCCGCACCCGAATCAAATAAAACATAAGCAGATTTATTATCAATAAGAAACGTACTCGTAACAAGCTCCGGGTCTTCCTGCGCTTCTAACGTATTAATATTGAAAACTCTTCCGAGGCCCTGCCCATTAGTATTCCCCTGATTCGGGCAATTACTTCTAATGTGGCCCGGTTTTCCACATCCATAACAAACAAAGGCGGCATTACTTGTTTTGCCACTATTTATTCCTTTATTTCTGTTAAACTTTGGTCCGTAGACCTCACACTTTTTCGCACCATGGCCAGTTCTTTTACACTTGGTGCAAAATGTCGTGCAGAACCCATTCTGGTGGTACTCTTCACACCTTTGGCATTTTTGGTTTTTGCTGCCGTTGTTGTTATTGAGGTTGTTGTTAAGATTGTTATTGTTGTTTGAACGGTTGTTGTAGTTGTTGTGGTTGTTAGGACATTTGTTGTAGTTATTGTTAGGATTGCGGTTATTGTTGCGATTGCGGTTATGGTTGTAATTGTTGTTGTTGTTGTATTGGTGACCCTTGTCACTAGTTTCTTCCCACTTTCTCTTGAGTTGTTTCGTGTTGGCTTCTTCGGCTGCCTGCTCTTTAATTCTTCCCTCAATCTGATTTATGAGTTTATGAGCCATTCTACTTGCTTTTTGTATGGAAACGGGCTCGTGTGAACTCACATCTTCTTGAATCCTTACTGGTAACCCTTTTACAAACGCGTCGATCTTCTCTTCTTCATCTTCGAACGCTCCCGGACACAATAGGCACAACTCTGTGAATCGTTGTTCATATGTGGTAATGTCGAACCCTTGTGTTCGTAACTCCCTAAGTTCTACCTTGAGTATATTGACTTCGTTTCTAGGAGGGTACTGCTCGTTCATCAATTGCTTGAATGCCGACCACGGTAGTGCGTAAGCAGCATTTTGTCCTACCTGTTCAAGATAGGTGTTCCACCACGCTAACGCAGTACCTGTGAAGGTATGCGTAGCGTACTTAACTTTGACGTCTTCAGTACACTTACTTATGGCAAACACCGATTCGACCTTCTCGGTCCACCTTTTCAATTCAATTGGTCCTTCGGTTCCATCAAATTCCAAAGGTTTGCAGGCAGTGAATTCTTTGTAGGAGTATCCTACACGATTTCTTGTGGAATTAGTTCCACTGCTAGATCCAGAGTTATTGTTATTTTGCATTGCAGCCTGTACTGCAGCTATGTTCGCAGCAAGGAAAACACGGAAGTGTTCCTCGCTCATGTTCAAGTTCTGACGAGTCGCCGGTGCCATTTCCTTCAAAAATAGCCAAAAGAATTGAGTTAATCATATAGAATTTATGAGTAGTCAATAGTATTTCGTAGCATTATATGAACTTATTTATAAAAGCTTTTTCTTCATATTAGCATTTTATAGTTTTAATTCGGGTAGTACCTACACGTTAAGTTCATACTTACTAGCGACTATACAACTCAACTACTACGCTTCTATATGAAAAACTTATTACAATAATATTTCGCGTTCAAACTTTATACAATATTTTACAAACTTACAATACCGCTATAATACATATAGGATGAAATATAGCACATAATAACTTTACTACTCGGCAGCTATAAAGGCAATTCTAGTTAATACGCAAGTTGCTCAGCAAAAGAAATAAAGACACGTAATTCATAAGTCCAGAAACAAGTCATGCATTCTGGTTTTACTAAGACGACTTCCCATCCTTGATCTTGTGGAAAGTAACTGTTATGACCATTGGCTAGGCAGCATGTTGTCATATCATCAAAAGGACGAGGGTTTTGTAATGCCCAACAGCCTCGTAGCAATCTATAAACCTTGTTTCTTACCCCAACTACTGAGTCCGTCTCTTGTGAAAATGTTTTATTTAAAAGTTTCAACCCAATGTTCTCTTTCTCAACTTGATGAGAAGCGAACATTATTAACCCGTAAGCATAACATGCTTCTTTATGTTGCATGTTAGAAGCTCTTTCTAAAGAACGAAGTCCCATGTTGGGATATGTTGAGTCAAAATAGGTTCATAACCCGTAGCGTAAAATTGCATCTGGGTTTCCCGCACTAAATGCCTTATAGAAAACTTGGCGTAACTTAAAGTTTCCCCAATGTGATATACCCCATCTTTCAAAGGAAAGTCTTTTATATACTAAGGCATGCCTGGAATGTCTTTCAAAAGTTTGACAAACTAATTTTGCTGTAACTAATTGTGCTGATGAATTCTGCCCGACTCTAGACAAGATTTCATCAATCATATTTCCTGGTAGGTCTTCTAAAATTTTTGGTTGTCTATCCTTAACGTCCATTTTGTGTTTTTATACTGTAAAATAGACAAGGATTAGATTCGTAAAAGATAATTAACAAACAATACAAGCAATTTTTACCTAGAACATAAAAGTACAAGCACACGACAATACATATAATACACAACATGATTACAACCCTCTAATCTAAATCACTGGTTTCTTCTTCTTCGGACTTGGTTCATTTTCCTAATTTTCTAGGGATATATGGTGGTCCTCTAATACGAACCATCATTTTCCACAATGGTTTAAAAAAACCTGGTGGTTTAGAGGTTCCCGGGTTATTGTTACAATTTAGGAAATACGGACGTTGCCGATACATATAAAGTTCATCGGGGTTGGAATCAGGTTTCTCTATTTTTATACCTTTTCCCTTATTAATTTCTTTTGCCATATTAAATTGGGTTGAGGTAATTTCTATAACATCATCGGAATCCTCATCGGGATACGATTCATCGAAAAATTGGTAATCTTCCCAATAATTTGCTTCCTCGGCGGAAACACCATTGACCATTTTTAACTTTGGTCCGTTGGTTGAGGATTTTCTTTTATTTAAACGATTTACTGTAGGTATCAATTTTTGTTCCTCCGGAACTTCTTCTTATTCCGGTTCTTCCTCTTCTAGTTCCTCCTCTTCCAGTTCCTCCTCTTCCGGAATTTGTGAATCTTCCCAAATTATATTCGACTCTTTATAATTATTAGGTGAGTCGATGGGATTTGTACTAGTGGTAGACATTTATCACACAATATTAAACACATTAAGAGGTTAATATATCACATAATATTTACATGTTAATAATATATAGTTTCCAACAAAAGTGTTAAGCAATCGTTTTTAAAGAAAACACGGTCGAAGTCCAGACTCACTAATGTATCCTAACAACTTGATAAGACACACTAATGCAAATTTCTGGTTCTCTAAGACTAACGCTCGGATACCAACTGAAATGTCCCGTTCATATTGATTATAAACGTTCCATATTAATTGATTTCGTCGCGAGGTTTTGACCTCTATATGGGATGTTTTTCAAAGACTGCATTCATTTTTAAAACAACCATAACCTTTATTTTATCGATAAAGGTTTAAAAAGCATTACATAGATTATCAAATAATGATAATCTAAAATATACCGTTTACACACGACCATTACATAATGTTTTACAATAAGAATATATTACATCAAAAATAAGTTTCTTGAATGCAGTTTTTACATAATATCATACAAGCATGGACCCCAAATCTTGTCCTTATTTTAGTATGCAACAGCGAAAGCTCTTAATAATCACCTGAGAATAAACATGCTTAAAACGTTAACAAAAATGTTGGTGAGTTATAGGTTTAACCTATATATTATCAAATCATAATAATAGACCACAAGATTTCATATTTCAATACATCCCATACATAGAGATAAAAATCATTCATACGGTGAACACCTGGTAACCGATATTAACAAGATGCATATAGAATATCCCCATCATTCCGGGACACCCATCGGACATGATAATTTCGAAGTACTAAAGCATTCCAAATTCCAGAATGGGGCTTGTTGGGCCCGATAGATCTATCTTTAGGATTCGCGTCAATTTGAGGGTCTGTTCCCAAATTCTTAGGCTACCAAGCTAAAAAGGGGCATATTCGGCTTTGATAATTCACCCATATAATGTAGTTTCAATTACTTGTATCTATTTCGTAAAACATTTATAAAATTGCATGTATTCTCATCCCAAAATATTAGATTTTAAAAGTGGGACTATAACTGTAACATCCCGCCTTTTTCCGTTTACTTTTCTGTTTAATTATATAAAGTCCGTTATATGTTTATAACACCTCCCGTTAATACGCGTTTTAAATTATCTCGTTTAGGTAATTCACGCACCCGATTAAAACTTGAGGGACCAATCTTGCCATGTGACCAAACTTTTGACTAGGTCAAAGTGGTCAAACCACTCTTATCTATTCATCTTTTTCATTTTCATTTTTCCTTTTCTCTTCATACTTTCCATTTTTCTTTCAATTCTCCAAACAAAAGAATCATCATCTAAATCCAAGCTAGCGGGTGTCTCACAAAACAAATTACATATTTGAAATCCTTGCAACTTCCTCTTCGATTCCATACCGATTTCATCAAGTTTGGGTAATTTTCTAAAATCACTATATTTTGTGTTCTTGATGTTTTTAACTTATAAAGTTGTTAATTAGTGTCTATGGCTCAAGTCTAACATGAATATATGATTTATATGTTTGATTTTGTTATTTGAAGTAACTAGCATGAACATAAACTTTGGTGTGTTTGATTTGGTGATTTGGTTGTTTGAATGATGTTAAATGTTATAAATGCATGTATTAAATATGTTCCTAACATCACTAGCTTCAATTTGATGTGTAGGTTGTTTTAGAAAACTTCATAAACATGATTAGTGATTTTGATGTTCTTGGTTAGGGTTTGATAGAATTGAATGTGAACATTTAATGCATTGAAAGCTATGAATTATTGTTAGTAAGTAGTTAGTTGTATTGTATGCTTGATTATCGACAAAACGGCGTGTTTTATGTATGCATTAAATGCCCGAATCATAAATGTGCACTTGTAAAATTTGAATCATTAAATGTGTGTATTGATTGATCATTTGATTTGAAAAGTCGATTATTGCAAATAATGTTTTCGGTTGGTGAAATGTGTTTAGTTGGGTTCCTTGTCAAATTAGCTTTCTAACAATATAAGGTGCGAGTTCTAAGTGTTAGCGGTTTGTAAAATATGCTTGAAAGAGTTTTGATTTGCGATTTGAACAATTGAGACTGACCAGGTACCAGCACACGACCAATGCCACTGCGCGGCAATCCTGGGTCGCGGCGCGACCTAAGGCGTGTCCAGGTTCTGATCTCCTTGGTCAAAATAAGAAAAAATGTTTGGCACGCTATGGACCTCCGATTCACATGAGACTTATTCTAACATGCTTATATATGAATAAAAATCTCAGAAAAATAGTTCGGGACCCGACCCGAACGTGTTGACTTTTTCGTTGACTTTGACCGACCAAAGTTTGACTTTTTGTCAAACTTAACCAAATGATTATGCAACCTTCCTAACTTGTTTCTATACTTGTATCTTGCATGAAACTTGACAAATTGATTCACATGCTACATAATCGAGTCGTAACGAGCCATAGGACTAATTGAACATTTTTGACATATCGTGTTTACCGTTATTGATATAACCTATTTGTTTAGGTCAAGACTAGCATTATCCTTTGCATACGTTACTTTGTGAAGTACTTTTCATACGTGCACTCAAGGTGAGATCATAGTCCTACTTTTACTCTTTTGAACTTACATTTGGGATGAGAAAACATAAACATTTATTTTTAACTAAGTGAACACAAGTAGAGGAAAACAAACATTCTACATACGAGTTTAGAACAAAATCCTCAATTCGATTATCATTAGTTACTCTTGAAGTGTGTAAGTGTAGGCGTGAACTTATGTTGTATGGCCATATGGGTTTGACAAACCCTCATCTCGGACGGTTCGCTACCGTCTACGGATGAAATATATTTTCGAGAAACAGTGTTGTTCTAGCACTATTAATGGGGTTCAATGGACGAAATGTTAAGCCTTGATAATTGGGTGCTCGTGAATATTAACTTTTAGAATGTATTACTATTTTATCAATGTGCAAATCTTGTGGTTCGACTTACATTTACTCACTTACTTATTTAAACCTATGATTTCACCAACGTTTTCGTTGACAGATTCCCTATGTTTTTCTCAGGTCCTTGATCATTAGGTGATACATGCTTCCGCACATTATTTTTGGTACTTTCTTGGATGTCGAGTATACTTGCATATGTGGAGCGTCTTTTGACTACTTTAAACTGTGTCGCACGTGTTTCATTTGTACTTTAAACATCGTTATGTACTAGTTATGGAAACTGGTTTTGTAAACTTTGAAACATCCACACTTATGAAATGAATGCGACATATTTTCGGTCAAACTTTGTCTTAAAGACTTATGACCATGTAATGGGGCCTACGTTGACGGCGCCGTCAAACATGATTTGGTCGGGTCGCTACAATAACTCACTTTCACAGATTTTTACTTCGTCGGGAAGTAAGACTTGGCCACTGGTCGATTCACGAACCTATAACAAATATGTACATATATATCAAAGTATGTTTAAAATATATTTACAACATGTTTAATACGTTTTAATGTTTTAAGTTTATTAAGTCAGCTGTCCTCGTTAGTAACCTACAACTAGTTGTCCACAGTTAGATGTACAGAAATAAAGCAATATTTATTATCTCGAATCAATCCACGACTTCGTGTATACAAGCCTCAGGCTAGATCAAAACTTAAAGTATATATAATATTTTGGAATCAACCTCAACCCTGTATAACTAACTCCAACATTACTGCATATAGAGTGTCTATGGTTGTTCCGAAATATATATATATATGGGTCGATATGATATGTCAAAACATTGTATTCGTGTCTATGGTATCCCAAGATTACAAAATATATTAGAATATATGTATAATACAATATGAGTTAGCTAGGATATGATTAATATAGATTTGTTACCAATTTTCACGTAGCTACAACAAGAAAAAATATCCAATTTTGTTTACCCATAACATCTTCGTTTTAAATCCGTTTTGAGTGATTCAAGTTGCTATGATTTCATATTGAACTTAAGTTTATGAATCTAAACAGAAAAAGTATAAGTTTATAGTCAGAAATACAGGTTACAAGTCGTTTTTGTAAAGGTAGTCATTTCAGTCGAAAGAACGACGTCTAGATGACCATTTTAGAAAACATACTTCCACTTTGAGTTTTCAAGAATAACAACTTTTAAATCAAAGTTTATCATAGTTTTTAATTAACTAACCCAAAACAGCCCGCGGTGTTACTACGACGACGTATATCCGGTTTTACGGTGTTTTTCGTGTTTTCTGGTTTTAAATCATTATGTTAGCATATCATATAGATATAGAACATATGTTTAGTTGATTTTAAAAGTCAAGTTATAAGGATTAACTTTTATTTGCGAACAAGTTTAGAATTAACTAAACTATGTTCTAATGATTTCAAGTTTAAACCTTCGAATAAGGTAGTTTTATATATAAGAATCAAATGATGTTATGAACATCATTACTACCTCAAGTTTTGTGGATAAACCTACTGGAAATGAGAAAAATAGATCTAGCTTCAAAGGATCCTTGGATGGCTTGAAAGTTCTTGAAGCAAAATCATGACACGAAAACAAGTTCAAGTAAGATTTCCACTCGAAATAAGATTGTTAAAGTTAAATAAATTGAATCAAAGTTTGAATATGAGTATTACCTTATATTAGAAATATATCTTACTATAAATAAGAAAGATTTCTTGAGGTTGGATGATCACTCAAAGTGGATTTTCAAGATTGGAAGTAAGCTAGCAAACTTGGAAGTGTTGTTGGTGTGTTCTTGAGTAGTTGTTTTATAACTTGGTTTATGTATGGATTTATGAACTAGATTGAGCTAGATTTTGTTGAAGATGATGAAGAACACTTAGAACAATGGAAGAACACTTAAGAGAGAGTAATTTGATTCAATAAAATTGCAAAGTGAATGTGTTTGTGAGTACCAACATTCACATGAACTTTAGCTCTCCATATAGGCTCCATTAGTTTGTAATTTTGTGAGATATTTCATGCTAGATGTTAAATGATGGTTCCCACATGGTTAGGTGGCTCACATGGACTTCTAAGAGCTGATCATTGGAGTATATATACCAATAGTAAATACATTTCAGAGCTGTGTATTGTACGAGTACAAATACGAGTGCATACGAGTAGAATTGTTGATGAAAGTGAATGAGGATGTAATTGTAAGCATTTTTGTTAAGTAGAAGTACTTTGATAAGTGTCTTGAAGTCTTTCAAAAGTGTATGAATACATATTAAAACACTACATGTATATACATTTTAACTGAGTCGTTAAGTCATCGTTAGTCGTTATATGTACGTGTTGTTTTGAAACCTTTAAGTTAACGATCATGTTAAGTGTTGTTAATCCATTGTTTATTATATCAAATGAGATGTTAAATTATTACATTATCATGATATTATGATGTATTAATATATCTTAATATGATATATATACAATTAAATGTCGTTACAACGATAATCGTTACATATATGCCTCGTTTCGAAATCCTTAAGTTAGTAGTCTTGTTTTTACATATGTAGTTCATTGTTAATATACATAATGATATATTTATTTATCATAATATAATGTTAACTATATATATATATATATATATATATATATATATATATATATATATATATATATATATATATATATATATATATATATATATATATATATATATATATATATATATGTGTGTGTGTGTGTGTGTGTGTATATATATATATCTATATATATGTCATCATATAGTTTTTACAAATATTAACGTTTGTGAATCACCGGTCAACTTGGGTGGTCAATTGTCTATATGAAACCTATTTCAATTAATCAAGTCTTAACAAGTTTGATTGCTTAACATGTTGGAAACAGTTAATCATGTAAATATAAATTTCATTTAATATATATAAACATGGAAAAGTTCGGGTCACTACACGCGTTTCTTGATTTAGGTCAGGAAGTTGTCGTCCAGACCAGTTGTAGAGTCTACGAAAAACCTTGAAAAGTTTTCTCGAAAATCAGCTGGAAATCCACGGACCTCAGCATCAAACAGTGTCGCCAAGTGGTCAGACTTATCCTAACCATGAGAGGATCTATCTCGTAAAATGGGGGACACCGTGCAAATTAGCTTATAAGACTAATGAATCAGATCCCCAAAAAGGATAATCTCCTTAAAAGATTAAAAATCGGCATTTAAGCCTGATATTACTCAATCGTTGAGATTGACTTTAAAGATTGAGAATTACAAACTCATGGAATTTGATGATATCTAAACTCGAGCTTGAACGAGAAAATATTTTGATCAAAATTACAAACCGATTTGCTTTCTGAAAACCTATTTTCAGTGCGTTCATTACCATTGAACGTAAAATCCTAAGAATTCACCGGAATTCATTAGTGAAGGTATTTCGTATGCCCGAGAGACATATTAAATTAATGTGGCTAATATGTTTTGATCCAAGTCGGGTCATACCCAATAACAAGCTTACCGACACCTTATTCGTATTTGATCTTAACGATTGGATCATTGATTAAATACGCGACACTTGAATTTTAAGGAAAAGGTTTCTTAAATGATATTACTTGATATGTTTATATAAGTTATGGAACAACTTATATAACAAGGATTTAATTATTTATAGGTTAATTAATTAATTAAGTTATGTTACATTTTATAAAATTGGTTTTATAAAATATACATAACAAATAATATACAAGTTTATAAAAAATGTGTTTTATGAAATCAAGTTTTATAAAAACTGATTTTATAAAATTAGTTTTTTTATATAAATGTATATTATAACATGATAATGTGAGTGGCATGGGAGTTGGTATGAGCATGCATTTGTTTATTAATTACTACCCATGCTTAACTAAGACCAAGACTTAGTATTCTACACTCACACATGCATTCAAACATCAATCAAGTAAGCTCAAAACTGCATAGAATTCTGCCCAAAACAAGCTGTCTGGCCGTGGCTTTTTGAGGCTCAAAAGGGGTTCTAATTTTGTTTATGCAAGTTCATTTCAAGTGTTCTTCAAATCCTAACTAAATACAAAGGTGTTGGGGTGATTGCTTGGGGTATTACACACTTGAGGCTTCAAGTTAGAAGCTCTACTTTCCTTCATCTTCATCATCATCTTGCAACCTTGATAATAACCCTCAACTAGCTTGAGGCGGTATAATCTTACTTCCTTTGTTGTTATATGTAAGCATTATTTCAAGACTTGATAACAATATGGAATTTATCTAAAATAGTTTAACATATAAACTTGTTTTATTAATCATCTCGCTTCTGCTTACTTTACTATCATGAAATGGATTTGTGATTATGTTGACACTATAAACATGTTGTTATGTTGAATTCCATCAATGGTATCAGAGCCGAAGGCTTTGAAATATGCTTCTTGTATATGGTCTTTAAAACCCATCAACTTTGCATTCTACTAACATGCATGAAAGTAAAATGCAAAATTAATGGATTTGGGAGGGTTTCTCATTTTGGCCGAATTTATGAGGGTTCCAAAAGTTGTTTTGGGTTTGCCATTTGGTTCATATTTGTTGTTATATTGATGTTCACAATCATAGCCAAGACCTTGTGTTTGAATGAATATTTGTTTGGTTGATTTGTTAATCTTTCTATGTGGTTGTTATATTCATTCATTTAGTTTGTAAAATTAATTATTCATTTGGTATGTAATATTAATTTTGGTTATGTAATTTATTTTATATTTGGTATGTAAAATAGATTAGGTTGTATTTTCATTTTTTAGAAAAATGTATTAGGATATATTTTGTAAAATGAAGATGCAAGATGATGACTTGAAGGACACAAGAAGGAGCACTTGGATGCAAGATTAAGTGGGAGATTTAAAATCTCCTACTTTGTGTTATAACCCCTTAACCGGTGACATTTGTTTTCGGCTAAACAAATGTCTACCAAAATGTCTTGATTGTGAACACATTAGTTTTGCATGCATGGTTGTATATTGTGTTTGTATGTTTGGTTACTACAAGTTAATCACAAGTTAACAACAAGCAAAATGACAATTTAATTGGTTAAATTAGACATTATTTATGACATGCAAAACGACGATTTAATTGGTTAAATTAAAAATGGCAAAAGGACATTAATAAATGGTTATTAAGAACACTAAAAGGCTTATAATAAATGGTTATTGAATTACATATATAAAATGGTTTATATCAAGTAATTGGCTAAATTACAAGACTTGAAAATGGATTTCAAATGAACCATACACTAAATGCATGTTGGTGTATGGCATAAAAGTTTTCTTAAACTAGAAATAATGAAAACTTAAAATCCCTTATTCACAAGGCAAACAAGTTAAACGCCATCCTTTTGTGTGACACTTGAAAATATTAGGGAACTCATAATAGGATAAAGATCACCTAACCGTTATGAGAAAACTAATATGATTGAGGTAAATTTCGCACACTTGTGGGATAAAGGTCACCTAACCACTTGTATGTTAAATTTACACGTTTACGCAAGTAGGACGACTTGATTTGGGAATCATGAACTTAGGGTCACCGAAGCATGAGGAACAAATAGGCGTTGATGGGATAAATATGCCATGCAAAAGGATTGCATGATCCCATAACTTAGAAGTTGCAAAAGGATTGCAATTGTCATATAATGACTACCTAGCTAAATCAAATGACGGGATAAAGGTCACCTAACCGAAATTTGGTTTACCGTTGGATTCTAAAATTTAATATATATCAATTGGATTTAAAGGGTATTGATTGTTAAATTAAAATTAATGCTTAAACAACTTTGTTAAATTTTGTAGATGGCCGGCAATAACAACAACAACATTTCAAACGCACCTATCAACTCTAACAACCTATCGTTGAGGTCAATCCTCGAAAAAGAAAAACTCAACCATACGAACTTCATGGATTGGTTCCGCAATCTAAGAATTGTCCTCAAACTAGAGGATATGCCGTATGTGTTGGAAGACCCCATTCTCGATCAACCGAAAGAGGATGATACGGAATGCATGGCCTATTGGGAGAAATATTGCACCGATTCGTTGCAAGTTTCTTGCCGCATGCTTGGGACTATGATACCCGAACTTCAAAAGGACTTCGAGCATCATAGTGCATATGACATGATCACACAATTGAAGGAGATGTTCCTTCAACAAGCTCGTGTCGAGCACTTCAAAATGGTTCGAGCGCTTCATGCATGTCAGATGGTGATAATGCTAAAAACGAACATATATTTCATAGCATTATCCCTCAAGAAAGACAAGCTTTTAGTTGCAACTGTTCTATTTACAAGTGATATTCGTTTAAATAATAAAAGGTGAAGACAAAAGACAGATTCGACGAATTGAAGACGCAAACGACCAAAAAGCTCAAAAGTACAAAGTACAATCAAAGAGATTCCAATTATTGATAAGAAACGTCTCAAAATTACAAGAGTATAAGATTCAAAACGCAAAGTACAAGATATTAAATTGTACACAAGGACGTTCGAAAATCCGGAACCGGGACCAGAGTCAACTCTCAACGCTCGACGCAACGGACTAAAAATTACAAGTCAACGGAGTACAAGAATATAATATAATATATATATAATTAAATTTAATTATATATATTATATTATATAATAAATAAATAAGCAGCTCACGTTTTTAAAGACTTTTGAGCCTCCCCAGCTGGCCATGCGATCGCATGGCCTTGAAGGGCAAAGCTCATGCGATCGCATGAGGCCCTTTTTCTGGCCACATCCCTATAAATTCGCGTGTTTGGTTCATCATAATCATCATATATCAATCTCTCTATCTAAACGTATTATATATATATTTATATTATAATTTTAATTTTAATTTTAATTTCTAATAATAAGGGTATGTTAGCGCATATTGTAAGGGTGTAAGTCGAAATTCTGTCCGTGTAACGCTACGCTATTTTTAATCATTGTAAGTTATGTTCAACCTTTTTACATTAATGTCTCGTAACTAAGTTATTATTATGCTTATTTAATGCCGAAGTAATCGTGATGTTTGACTAAATTTTAAATTTGGGTAATTGGGCTTTGTACCATAATTGGGCTTTGGACAAAAGAACGACACTTGTGGAAATTAGACTATGGGCTATTAATGGGCTTTATATTTGTTTAACTAAATGATAATTTGTTAATTTTAATATAAAGATTTACAATTGGACGTCCCTATAAATAACCATATACACTCGATCGGACACGATGGGCGGGATATTTATATGTATGAATAATCGTTCATTTAACCGGACACGGGAATGGATTAATAGTCACTAGAATTATTAAAACAGGGGTGAAATTATGTACAAGGACACTTGGCATAATTGATAACAAAGTATTAAAACATTGGGTTACACGCAGTCGATATCCTGGTGAAATTATTAAACAAAGTATTAAGATCTTGTTACAGTTTAAGTCCCCAATTAGTTGGAATATTTAACTTCGGATATAAGGATAATTTGACGAGGATACTCGCACTTTATATTTATGACTGATGGACTGTTATGGACAAAAACCAAACGGACATATTAAATAATCCAGGACAAAGGACAATTAACCCATGGGCATAAAACTAAAATCAACACGTCAAACATCATGATTATGGAAGTTTAAATAAGCATAATTTCTTTATTCTCATATTTAATTGCACTTCTAATTATTGCACTTTTATTTATTGTTATTGTATTTAATTGCACTTTTAATTATCATACTCTTTCATTATCGCAAGTTTATTTAATCGCACTTTTATTTATTGCAATTTCATTATCGTTATTTATTTTACGCTTTAAATTAAGTCTTTTATTTATTTAATATTTTACATTAGGTTTTAACTGTGACTAAAGTTTTAAAAATAGACAAACCAGTCATTAAACGGTAAAAACCCCCTTTATAATAATATTACTTACATATATTTGTATTTTTATAAATTAAAACTAATATAGCGTTAAGCTTTGTTTAAAAGATTCCCTGTGGAACGAACCGGACTTACTAAAAACTACACTACTGTACGATTAGGTACACTGCCTATAAATATTGTAGCAAGGTTTAGGTATATCCATTCTCTAAATAAATAAATATCTTGTGTAAAATTGTATCGTATTTAATAGTATTTCCTAGTAAAAATAAAGCTATTTCATATACACCTCTACGCACATCAAGTATTTTTGGCGCCGCTGCCGGGGAACAAATCTAGCTTAAAAGCCGGAAGCGCAACGCTATATATAAAAAAAAGATTTTTATTTTTAAGTTTACTTTTATAAAAAAATACGCTTTTGTAAAAATACGTTTTAAATATTCTAAAATATAAAAAAAATATATAAATATTTTAAGAGTTTGTTAAATTTATAAGTTCTATAAAAGTTTCTTTATCTTTATTTTATAAAAATATAAACTTTATTTAATTTATATATATATATTATATAATTATATAAAAAAGCAAAACAGAAAAAAAAATTTAAAAACTCTCTCGGCCTGGTACTGTAGCAGCCCAGACCGTGGCCCAAAATCCTGGCTCATGCGATCGCATGAGTCCGAAGGCAATTTCTCATGCGATCTCATGAGGGTGTCTGACAGGCCACATGAAGCCCTAAAACTGCATTAATTACGGGTAATTATTATTATTATATAATTAAAAACCCTAATTAGGTTTTGTTATTTAATTAATTTAGTTTTGTTTTAATTAATTTATATATTTAGTTTAATTAGTTTAAATAATTTATAAAATTAATAGTTTTATAAAATAAAAAATATAAAAATAATATTTTTATAAAAATTGTACTTTTTACAACTTTTAGTATATTTTTATATTTTGTACTCTTTTTATTTGTTTTAGCGATTTTTTGTATTTTTCGTTCGTATTTAGTTTTAAGATATAGTTTTTGCCATAGTTATTTTTACTTCTAGATTTTTAGGCTTTGCCGTAAAATCCCTTAAGTGCTTTTTCTTTAGACTAAGATTTAGGTGCTTTAGAATTTTGCGACGTCTTTTTAAGTCTTAGTACCTTTTTAAGTTATTGTAATTTGGGATATAGTTTTACTTGTAAGCTTTAATATTTTTAGACGCAACTTTTAATTCTTAGTTTTTAGTTCCTTTTTAAGTTTCAACGCGCTACTTTCTTATTTTTATTTTTCGACGCCTTTTACCTATGTATTAATTATCACTCCAATTAGTAATCTCAATTTGCAATTTTAATTTTAAGTTAGTGATAATAATAAGGTTGGGTTATTCGAGTGTTTTAAAGTTTTATAAGTCACTCTTTTTCTTTCTTATTTCTCCAATTTTAATACCGACGCGCTCTTTTTCTTTCTTATTTCTCGCCATTCTAGTTTTTAGGACATAGAATTTTCCACTTCTTCTCTAAATTTCTTTAAATTACGAAAATTTATTTTAAGCGGTTAAATTGATAGACATCAAAATTTTCTGGTTCGTAGTAATAGTTGGATTTGTACATGGACCGGGTTATTGGAGCCAAACAGTACTCAATTATATTGAGACCAAACGAATCCTGCCCCTCTGCTGCATCTTTTAGCTATTCGAAACGTGGGCAAAATCAGAAAAGTCTATTAATTTGATAACTTATATAATTTTTCTTCCTTTTTAAAAAACTAATATGATATTCAGTGAATGCACCGAGCAAAACGTTCACCACCTTTTGTACGTTCACCACCTGTAACTCGATCAAGACATCTAGCAAATATTGTCGCCGCTGATTTTTCTTTAGAATCGTCATCCAGTCGACCAAGTACTCCAATTCAAATTTCCGATAATTCATTTTTTGAACCCGACCTCACAATTGAGAATCAGGAGAATATTCAGGGACAATTCATGGATCCTGAACCATTAATTTTTCCTCCGAAACCACCAATCATTCAAATAGAGATTGTTGAGGAACGAACCATTAAATCAGAATCCTATAGTGATTCAGATTCAACAAATTCAATCATGGAAAATTTGGAACCTCTAAGTATGAAAGACCGAATGAGAGCTAAACGCACTGGCCAAGGTCACGCAATTACTCATCCAGACATTAATGCGCCAGATTATGAAATCAAAGGACAAATCCTACACATGGTGACTAATCAATGCCAATTTAGTGGTGCACCGAAGGAAGATCCAAATGAACATCTTCGTACATTTAATAGAATCTGCACTTTATTTAAAATAAGAGAAGTGAAGGATGAACAGATATATCTCATGTTATTTCCCTGGACTTTAAAGGGAGAATCCAAAGATTGGTTGGAATCATTACCTGAAGGGGCGATTGATACATGGGACGTTTTAGTTGAAAAATTTCTTAAACAATTCTTTCCGGCATCTAAAGCCGTAAGACTTCAAGGAGAAATTGTTACATTCACACAGAAACCAAATGAAACTCTATATGAGGCATGGACAAGATTTGGAAAGTTATTAAGAGGATGTCTGATGTGTCGTAAAGTGGTATATGAATTGTCGTATAAAATAATATGGAAAAATACCGATTAAAGATTGCTACACACTAACGGGCAGTGTACCCGATCGTGTAGTAGTATAGTAACTGGTTTAGTTCCGTGTATCGTTCCAAGGATAGTTGTATTAGTCAAACTAGAATTATAAACTATATTATGATTAACTAAGTAAATGAAATTTAAAGGTACAAGATTTATATTTTGTGGCTTATTTAACGATTAGCCAAATCAGAGAAGAGTAAAAGTAAAAACAATATTTTTGGTCTTTTAAGTTTATAAGTGCAAGAAAAGCAATTAAGATAGTTTTGATATCAAAGAGATGAAATATGCTCATCTAGACTTTTTACCCTCGATGTGAATGTTTATTTAGGATTAAGATCGGATCGATTGGTTATGCACGAGAACTAATTGATCAGTTTACCAAGAGTAGTCTTGAATAAACACTCAAACGGGATTACACGACGCAAGTGATGTTCTTGTCATCTAAGACCTCCTATTTGTAATCAACTAATTCAACTAGTCTAAAGACTTGAAGAATGATCAAGTCAATGGTGTGTTGATCATGATCCACTCCTATGTCAACTAATGGTTTAGCTTAGTTCATTCCCTTGGTCTGGTTAAATGTTCAATTCACCCAACCCAAGTAATCAATTAAGTGTGGTAATAAGATCCCTATAAACGTCACTAGATAAGGCAAATTACTAACACCTATTAGTTATATGGAATTGAGTAGTGAAAATATGCTTGACAGATTCTAGGGAATTGATCATTCACCTAGACAACTACACATATCAATTAAGCTATCTAAGTGTATCTACAAGAGTCGTTCTTACATTCCTATATAGATTAACCGTTTGAACGCAACTTACCACTTTTGGTAAAAGATGGGCAAACACTTGTCACTAGGTGTAAATCAATATACTAAATCAGCAAGATGGCGTTTCTTAGTTGAACAAGTACACTAACTAGTTGAATCGAAAAGATTAAACTTAACAAGAATGGTTCTTGTATTCAAACATCAAACTATCGTGCATGGTAACTATCAATCAAAAGTATACATTCAATATCTCGGTTATTTATCTAGATGAACATAAAAGGAACTAGCCAACAATCATGCTAGAAAACTTAAACATAACAGTAACAAAGATAGAATTCATTGTAAATACAAGATTGACCTTTTTAGAGTAATCTTGGATGAAGCCCTTGAATGATCCTTGAATCTTCAATGATTTTAGTGTTTAGATGCACTTTGATACGCTCAAGAACTGTTTTGAATGATATGTTTTCGTCTCTGAACAGAAAGAAAACTGGCACACTTGGAACGAAGCTGGAAAGAGTTTAAAAAGGCTGAATAGTAGCTGGAAAGCACTGTGCGCGGCGCGCACATAAGGGGTGCGCGGAGCGCACTACTCACCTACCACACTTTTACTTTCCAGTTCACGATCGCACTTCAATTTGGACGTTTCAGTTACTTGTGCGCGGCGAAATGCGCGAAGCTCTCTGTTGTGCGCGGCGCTCTCTGTTGTGCGCGGCGTGCTCTGTTGAACTTGCGCGGGGCACTCTCTGGTTTCCATTTTAATCAAATGTTCTGATCAAAGTCTTGAGTGCACGGTGGTGTGCGCGGATAGTGCGCGGCGCGCACTGTAGCTTTCATTTTTCTGTTTCTTCGTTTCTTGTTCTGGTTTTGATCTTTGAGTTGTTTCATTCATTATCTTCAACATTTCTTCAAGTATTCAATGATTCTATGCTTAATTACAATACAACGGAATAATAATGGAAATATTACAAATTCGTAAGAAATAACCGACGATAGGACTTGATATTGTGACTAATGATATGTCTATTTTGAGTAATATCAAAATTCCCCACACTTAACTCTTGCTTGTCCTCAAGCAAGTCTTGTTCTAATCATGCGTATACAAAACACAAATATATATGAATCAAAAACATTGTTTGAAGTAAATTATACACAAATCACACGAATCACGCAAAACACACACAAAGACTCACGCTAAATGGTACACAATTTTCACACGATTCACACGAAGTACACAAAACACACACATTATTTTGTAACACAACTCACGCTATATGAACACATGTTTACACAATTGGAATACACACTCGTGAGGGTACACACACAATTTATGAAACACATGCACACATTTGGATTGCTTGGGAGAGGTGAACTTCGGTGAAAGTTCTTTAAAAATTTGGATCCTTAGGGAAAATTGGATCTTTGAGAAAACGTTTTAAGATTTTGAAAATGTCATTGCTAGTTTTTTAACTAGACACGTTTTCCGGTTTTAACCTCAAATTCCGGTTGAGGGTAACTGAAAACCGAAGTCTCAGTCGGCGATTAGCAAGCTATTCGCCCCCATGATTGTAGTATCATGGAACTCTTAACAGGGCGCCCCCTGACGCGATATAAATATCGGTCTTTCATGAAAATTTTGTACAATTAAGATCAAGGGTTAAAACTGCGAAGACTAAGCTATCGCGCGGGACAGATCCTGCTCCAGCTTATACACCGTAATCGGTCTTGCACTGGATAGCGACTTGGATTTACCTTACCAAGTTTATTTTCTGGTTTGAAAGTTCAAGACTTTCCCTTCCCACTGTACCTTATATCGTGAAATGATATTAGTATGAAATGACATAGTTTAGGAAGTTTGCTATATCAAGTAAGGCGAAAATCGGAAGACTTTACTTCCTTCAAGGATGAACTAGATGCATCCTTTCGTTTAGTGACTTTTATTCCTTTTTCAAGCCAAACGTACTTTAATCGTTTTAATTTTGCAAAATTTGTGATAGTAATTTGAAAAGATTGGTAAAATCCCCCACACTTGGCTTTTTCGTTAAGGCTTTAATAATTATTTCCATTAAGAATGTGGTAAAACATGTTGATTATCCCTTTTATATGATTACTAGTTTTATGACTTTTAACCGAAATAAATTCAATCATTTGGTTGTTTCTAAATTTGTTTCGTGATAATAATTTCGGTTTATACACCTAGTTTTAAAATCTACAAATTTTAAACAAAATTTGAATTTATGAAGATAAAATTTCAAAAAAAAAATTTCACCATTCCATTAAGAACTCGAAAGTAAGCCAAGATGTACCCGAGAGAATTACCTCCCCCCACACTTAAGATTAAGTAAGGCCCTCATTACTTAAAATCAAAAAAAAAAAATAAAAAAAAATTCACGAGGGCATTTGTGTGAAAAGAGTTCGAAAAACCTTGATAATAAGCCTGAGATCGTGAAACTTAGGTGAGCGATGGCGCTGAACTTAATGCCAGCATAAGAACATCGTTCATTCCTTGATCTCTATCACAAATTCCAAAATGTTTGTACGTCGCTGAACTTAATGCCAGCATCATTAAACCTTAACAATAAGAAATAAACAAGCACACAAAAATTAAATAGATAAAAATGGTGTTTTTAACACAACCACCACAAAAATTAGTCTACAATACAAATATTCAAATTATTACAAACCAAAGTTTCTGAAAAATCACCAAATTGTTACCAATCATCAAATAAGGTACATTTGCCCTCTAATCATCACTAGAGAAATTACCAAAAGGCCATCCGGAGTAGGTTCCCGAACCATCATTTCGAGGTCTCCCGCACGGGTATTGGTCCTCAAAGCGCGTCTGCGCATCCTGCATAGCCACTTGCTCATCGTATAAGGGAGGACTCAGAATTCTGTTCGGTGTGTTATAATAGGTCGGGTTTTGGTAGGAAGTGGCATAATAATCCTGTGGGTGTTGCATATACAAACTAACATTATGGCGAAGCCAATCGCCCCTGTAATTCCCCCACCTTTGATCATACCTTGAAGCCCTATTATGCTCCCGTTGTTCTTCCTGAAATTCGTTAAATTGTCACCTTTGTTCTTCATATTGGTCATCTCTGTGTTGATAACCAACCCGAAAATCATGAAAACCGGAAATCACTTCCTCCAACTCTTCTTCCCGTGTCCTTTGCGTCTGCCTACGCCTTCTCCTTTGAAACTGAGGTAATTCTTCTTCACTTTCAGGTTCCTCCATGTGAACCTCCTCCTGCACATTTTCTCGTCCGACACCGCTACCACCTGCTTCATGATCGTGGGCACGGGGTGGGTTTTGAGGTGGTTCCATCCTAGGAACAAAGGGAATGAGCCGATTGTGTTGGTCGAGCTGCAAAAATTGGGCATTGATATAGTATATACTTCCCAAAGGTTCCATCATGTCCGGATTTGCTACTAGCCGGTCAAAGTTAATTCCAAACGAGCTCGCTATTCGAGTGATATAGTGACCACCTACAATAGGGTTTATATTTCTTGTCCCTGTTTCGTTTAGAAATTTTGCCACGGTGGTTGGAATATCAACTGGACTTTTATTGTAGATTTTGTCCATCAGAAAAACGTCTAGCCTCGTTACCTTGTTGTTTCCTTCCCTTCTTGCATTGAATGTGCAAGAAACCAACCTCTGAATTAACTTCGCCTCTTGATGATGTATTTTTGTGAATGTGCTTCGACTAGCAGCGAATTGGTAATTACTTATGTCGCTCCAAAAAATTCTGGGATTGTAGATGGAATCGTAATACTCTGTCTGTCAGAGATATGCGTCCAATTGATCGTCATCTAGCTCGTTATATATGTCCAAAGCACGAGCTAAATCGATTTGGCTCATTGATCGAGCCAAACCTCCCAATCTAAACCTCATAAAATCCTGCCCTCTCGGATTTAAAATGCATTGAAAGTTCAGAGTTGCGATGAATTCCTTGCACAACTCGGGGTAAATGGTTTCATTTATCCGCATAACCCGTTCCCATGCCCGAATTGTGATTTCTTGTTCGGATGACAATTGGTGTTTCACCTCTAACATTCGTGCGACTCTATTGTACTCTCTTGCTTGAACCAATGGTTCCGGGTCAAAATACCAAGTGGCCTCACATTTTTTTCTTACCACCCATTCATATTCTTCCGTGTAGTCCTCATGATCCCGGACATAAGCTAACCAAACAGCAGGATCATTTTGATCCGGTACGGGTGCTTGTTGTCTTCCTTGGTTTGAACCTTGTCCTTGTTGGGCCGCTTGACTAGATGACCTTGTCTACACATAAGAAACAACACCAAAACAAAAAGGCATATAGAAATAATACCTTGTTAGTGTTAGGTTAAATCAAAATACATGTTCAAAGATACATATAGCAATAGTTATGTTAATCCTTTAAGCAAATAAATCATTTTAAGAGCAAAGATTATCATGACTAGTATAGCATTATAGAAACCAAATTTGAACATAATCCTTAAGCACAATTTAACTCATCATGTTATTGTTACCCAAAAATCTATTAATCATATCACAACAAGCATAATTAAGTGGAACACTAAAGCTTTTCATGCTTACATTATCAATTTTTCATTCAATTCATGTTAGCATTCCAAATTTGAGACTTTTATTCAAGATAACAAGACTCATAAAACATCCAAAATCATCTTCAATCAACCCACAATTACCAATTACAAACTATCCTTAACACATTATCAAGCTAGCAATTCTATTGGCATGTAAACCCTAGATTCATAAGAATATAATAAAAATACAATGGAATCTCAATTTTAAGGCATACAAGGTGTACATAATAATTAGAGCATGTTAATGTTCACAAAAATCATGAATTTAAAGAAAACCCACTTAAATTCTTCAACAAATTCGAAATTAAGAGATTAAAATCGATGTATTAAAAAGAATAAAAAGTAGAAGAACATGAACATACTCTCCTCATCTTGAATTTGCTTGAAAATGGAAGAGATTTGGTGAAGATTGGATGAAAATTGGTTAGGGTTTGGTAGGTTTTTGAGTTTGGAAGAGATAGATGCAGAATTTGGGGATGAAAAATGGCAGAAATCGGGGTTGGGGTTTTTGTGGTTGAGAATTAAAAGTGAGCCCCACAATAATTGAACCAAAAAGTAGCTGAACGGAGGGGTGCGCGGCGCGCACAAGCTTGCACGGTGTTTTTCTTTTTGGTTTTGTGCAGAGTGTACCAGAGACTAACTCAGGAAGCTTGCTGATCAAAATTTTTCTCGATTTAATGAATTCAGTGTTGTGCGCGGAGCGCACAAACAAGGGTGCGCGGCGCGCACCATGTGTTCTTCACTGTTTTTCGCTTTTGAATAGTTTAGCTTTAGTTGGTAACTTTAAGGTAATCACAGAAGTAAAAAAAAAATCACACAGAATCACTCAAAATCACGCAATCCTAATTCTAACATTCGTGAAGGTTTAAAAATTGAGTCGCTTCACTCGACTCTTCCCCCAAACTTAGGTAGCTTTGGGGTCGAAGACGAGGTTGACCTCATCTTCAATGTTCATGGGTCCATCAACATATAGTTTGACCCTGTGCCCGTTTACCTTAAACGTGTCACCTTTTGCGTTCCTTAATTCCACCGTTCCATATGGAAAAACCTTATTAACCACAAATGGTACCATCCATTGGGACTTGAGTTTTCCAGGGAAAAGTTTAAATCGTGAGTTAAATAACAAAACACGATCACCCTCTTTAAAATCTTTTGGATTCTTGAGACGGTTATCGTGCCAAACTTTGGTCTTTTCCTTGTAAATGAGTGAGTTTTCATAGGCATTTTGTCTCAACTCATCCAACTCATTAAGTTGGTTTAGACGAAGGTTTCCCGCTTCCGTAAGATCGAGATTACATGTCTTAAGAGCCCAATGTGATTTGTGCTCTATCTCCAAAGGGATATGACATGCCTTCCCATAGACTAGGCGGTAAGGTGTGGTTCCAATAGGAGTTTTGTAGGTGGTTCTAAACGCCCACTAAGCATCGTCAAGCTTTGTTGACCACACCTTAGGATTTGATCCAACTGTTTTCTCAAGGATCCTTTTCAATGCCCGATTTGTGTTTTCAACTTGCCCACTTGTTTGTGGGTGATAAGATGTAGAAATTTTATGGGTTACCCCATATCGTTTCAACACCTTTTCCAATTGGGTGTTGCAAAAATGGGTACCGCGGTCACTAATTAATGATTTCGGGGTACCAAATCGGGAAAAAAGCTCTTTAAGAAAAATTATAACAACTCGTGCATCGTTTGTAGGGAGAGCCTTTGCCTCCGCCCATTTTGACACGTAGTCAACTGCAACGAGTATGTATTGGTTGGAATTAGATTTTGGGAATGGTCCCATGAAATCAATGCCCCAAATGTCGAAAACCTCACAAACTTAGATTATGTTTTGAGGCATTTCGTCTTTCTGACTAATTTTCCCTGCCCTTTGGCAAGAATCGCATGATTTACATACTTGGTGGGCATCCTTGAAGATGGTAGGCCAATAAAAACCGGCCTCATAGACTTTTCTCCCCGTGACTTGGGGTCCGAAATGTCCACCAGTGGGACCAAGATGACATTGGAGAAGAATCTGATTGCATTCTTCCCCAGAGACACATCGACGGATTATCCCATCGGGACACCGTTTGAAGAGATACGGGTTTTCCCATAAATAGTATTTTATGTCACTGAAAATTTTTTTTCGTTTCTGATGTGACATACCGGTTTCTAGGAATCCACCCGCAAGATAGTTGGCTATGTCTACAAACCATGGATCATCAATTTTCTCAATCTTCATGAGATTTTCGTCTGGAAAGTTATCTTGGATTACAGTCTCATGGAGAACCCCAAGATTCGGGTTCTCAAGTCGAGAAAGGTGATCGGCAGCTAGGTTTTCGGCCCCCTTTTTGTCTTTAATATCGATGTCGAATTCTTGCAAAAGCAAGACCCAACGTATTAATTGGGATTTAGCATCTTGCTTAGCAAGCAAGTACTTCAATGCCGAGTGGTCTGTATAGACAACCGTCTTTGCTAGTACCAAATAGGATCGGAATTTATCAAACGAAAAGACCAATGCCAGGAGTTCCTTCTCGGTGGTAGTGTAATTAAGTTGGGCTCCTTGCAATGTCTTTCTAGCATAATAAATGGGCTTGAAATGTTTTTCAATTCTTTGCCCCCAAGACGGCACCAATAGCAAAGTCACTAGCGTCACACATAAGTTCGAATGGTATTGACCAATTCGGCGATATGAGAATGGGTGATTGTATGAGCTTTGCTTTAAGTAGGTTAAAGGCGGTAAGACACTCGTCCGTAAAGACAAATGGAGCATCTTTCTCAAGAAGTTTGTTCATGGGGGTTGCAATTTTGGAAAAATCTTTAATGAACCGCCGGTAAAAACCGGCGTGCCCCAGAAAACTTCTTAAGCCTTTTACATTTGACGGTGGTGGTAATTTGGCTATGACTTCCACTTTAGCTCTATCCACCTCCAGACCTGCACAAGAAATTTTATGACCCAATACAATGCCCTCTTTTACCATAAAATGGCATTTTTCCCAGTTTAGCACAAGATTTGATTCTTCACACCTAATCAACATACGCTCAAGATTAGGAAGACATGAGTCAAAAGAATCACCGAAGACTGAAAAGTCATCCATGAATACTTCCATAAAGTCTTCAATCATATCATGAAAAATAGCTACCATACACCTTTGAAAGGTAGCAGGAGCATTGCATAAGCCAAAGGGCATACGTCGATAGGAGAAAGTACCATAAGGGCATGTAAAGGTCGTTTTCTCTTGGTCCTCGGGTGCTATAGGGATTTGGAAATATCCCGAGAAACCATCAAGAAAACAATAAAAGTTCTTTCCTGCCAACCTTTCCAACATTTGATCAATGTAAGGAAGAGGAAAATGGTCTTTTCGGGTAGCATCATTTAATTTTCTGTAATCAATACATACCCTCCAACCCGTGATAGTCCTGGTAGAAATTAATTGGTTGTCTTCATTTATGACAACGGTCATGCCACCCTTTTTGGACACGCATTGGACCGGACTCACCCAAGGGCTATCCAAAATTGGATAAATGAGACCTGCATCTAGGAGTTTGACAATCTCCTTTTTAACAACTTCTTGCATATTAGGGTTGAGTCGCCTTTGTCTTTGTACACATGGCTTATAGTTATCTTCCATTAATATCTTATGCGTACAATAAGAGGGACTTATACCCTTGATGTCATCAATTTTCCATGCTAGAGCCGTTTTATGGGCTTTTAACATGTAAACAAGTTTAGACTTCTCACTTACAGAGAGTTCGGATGAAATGATAATCGGGAGAGTAGAACCTTCTTGTAGGTAAGCATATTCCAAGTGTTTTGGAAGTGGCTTGAGTTCTAAAACGAGAGGTTCTTCAATCGATGTTTTACATCGGTACTCATTTCCTAAATCCAACTTTCTGTATTCTTCATCATTTGGCTCATAACCGTTAGCCATCAAGGTGGTCAACATCTCCACTTCTTCCACCATATTCTCTTCATCGCCTTCCGCAAAAATGCATTCTCCCGTACCTTGCAATTCTGGAAATTCCTGCAACAACTCCGAATATGTGTCTATGGTTTGCACATAATAACATTGATCATCAGTAAACTCGGGGTATTGTAGGGCATGGTCAACGAAAAAGGTAACCTTCATATCCTCAATACTAAGGGTCAATTTCTGCCCATGAACATCTATCATAGCTCTAGCAGTATTGAGGAAAGTTCGACCTAATATAAGAGGCACACGTGTGTCCTCCTCCATGTCCAAAATTACAAAATCAGCCGGAAATACTAGGGTACCCAGTTTTACTAACATATTCTCTAAAATTCCACGGGGGAATTTAACGGAGCGGTCCGCTAGTTGAATTGCCATTCGGGTTGGTTTTAGTACCCCGGGGTTTAGCTTAACATATAATGAATAAGGCATTAAATTTATGCTAGCCCCTAAATCCGCTAATGCTTTAATGCATTCCAAATCTCCCAGGAGACATGGTATTGTAAAACTTCCAGGATCAGCTAACTTCTTTGGTATTTTGTTCATCAAAATTGCTGAACAATTGGCATTCATGGTGACGGATGAAAGTTCCTCCATTTTCTTCCGATTAGTAAGTAAGTCTTTCAAGAACTTAGCATACTTGGGCATACTCGAGATTACATCAATGAAAGGCATATTTATGTTAATTTGTTTAAACATATCTAGGAATTTTGACCTTTCGGCCTCTAGCCTTTCTTGTTTTTGCTTTCTTGGGTATGGGAGCGGTGGTTGATATGGTGTCACTACGGGTTTTTCCCGTTCTTCCTTTTCAACCACTTGTTCCGGCTTCTTAACCGGTTCATCATTTTGGTTCAACGGAACACTGAAATCAGAATTTTCGGGCATTTTTGGAGCATCGTATGCTAAACCACTCCGTGTGGTGATAACATTGGCGTGCTCATTTCGGGGGTTCTTATTGGTATCGCCCGGTAAACTTCCTGGTTTTCTCTCACTAAGTAAACTAGCTAACCCACTCATTTGCTTTTCCAAGTTCTGTATTGAGGCTTGTTGGTTTCTAAACTGGTGTTCGTTTTTCTCGTTGGTTTGGTTTATGTTTGTGACAAGCTGAGTTTGTGATGCAATTAACTTTTCCAACATACTCTCCAAATTTGACTTTTTCTCTTCCTGATAGGGTTTTTGATAAAAACCCGGAGTTTGTTGTTGGTACCCGCTACTTGACCCTTGTTGGTAATTGGAATTTTGACCTTGAGGGTTGTAGGGGTTGTTAAAGTTCCGGTTAAACTGGGCTCTTCCTTGAAATTGATTATTATTTCTTTGGCTTATGAAAGCCACCTCTTCTTTTTGAGCCATAGTTAAACCGGCATCACAATCTTTTCCTAAATGGAGTCCACCGCAGTATTCACAACCTACTTTCATACTATGAATTTCCTTGGTGATTTTGTCCATGTTTCGAGCAACACCGTCTATTTTTACACTTAGGGAACTAAGGTCATCATAAGCACCGGCGCTTTGGACTTGAGCATTACGAGTAATTGGGCATTCTTGATGCCACTCATGAGAATAATCGGCTAGCTTCTCGATTATCTCATAAGCCTCTTGCTCGGTTTTGTCCATGAGTGAACCTCCGGACGCTTGATCAATGGAAATTCGGGTTGCAACATCACAACCCTTGTAAAAGATTTGGACTTTTTGAAAGGTATCCAAGCCATGGTTTAGACAACCTCTTAGCATTTTGGAAAATCGATTCCATGCTTCGTACAAGGTTTCCATCGGCTTTTGACAGAATTGGGTAATTTCGTGTTGGAGTCTCGCGGACTTAGAAGCTGGAAAATATTTCTTAAGAAATTTTTCCAACATACCATCCCAAGTTTCTATCGTAGCCTCGGCCAATGAATCTAACCAACTTCATGCTTCCCCGTGGAGTGTCCATGGGAAAAATCTTAAAAATATGGCCTGGTCAGTGTCTGGTTTAAGTTTGAAAAGAAGACATATCTCTTGAAAGAGACGAATATGTTCGTTTGCATCTTCATTAGGACCACCACTAAATTGACACATGTTATTAATCATTTGAAGAATAGGTCCCTTTATTTCAAAATTTACCTCACCAGTGGGCGGAGTAATGGCACTACCTTGGCCGGTTCGGGTTGCTTTCATCTTAGCCGCGATTGATTGTCTTGGTACCAACGGTCTTTCTCCTTCCATTTCAAAATTTGGGGGTTGAACGGGTTTACTAAAATTTGAATATCGAGGCTTGGTTGTACTTGATTCTGAATCAAAAGTTTCTTGCTTTGATGAAGATTCAAAAAGTTCAAGTACTTCTTTTGGAATTCTACCAAGCTTTCTATTAGGTTCCGTAAACGGTGTAAGTAATGGAGATTCTGAACTTCGGGTATGTGGCATATGCAACCTATAATCTGTCAATCACACAACTAACAAAAACTATTAAACATACCGATTCTACAAGATTATTCAAAGACTATTAATAATTTAAAATAATTAAGAAACTACTTAATCACAAATTAGTTAATAATTCTATTTTGACACAAAACTGTCCCCGGCAGCGGCGCCAAAAACTTGATGTGTCGTAAAGTGGTATATAAATTGTCGTATAAAATAATATCGAAAAATACCGATTAAAGATTGCTACACACTAACGGGTAGTGTACCCGATCGTGTAGTAGTATAGTAACTGGTTTAGTTCCGTGTATCGTTCCAAGGATAGTTGTATTAGTCAAACTAGAATTATAAACTATATTATGATTAACTAAGTAAATGAAATTTAAAGGTACAAGATTTATGTTTTGTGGCTTATTTAACGATTAGCCAAATCAGAGAAGAGTAAAAGTAAAAACAATATTTTTGGTCTTTTAAGTTTATAAGTGCAAGGAAATCAATTAAGATAGTTTTGATATCAAAGAGATGAAATATGCTCATCTAGACTTTTTACCCTCGATGTGAATGTTTATTTAGGATTAAGATCGGATAGATTGGTTATGCACGAGAACTAATTGATCGGTTTACCAAGAGTAGTCTTGAATAAACACTCAAACGGGATTACACGACGCAAGTGATGTTCTTGTCATCTAAGACCTCCTATTTGCAATCAACTAATTCAACTAGTCTAAAGACTTGAAGAATGATCAAGTCAATGGTGTGTTGATCATGATCCACTCCTATGTCAACTAATGGTTTAGCTTAGTTCATTCCCTTGGTCTGGTTAAATGTTCAATTCACCCAACCCAAGTAATCAATTAAGTGTGGTAATAAGATCCCTATAAACGTCACTAGATAAGGAAAATTACTAACACCTATTAGTTATATGGAATTGAGTAGTGAAAATATGCATGACAGATTCTAGGGAATTGATCGTTCACCTAGACAACTACACATATCAATTAAGCTATCTGAGAGTATCTACAAGAGTCGTTCTTACATTCCTATATAGATTAACCGTTTGAACGCAACTTACCCCTTTTGGTAAAAGACGGGCAAACACTTGTCACTAGGTGTAAATCAATATACTAAATCAGCAAGATGGCGTTTCTTAGTTGAACAAGTACACTAACTAGTTGAATCGAAAAGATTAAACTTAACAAGAATGGTTCTTGTATTCAAACATCAAACTATCGTGCATGGTAACTATCAATCAAAAGTATACATTCAACATCTCGGTTATTTATCTAGATGAACATAAAAGGAACTAGCCAACAATCATGCTAGAAAACTTAAACATAACTGTAACAAAGATAGAATTCATTGTAAATACAAGATTGACCTTTTTAGAGTAATCTTGGATGAAGCCCTTGAATGATCCTTGAATCTTCAATGATTTTAGTTTTTAGATGCACTTTGATAAGCTCAAGAACTGTTTTGAATGATATGTTTTCGTCTCTGAACAGAAAGAAAACTGGCACACTTAGAACGAAGCTGGAAAGAGGTTTAAAAAGGCTGAAAAGTAGCTGGAAAGCACTGTGCGCGGCGCGCACATAAGGGGTGCGCGGAGCGCACTACTCACCTACCACACTTTTACTTTCCAGTTCACGATCGTACTTCAATTTGGACGTTTCAGTTACTTCTGCGTGGCGCTCTCTGTTGTGCGCGGCGCTCTCTGTTGTGCGCGGTGCGCTCTGTTGAACTTGCGTGGGGCGCTCTCTGGTTTCCATTTTAATCAAATGTTCTGATCAAAGTCTTGAGTGCGCGGTGGTGTGCACGGATAGTGCGCGGCACGCACTATAGCTTTCATTTTTCTGTTTCTTCGTTTCTTGTTCTGGTTTTGATCTTTGAGTTGTTTCATTCATTATCTTCAACATTTCTTCAAGTATTCAATGATTCTATGCTTAATTACAATACAACGGAATAATAATGGAAATATTACAAATTCGTATGAAATAACCGACGATAGGACTTGATATTGTGACTAATGATATGTCTATTTTGAGTAATATCAATGTCCGCAACATGGTTTAGACACCTGTCAAATAGTACAAACATTCTACCAAGGATGCGACATCACTACAAGGAAAGACATAGATATAGCAGCTGGTGGTTCTATTATGAAGAAAATAGAAACTGATGCTTACAAAATTATTGATAACACTGCTTCCCACTCACATGAGTGGCACCAAGAAAAAGATATCGTTAGATCATCTAAAGCAGCTAGAGCCGATTCTTGCCATGACTTAGATTCCATTTCTGCAAAGATAGATGCTGTCGAGAGACGAATGGAAAAGATGACTAAAGATATCCACTCAATACGAATTAGTTGTGAGCAGTGTGGAGGACCACATTTAACAAAAGATTGTCTCAGTATTGAACTGACAATGGAACAAAGAGAGAATGTTTCATATCTAAACCAAAGGCCTAGAAATAATTATCAGAATAATTATCAACCGCCAAGACCAATTTACAATCAAAACCAGAATTATAATCGAAATGTTCCATACAACAACCAACAAGGTCCTAGTAATCAACAAGTATCCAATAATACTTACAACCAGCAAAGACCTAATTTTCAAAACAAACCACCACAAACCGATGATAAAAAGCCGAATTTAGAAGATATGATGACTAAGCTAGTTGAAACTCAAACGCAGTTTTTCACATCTCAGAAACAAACTAATGAACAAAATGCTCAAGCATTTAGAAATCAACAAGCTTCTATTCAAAATCTGGAACAAGAAGTAAGTAACCTAGCAAGGTTAATAGGTGAAAGAAAACCGGAAAGTCTACCTAGTGATACAAATGCTAACCCCCGGAATGAAACAGCTAAAGCCATTACCACAAGAAGTGGTATTACACTTAAACCACCTTAAATACCTGTAATTTCTGATGAAACTATTCCTACTCCACAAGAACCACAACCTGAACAAGATAAGGAAAAAGAACCGGTAGTTGAAAAGGTTAATAAAGATAACACAGTTAAAGCTAAACCTTATGTTAAACCATACCAACCACCACTTCCTTACCCAAGTAAAATGAGAAAAGAGAAACTTGAAGCCGAGCAATCCAAATTCTTGGATATGTTTAAACAAATAAATGTAAATCTTCCTTTCATTGATGTGATTTCAGGAATGCCTAGATATGCTAAATTTCTGAAAGATCTAATATCAAATAGAAAGAAAATGGAAGAACTCTCGGCTGTTACTATGAATGCTAATTGTTCAGCAGTGCTGTTGAATAAGATACCAGAAAAACTATCTGATCCAGGAAGTTTCACAATTCCATATTTTCTGGGAAGTCTAAGTTCAATAGAAGCATTGGCAGATTTAGGTGCTAGTATAAATTTAATGCCGTATTCACTATACGCTAAACTAGACCTTGGAGAATTGAAACCAACAAGAATAAGCATACAACTAGCCGATAGATCAATAAAATATCCTAGAGGGATAATGGAGAACATGCTAGTTAAAGTTGGTACTTTAGTATTTCCAGTAGATTTTGTTGTTCTGGACATGGAAGAAGATTCTCAAGTTCCTCTCATATTAGGAAGACCATTCTTAAACACGGCTAAAGCAATGATAGACGTGTTTGGTAAGAAACTTACCCTAAGTATAGAGGACGAGAGTGTTACCTTTTCAGTTGATAGAGCAATGCAACAACCGCAATCTGCAGATGATACATGTTACTATATTCAAACTATAGAATCACATGCAGAATTGTTAGAAGAATTTCCAGAATTACAAGGAACAGGAGAATGTTCTTTAGGAAAAGGTACTGAACCAATTGATAAAACTGAAAAGTTAGCTACACTTATGGCTAATGGATATGAACCAACAACAGAAGAAATTCAAATGCTAAAAGAAGAAGACAGATATCGATATAAATCATCGATAGAAGAACCACCGACATTAGAGTTAAAGCCACTTCCAAACCATTTGGAATACGCTTATTTACATGGTGAATCTGAATTACCTGTAATAATATCGTCTTCTCTTACTGAAAATGAAAAATCTCAACTCATTTCTGTGTTGAAAGCTCATAAACCAGCTATTGCATGGAAGATTCATGATATTAAAGGAATAAGTCCTTCGTATTGCACACATAAAATCATTATGGAAGAAGGTCATAAAACGTATGTGCAACGCCAATGAAGACTAAATCCTAATATGCAAGATGTTGTTAAGAAAGAAATTATTAAACTGCTAGATGCAGGTTTAATTTATCCAATTTCTGATAGTCCATGGGTAAGCCCAGTTCAATGCGTGCCTAAGAAGGGTGGCATGACTGTCATTACAAATGAGAAAAATGAGCTTATTCCTACTAGGACTGTAACAGGATAGCGTGTATGTATTGATTATAGAAAATTAAATGACGCCACCAGAAAAGATCACTTTCCCTTACCTTTTATTGATCAAATGTTGGAAAGATTAGCTGGAAATAGTTATTATTGTTTTCTTGATGGTTTTTCCGGATATTTTCAAATTCTAATAGCACTCGAGGACCAAGAAAAAACCACGTTCACGTGCCCTTATGGTACTTTTACTTATAAACGTATGCCATTTGGACTTTGCAACGCCCCTGCAACCTTTCAAAGGTGCATGATGGCGATTTTTCACGACATGATAGAAGAATGCATGGAAGTTTTCATGGATTACTTTTCAGTCTTCGGTAATACATTTGAATCATGTCTAGTTAATCTTGAACGAATGCTTATTAGATGCGAACAATCAAATCTAGTACTTAATTGGGAGAAATGCCATTTCATGGTTAAAGAAGGCATCGTTCTTGGTCATAAAATCTCAAAAGAAGGAATTGAAGTGGATAGAGCTAAAGTAGATGTAATTGCTAAACTTCTACATCCCACCAATGTTAGAGGAGTTAGGAGTTTTCTAGGGCATGCCGGTTTTTACCGACGTTTTATAAAAGATTTTTCTAAAATTGCCACTCCTATGAATAAACTCCTAGAAAAGGATGCTCCATTCATCTTTTCAGATGAATGTATCAAATCTTTTAATATTCTTAAAGAGAAACTCACTAATGCGCCGATCATGATAACACCAAATTGGAATTTACCGTTTGAACTTATGTGCGATGCAAGTGATTTTGCAATGGGAGCCGTTTTAGGACAAAGGATTGAAAAACGATTTCAACCTATATATTATGCTAGTAAGATGTTACAAGGAGCACAAACAAATTACAGAACTACTGAAAAAGAACTCCTTGCTATTGTCTTTGCTTTTGACAAATTTCGATCATATCTCGTTCTAGTAAAAACGGTGGTCTATACCGACCATTCTGTTCTTAGATGCCTATTTTCGAAACAAGATGCTAAACCATGATTAATCCGTTGGATCTTACTCTTACAAGAGTTTGATATTGAAATCCGAGATAAAAAGGGAGCAGAAAATCTCGCCGCTGATCATCTTTCTCGTCTTGAAAATCCCGAATTAGAAGTTCTAAATGAATCGGCCATACAAGACAACTTTCCTGATGAATATCTATTGAAGATAGATTATAATGAAATTCCATGGTTTGCAGACTATGCAAACTATTTAGTATGTAGATTCCTTGAAAAAGGATTGTCATACCAAAAACGAAAGAAATTCTTTAGTGATATAAAACACTATTTCTGGGAAGATCCACATCTGTTTAAAAGTTGTCCCGATGGAATAATACGCCGATGTGTATTCGGAAATGAAGCTAGTAAAATCTTAAATCATTGTCACACAGGACCAACAGGAGGGCATTATGGGCCTCAACTAACAGCAAGAAAAGTTTACGATGCTGGATTCTATTGACCTACAATTTACAAATACGCACACCTTCTTTTCAAATCCTGTGATGCATGTCAAAGGGCCAGAAAAATAAGTCAACTTGATGAAATGCCACAAAATGTCATTCAAGTATGTGAAGTATTTGACATTTGGGGTATTGAATTTATGGGTCCATTTCCAAAATCTCATAATAATCTATACATTCTCGTTGCCATTGATTATGTATCTAAATGGGCGGAAGCACAAGCTCTCCCAACTAACGATGCACGAGTTGTAGTCAACTTTTTAAAAAGTCTTTTTGCAAGGTTTGGAACACCGAAAGCTTTAATAAGTGATCGGGGAACTCATTTCTGTAATAATCAACTTGAGAAAGTTCTTAAAAGATATGGAGTAACTCATAAAATCTCCACCGCTTATCATCCACAAACAAGTGGACAAGTTGAAAATACCAACCGAGCTTTAAAACGTATTTTGGAGAAAACCGTAGGATCAAATCCGAAGGAATGGTCCATTAAATTGGAGGATGCACTCTGGGCTTTTAGAACAGCCTACAAAACTCCAATTGGTACCACACCTTTTAGACTCGTTTACGAAAAAGCATGTCATCTTCCAGTAGAAATTGAACACAAAGCATTTTGGGCTTTGAAGACATGTAAACTTGATTTACATGAAGCCGGACATCTACGGTTAAGTCAACTAAACGAATTAGAAGAATTAAGACATGAAGCATACGAAAATTCGTTAATCTATAAAGAAAGAACGAAGAAATGGCATGATAAAAGAATCAGAAGTTCAAAAGAATTTAAAGAAGGAGACAGAGTTCTTTTTTTAAATTCACGATTCAAGCTATTTCCTGGAAAATTGAAATCAAGATGGTCTGGACCATTCATAGTCAAAAGAGTTTTCCCATACGGAACAGTAGAATTGATAAATTCAAATTGGATTGAATTTAAGGTTAATGGTCACAGAGTTAAACATTACATAGATAGTCCGATGGAAGTTGACAATGAAGTTAATCACAATTTCGACACCACAGCTAACTAAGTGTGGGGAAAATTAAGTCTTTAAAGGATAATATGTATTTCTATTAGAGTTAGATTTTCTGTTTTCATGTAGTTCTCGAAAATGGAACCCGAATGGTCTTTCCCTAGCAGACCCTAAAGAAGTAGTCTTCTCCCCCCATTCTGAATTTTTATTTTTTTTTTAGGTTTTTTGAAATGAAGACTTCCTGTGAATTAAACCATGGTCTAATGCTACACGCTTTGATCACTAAACGTAATAATGACACCCTTCCAAGTGAAATAGTATCAGTAATCAGAGAAAAATTGGACGGAGTAAGAAAAGAATCCAGATGCGAAGATAATAAGTTACAATTTGGTAAAGAAAAATCAAAATCCGCAGCGAAAAGAAGAGCACGACACCTTGAAAGATGTCACAAATGCGTAAAATGGTCACACGAAGGTAAATGTTCAAATAATCAAACCTATTCAAACACCGAATTTGTTACTTTATGCAGAGACGGACCGTTCATATGTTTAGAAGAAAAAACGTTAAATGCTCGAGGTTACGCCTATGTAGCCATGGAAAACCAATTAGTCCGACTATCTTATGAATGAGCTAGAGCATATCACTAAGAAATATATTTCACAGGTAAGTTTGTACAGTTTTCAATTTTTATTTTTATTTTTATTTTTAACCTTTTGATAATAAACGCTAATTTGTTCGCTATAAAGTATTAAATTGATATTCAATAAAATTAGATCTTACGACCGAAATTATTGATATCATACAAAAATTTATTACATCACTGCGAAATTTAACGTTTATTCTTAAGGTATAAATATCTTTAATCAATCAAACCAAAATATTTCAAAAATTCGTTATGAGTTAAATTAGGTCATGGAACCGAAATTACTTTACCGAAAAGAGGGGCGTATATTTTTGATAATATTTGATTGATTAAAGTGGGATAAAAGACCAAAAAGATTTTTAATTTTATTTTTACTTTGTTTTTAAATTTAATATATAAATATTAAAATACTATTGTAAACTTTTAAATCAATATATTTAAAATTGTAAATATTTGAAAAATTAATATTTTTAATATAAGTTTGTATGTATAAAAACAAAAATATAATTTAAGTTTGGTGTGAATTTTTAATATGAATTTTTAATTTTATGCATTTTAAATTTAAGTTTGGTGTGATTATAAAAACAAAAATTTACTTTATTTCGCTAAGTTAAAAATATGATTTTTAAAATTCGTCATAAGTTGAAGACTAGGTCGTTGAACCGAAATTGCTTTACCCGAAGGAGGGACGAGAACTTTTATTATCATTATTTTTAATCTTATTGAATTAAAGTATGCCAAAAATATTAAAAAAAACTCAAAAATCTTTACTTTTAAAACCGCGCTTTGAATTGACGAAATTTTAAAATTTTGTCGAGAGACGGACTAGGACAACGATCCGAAACGCCCTCATCCTAAAAAGAAACAAATTTTTAAAATTTTATTAATAATATGTTTTATAAAGTTTAAGGTTATATAAAAAAAACGAAAGTACTGTACCCGGGACTCCATGCGATCGCATGGAGTTTGCCCTTTGCATCCATGCGATCGCATGGGGAGAGAAATCTGGCTAGGATCGAAAACTTCCAGCGAGCTGTTCTTCACACAAACACACACACATATACACGAAAAACACTCAAAATCCTCTCAAATTTCATCATTTTCCACCGTAATTCGTCATTTTTCTTGCTCTAATCATGCCTAGATTCTCATTCTTCAGCAAAAAGGTAAAAAATTACACCCCTAAACTCATAAATTTTCTAGTTTTTGTGATAATTACCAATATTTTACCTAATGCAATTTTGTTAATTTCTAGTTTAATTAGTATTAAATTGTTAGTATTTTATGCATGTATAACCTAGATTGATGCTATTTAACATGATTTGAAGCCAAAAACTTCAAATTTTTTAGAAATCTAGGGTTTGTGTTCTTGAGCAATTTGGGGCTTTTTGATATAAACAGGTTATGGCCGATTTTTGTCATGAATTATTGCTAAATTGAGTAGTGTAACATGTTTAGGTAGTTAAATGATCCAAACATTGATCCTAAACATGATTTTTAAAGATTAAAGTGGACTTTTTAGGCGAAAATTCATGAACTTGATTAAATTGATATATTTTCCATTTGAGACTTGTTTAATTGTTAGTAATGACTATTTTGACATGTTATTTGAGTTAAATGCTTATGAACTTTGTCTACATTTTCATATGTGCTTATTTGAAAAAGTATAGAATTGTAAAAATTGTGAAAATATGTATAAGTTTAATTTTGATTTAACATGTTATTGTGAATGTTTTAAGTTGTTATTTTGCTAACACTAATGCATATTTGGATGCACAAATTTTATGTTTAATGTGTTTTGCAGAAAGCCGATACTGGAGGTTCAGGAGCATCATCATCTAGACAGCCTGCTCCAGCACCAGAACCAGAACCAGAAATGCAATACGAGCCAGAACCCGAACAAGAACCACAACAGGAACCACAACAACAGCCTGATCAACACGTACCTTATTATGATCCGGTACAGTTTGTTAATGAATTCATAGTATTCCCGATGAGGCCGCCAGTAGAATAGCCAACGATTCCTGAGCACACTTTGCATCCTAATCTGAGATTTGATAGAAGATGGAGGGATTACGAGACATATCAAAGGAACAAATTCAGATTGGTAACTAAAAATGTAGAGGTACCAAGGGTAATCGATTGGGATCCTTTGGAAAGAGTTCAGCTAGCTAATAGAGTCAGACTGCTACTGATTCAGAGGTACGGGAACTCTTCTTTTGCAGATTGGGAACGTCTTTTCACCATTCGTAGACCTGTATATAATGAATGGTGTGTTGAGCTCATGAGTACTGTATCACTTGATACAAATATAGTTAGAATAGATGATAGAAGATTTCTTAGGTTTATCCTTGGCGGTAGGATGTACAGAATGTCCTTGCTGGACATGGCCAGGGCCTTACAGATATATACTCCTGGTGAGTTGCTACTACCCGATTGTACAAATTTGATTCATTATGGTGAAAGGGTAGATAGCAACTTTGACGCTGACGCCATTTGGAGACGTATGCCACATTTTGATGTTTTAACACGAGCGGGAGGACACTCCTATACACATATTGACAGAGCCGAGCTTCGTATCATTCATATATTTTTGGCTAACTCGATTACACAAAGAGGTAACAATAAAGAAAAAATAACCTTACATGATTTATTCTACCTAAAGTGTATTCGGGATCCTAGAAGCTTTGTCAATATCCCTTACTGTGTTGGTTTTTATTTATCTAAAGTGGTAGAAGGAATGCAGGACGGGAGTATAATAGGAGAAGGTATTTTTGTTACTCTCATTGGAGAGTATTTAGGTGTTGATAGGAACCAAGGGGGTCCATTACAGCTTTGTAGAGAACAGGTTGAGCCTTTAGGATTGAAAGTTTATGTGGGTGCTAAGGTATTGAAAAGTAGACGCAACCAGGCAGTACCCTATGAGGGCCCTCATCCACAGGTAGAAAGGGGCTCAGACGAGGAAATGGAAGAAGCGGAAGACATTCGGGATGTCTTTCGAGATGCTATTCTTGATGTCCACGTTCGTATAGATGAAGAATCAATGACGAACGCGGCCAGACATAGTATATACGAGTAGTGGAACTCTGAGCGAGTATACGAGGATTATAGGCGATTCCAACACGATAGCTGGTTAGTTCATCAGCACCAAATCATGAGCCAGCTATCATATCAGGTACCAAATAATTACGTGCCTACTCGACCTGCTCATTTTCCGCCACACAGCCCCGACATCCGACCACCCTTTAACCGGTATGACTATAACCAAGCCTATCAGAACACCTATAACCAATAATGGAACCCACCTGACGAGATGAACTGGAACCCCTATCCAGACTGATTTAGTTCCATTGGTTATTTTTATAATTTTTATGTTTTTATCTTTTTACTTTTTCATGTTTAAACTTATGTTATTGGATATATTTATGTAATTTTTATCATTTTTATTATTATTATGTACTAATATTTCACATTTAGGATTTGAAAGTGGGATATTAAGTCCCATTTTAAATTGTCATGCATGTTTATATTTGTATTGTATGTATATTGTTGATTGTACAAAACAGGGTAAAACAGCGCATTTTCAAAGACTGGCATTAAGTTCAGCAAAAGCTAGTACTTTAGATGACAAAACAAAAAACAAATGTGATGTAACAACAAGATGGAATGAACAAATGATGTGCACCATTTATCATTCAGCAAACAAACGCCAATATGTTTGGAAACTTTGGTAAAATTTAATCATTTTTCTACCCTAATCACCCTCAATAATTTAAATTGTTACTGATTTCTTGCAAATGAGGGCATTGCAAGATCTTAAGTGTGGGAAGGGGTTAAATTCTTTCGGATTTTAAAATTTTTAACTTAAACACTTGGTTACCATTAAAAATACTAGTAACGTAGTAGTTGTATTAGAATCTAGTGTTCTCTGATAACAAAGATCAGCCCTAGTCTTATATACTAACTACCAACTTCTAGTAAAATTTTTCAAAATTTTCAATTAAATGAACTCAAAATCATGTTTATACATATTTATGAACGATAAAACTAGGTGTTAACACCAAAATTATTGTTAACTCGGAAAGGACATAAATTGAGAAACAAACCAAAATGTTAGAATTCATTTAAAATGGAATAGAGGACAATAAAAAGGCAAATAAAAGAAAATATTTTGAAATTTACCAAGTTATTTTAAACATATGTCACATATTTCTGTAACAAATAATTGAAGATACTTTTGCTTTGGACTAAACTAAAAAGTTTTACCCGATTTACTGTAATATATTTGAAAGAAAAGATGGATCTACACGATGAATCAATTCCATCATTAAAAGGAAGTAAAGTCTTACGAAAAAGAAACGCGCTTCTTGATTTAGGTCATGAAGTTGTCGTCCAGACCAGCTGTAGGTTGACGAAAAACCTAGAAAAGTCATCTCTAAAATCAGCAGGAAATTCACGGACCTCGGCATCAAACAGGGTCGCCAAGTGGTCAGACTTATCCTATCCATGAGAGGATCTATCTTGTAAAATGGGGAGGACGCCGTGCAAATTAGCTTGATAAGACTAATGAATCAGACCCCCAGAAAGGATAATCTCCTTAAAGATCAAAAATCAGCTTTTAAGACTGATATTACTCAATCCTTGAGATTGACCTTAAAGATTGAGAATTACAAACTCATGGAATTCAATGATATCTAAACTCGAGCTTGAACGAGAAAATATTTTGATCAAAATCTCAAACCGATTTGTTTTCTGAAAACCCATTTTTCAATGCGTTCATTACCATTGAACGTAAAATCCTAGGAATTCACCTGGAATTCATTAGGCCACCTGAACCAAATCGGGTGTCAACCGTAAGAACGGTGGTTGCATAGCATGGTCAAAGACAGGACCTTGTGCCAGACTGAAAAATTATAAGGGTGAGCTTTACTATTGCTCCTACAAAGGATAATAATTGCGTCTGACACGTTATAGACCATAATTAAAAGCATGTCAGGGGACATTGCCTTAACAGTTGCTTGTTCAACGCTTTCCTTTACAACCGGATGGTAGTTTTCCGAAAGGTAATATACGGAACAAGTAAACTGGACATGTTGCTTTCCTAATACAAGGTTAGCAAGTGGGTGACACAAAACCACAAGTTTTGAGCTAAATTTTCAAATCTGAAACCCACCAAACCCACAAAAATAATTTACAAACACCGGTGAAGGGTAATTCTGGAAAACTTATCTAGGGTAAAAACTAGATTGAATTTTTAAAAAGATCAAATGTTTTCATAAAGATTCAATTTCCTTAAAGGATCTAAATTTTTATAGTCATGTGGGATTGTAAACCATATCGTTACTACCATTGTTTATACCGCCGTAATGAAATCACTGATGTACAAAGTGTGAAGAATAAAGAAGTGATTCTAGTATATTTCAAGACTATATTGCTTGAGGACAAGCAACGCTCAAGTGTGGAAATATTTGATAATGCTAAAAATGAACATATATTTCATAGCATTATCCCTCAAGAAAGACAAGCTTTTAGTTGCAACTGTTCTATTTACAAGTGATATTCGTTTAAATAATAAAAGGTGAAGACAAAAGACAGATTCGACGAATTGAAGACGCAAACGACCAAAAAGCTCAAAAGTACAAAGTACAATCAAAGAGGTTCCAATTATTGATAAGAAACGTCTCAAAATTGCAAGAGTACAAGATTCAAAACGCAAAGTACAAGATATTAAATTGTACACAAGGACGTTCGAAAATCCGGAACCGGGACCAGAGTCAACTCTCAACGCTTGACGCAACGGACTAAAAGTTACAAGTCAACGGAGTACAAGAATATAATATAATATATATATAATTAAATTTAATTATATATATTATATTATATAATAAATAAATAAGCAGCCCACGTTTTTAAAGACTTTTGAGCCTCCCCAGCTGGCCATGCGATCGCATGGCCTTGAAGGGCAAAGCTCATGCGATCGCATGAGGCCCTTTTTCTGGCCACAGCCCTATAAATTCGCGTGTTTGGTTCATCATAATCATCATATATCAATCTCTCTATCTAAACGTATTATATATATATTTATATTATAATTTTAATTTTAATTTTAATTTCTAATAATAAGGGTATGTTAGCGCATATTGTAAGGGTGTAAGTCGAAATTCTGTCCGTGTAACGCTACGCTATTTTTAATCATTGTAAGTTATGTTCAACCTTTTTACATTAATGTCTCGTAACTAAGTTATTATTATGCTTATTTAATGCCGAAGTAATCGTGATGTTTGACTAAATATTAAATTTGGGTAATTGGGCTTTGTACCATAATTGGGGTTTGGACAAAAGAACGACACTTGTGGAAATTAGACTATGGGCTATTAATGGGCTTTATATTTGTTTAACTAAATGATAATTTGTTAATTTTAATATAAAGATTTACAATTGGACGTCCCTATAAATAACCATATACACTCGATCGGACACGATGGGCGGGATATTTATATGTATGAATAATCGTTCATTTAACCGGACACGGGAATGGATTAATAGTCACTAGAATTATTAAAACAGGGGTGAAATTATGTACAAGGACACTTGGCATAATTGATAACAAAGTATTAAAACCTTGGGTTACACGCAGTCGATATCCTGATGTAATTATTAAACAAAGTATTAAGATCTTGTTACAGTTTAAGTCCCCAATTAGTTGGAATATTTAACTTCGGATATAAGGATAATTTGACGAGGATACTCGCACTTTATATTTATGACTGATGGACTGTTATGGACAAAAACCAGACGGACATATTAAATAATCCAGGACAAAGGACAATTAACCCATGGGCATAAAACTAAAATCAACACGTTAAACATCATGATTATGGAAGTTTAAATAAGCATAATTTTGTTTATTTTCATATTTAATTGCACTTCTAATTATTGCACTTTTATTTATTGTTATTGTATTTAATTGCACTTTTAATTATCGTACTCTTTCATTATCGCAAGTTTATTTAATCGCACTTTTATTTATCGCAATTTCATTATCGTTATTTATTTTATGCTTTAAATTAAGTCTTTTATTTATTTAATATTTTACATTAGGTTTTAACTGCGACTAAAGTTTTAAAAATCGACAAACCAGTCATTAAACGGTAAAAACCCCCTTTATAATAATAATATTACTTATATATATTTGTATTTTTATAAATTAAAACTAATATAGCGTTAAGCTTTGTTTAAAAGATTCCCTGTGGAACGAACCGGACTTACTAAAAACTACACTACCGTACGATTAGGTACACTGCCTATAAGTGTTGTAGTAAGGTTTAGGTATATCCATTCTATAAATAAATAAATATCTTGTGTAAAATTGTATCGTATTTAATAGTATTTCCTAGTAAAAATAAAGCTATTTCATATACACCTCTACGCACATCAGATGGACGACTCCCAATCCATTTCATCTTATGTCCTTAAGATAAAAAGCCTTATTGATCGAGCGAACCGTCTAAACTGCAACGTGTCTAATGAATTAGCCACGGACCTTATCCTTAATTCCTTGTCAAAGAGGTTTGACACATTTGTAATGAATTACAACATGAATGGATGGGATAAGAGCATTGGCGAATTACATGCCATGCTTAAGACGGCCGAAGCGAGCATGGGTAAAAGGGCTTGACCCATGTTTATGATCAATGAAGGCGGGTCCAAAAACAATAACACTTCTAAGCCAAAGGCGGCTAAGAGGAAAGGACCCGCCTACCAAGGCAAGGGCAAGGGAAAGGGGAAGATGGTTACCCCAACCAACAATAAGAAGAAGCAAAAGGTTGCCGGTAAAGCTAACCCCAAGGAAGATCCGTGCTTCGGTTGCGGTGAAGTGGGTCACTGGAAATGCAACTGCCCGGTCTACCTAAAGGAGTTGAAAGAAAAGAGGGATGCAGGGCAAACCTCAGGTAATGTATATATGGTATACGTTGAGCTTAGTATTACTTCTTCTAATACATGGGTATTAGACACAGGATGTGAAACTCATATTTGCAATTCTTTGCAGGGGTTCAAAAGAAGTAATCAAGATGCGGGAACAACAAGCCTCTTCATGGGAAATGGAGCAAGGGTGCAAGTGAAAGCTCAAGGAGACTTTGTTTTAAAGCTTCCAAGTGGTTTGGAGCTTACTTTGAAAAATGTTTTGTATGCACCCGATTTATCACGAAACATTATTTCTGTATCCCGTTTGAAACAATATGGTTTTAATCTTAATTTCATTAATGATGATATCCATGTTTATTTAGATAATGTGTTCTATTTTAAGGCTTCGCCTTTGAATGGTATTTATGAATTGATTCATGATGACACATCATTCAATAGCTCAATGTTCCATGCAAACACCAAGAAACTCAAAAGGGATTTGAGTGATTCCTACTTATGGCATTGTCGCCTTGGTCACATAAACAAGAATCGAATGCATACACTTCAAAAGAATGGACTTTTGAAATCAAATGAACTAGACTCGTTTGATGTATGTGAATCTTGTTTACAAGGCAAAATGACTAAAGCACCTTTCAAAGGGACATATGAAAGGGCTAAAGACTTATTGGGATTAATACATTCGGATGTATGTGGACCCTTTAAGCCCATAACTAGGAATGGTGAAAGATACTTCGTTACTTTCATTGATGACTTTAGTCATTTCGGATATGTCTACTTGTTAAGACATAAGGACGAAACTTTTGAAGCATTCAAGGAATATCAAAACGAAGTACAAAATCAACTCAATAAGACAATCAAGGTACTTTATACCGATGGAGGAGGTGAATACCTAAGCGATGCTTTCCAAGATCATCTTAAAAGTTGTGGGATTATCTCGCAACTCACTCCTCCTGGAACACCCCAACTTAATGGAGTTTCCGAAAGGAGGAACCGAACCCTAATGGATATGGTTCGATCTATGATGGCTAGAAGCTTGTTGCCTCTATCATTTTAGGGTTATTGTCTATGCTTCGCGGCTCGTATTCTAAATATGGCCCCAACCAAGAAAGTGGAACGAACTCCTCATGAGATGTGGTTTGGAAAACCTCCATCTCTATCATACTTAAAGGTATGGGGATGTGAAGCTTATTCTAAGTGTTACGTCCCTAATAAGTTGAATGCTCAATCCACGAAGTGTATCTTCATAGGATATCCCAAGGATGATATGGGATACTATTTCTATGATCCAACCGAGCAAAATGTATTTGTTGCTCGAAAGGCTGAGTTCCTTGAAACTAAGTTCCTAATGGAAGGAAATAGTGAGAGGAAAATATATCTTGAAGAGGTTCAAGATCAAGTAGCTGATACACAATTGGTTGACACTAGCACTCAACATGAAAATATTGAGAATGATCAAATGGATGATCAAAATACACAAGACGTTCGCAGATCTGGTAGGATTAGTAATCCTCCTGAGAGATATGGGTTCCTCATGGATGGTTGCTATGTGGTTGATTTGGATGAACCAACAAACTACCAAGATGCTTTATCAAAGATTGGTAAGGATAAATGGCAGGAAGCCATGAACGCTGAGATGCAATCCATGTATGACAACCAAGTTTGGAAATTTGTTGAACAACCTACTGGCTCAAGGCTAGTTGATTGTAAATGGCTTTTCAAAATGAAAACCGACATACATGGAAACTTGGATACATATAAAGCTAGACTTGTAGCAAAAGGTTTCACTCAAACTCAAGGGGTTGACTATGATGAAACTTTTTCGCCTGTGGCAATGCTAAAGTCTATTAGGATATTACTTGCCATTGCTGCTCATTATGATTATGAAATATGGCAAATGGATGTCAAGACCGCTTTCCTAAATGGACATCTTGAGGAAGATGTCTATATGGTTCAGCCTGAAGGTTTTGTTGATCCGAAGTGTCCTAAAAAGGTATGCAAGTTAAAGAAGTCAATCTACGGATTAAAACAAGCATCTAGAATGTGGAATCATCGTTTTAATGAGGAGGCCAAGAAATTTGGCTTCATTAAAAATGGTGATGAAGCTTGTGTATACAAGAAAGCTAGTGGGAGCACTATCATGTTCCTTGTACTATATGTGGATGATATATTGTTATTTGGAAATGATATTCCGGAAATGCAAGGTGTTAAAACTTGGTTAAGTAAATGCTTCTCCATTAAGGATTTTGGAGAAGCACAATACGTTTTGGGGATTGGGATCTACAGTGATAGATCCAAGAAACTGATAGGTTTGAATCAAAGTGCATACATTGAAAAGATCTTGAAAAGGTTCAAGATGGACAACTCTAAGAAAGGTTTGGTACCTATTCAAAGAGGAACGCCTCTCAGTTCATCTCAGTGTCCTACCACGAAAGATGAACAAGAGAGAATGAAGAAAGTCCCATATGCGTCTGCCATTGGGTCAATCATGTATGCAATGATATGCACTAGACCGGATGTGTCATGCGCTCTTAGCCTGACAAGTAGATACCAGAATAACCCAGGAAACAGTCATTGGATTGCTGTCAAAAGTATATTGAAATACCTTAGGAGGACTAAGGATATGTTTCTAATATATGGGTCTGGTGAGGAGGAACTCGCTGTAAAAGGTTACGTGGATGCGAGTTTCCAAACTGATCGAGATGATTCTCGATCACAGTCCGGTTATGTCTTCACGTTAAATGGAGGTGCGGTCTCTTGGAAGAGTTCAAAACGGGATGTTGTTGCTCTATCCACTACAGAGTCGGAGTACATCGCCGCATCATTGGCAGCTCAGGAAGCTGCATGGATGAAGAACTTCATCGACGACTTAGGAGTAGTCCCTTCCATTCAGGACCCTCTTGAGATCTTTTGTGACAACGAGGGTGCAATTGCTCAAATCAAAGAACCTCATGCTCACCAAAAGACCCGTCACATTGAGCGGAGATTCAACTACATAAGGGATGAAGTTGAAAAGGGAAATATATGTATTCGCAAAGTTCACACAGATCTAAATATAGCGGATCCACTCACGAAGCTCTTACATGGTGCAAAACATCAAGGGCATGTTAGTGCATTAGGGCTTTGATATTCTAGTGATTGGTCATGATCTGTTTTATGTATTGTAACGCAAAGAAATTGTTCAAACTCATTAATATAATTATGGTATTAATTTATTTTGAGTCAAGTTCCTATTTTGCATATTTTATCCATGAATAAGTAATTATTCTAAATTCCGTAGTCGATCACATTTATGGGAACAAGTGTGAGGTTTAGACAATTATGAACTTGGATTGGTTTACATTCACAGGATGAATGTGGGGCAAGGTTGCAACCAAGGTTCATAGATATTTGTGGGATACAAATATTGGAAGACCCGCCCTCAAGATTTACTAAATGGAGCCTTTGTGGTTGATCACATGTAATCTTGAGTAAAGGCGAATATCATTGTATCCTCTGACCTGAGATACATATTGGATTCGGATATTTACCAAGTATTGTGCCTTGATTCTTTCCTTCGCTATTCTGAAATATGGTAGTTCATAAGGAGGAGCTCAGGTATAATGCAAGGTATATATTTAGGACGTATGTAGTCAAGATGGAATTTGTCCCTCTTATTCGTTGAGAGTCAGATGTCTAAGGCCTGATAAAGTTAAATCTAACGCTTTCCTTTACAATGAAAAGATATAATGAAAAGATTCACCTATTCATATTCGAGATGGGAACTCGAAAGGGATGATGTTATTGAATGGCACAAAGTCATAACATATTGGGGGTGATGGACGGTCATTAGGTGGTATCCATCATTTGCATTAATTTCTTATATTTCTCGTGCAAGTGGGAGATTGAAGGTATTTCGTATGCCCGAGAGACATATTAAATTAATGTGGCTAATATGTTTTAATCCAAGTCGGGTCATACCCAATAACAAGCTTACTGACACCTTATTCGTATTTGATCTTAACGATTGGATCATTGATTAAATACGCGACACTTGAATTTTAAGGAAGAGGTGTCTTAAATGATATTACTTGATATGTTTATATAAGTTATGGAACAACTTATATAACAAGGATTTAATTATTTATAGGTTAAATAATTAATTAAGTTATGTTACATTTTATAAAATTGATTTTATAAAATATACATAACAAATAATATACAAGTTTATAAAAAATGTGTTTTATGAAATCAAGTTTTATAAAAACTGATTTTATAAAATCAATTTTTTTTATATAAATGTATATTATAACATGATAATGTGAGTGGCATGGGAGTTGGTATGAGCATGCATTTGTTTATTAATTACTACCCATGCTTAACTAAGACTAAGACTTAGTATTCTACACTCACACATGCATTCAAACATCAATCAAGTAATCTCAAAACTGCATAGAATTCTACCCAAAACAAGCTGTCTGGCCGTGGCTTTTTGAGGCTCAAAAGGGGTTCTAATTTTGTTTATGCAAGTTCATTTCAAGTGTTCTTCAAATCCTAACTAAATACAAAGGTGTTGGGGTGATTGCTTGGGGTATTACACACTTGAGGCTTCAAGTTAGAAGCTCTACTTTCCTTCATCTTCATCATCATCTTGCAACCTTGATAATAACCCTTAACTAGCTTGAGGAGGTATTATCTTACTTCCTTTGTTGTTATATGTAACCATTATTTCAAGACTTGATAACAATATGGAATTCATCTAAAATGGTTTAACATATAAACTTGTTTTATTAATCATCTCGCTTCCGCTTGCTTTACTATCATGAAATGGATTTCTGATTATGTTGACACTATAAACATGTTGTTATGTTGAATTCCATCAATTAGGTCACCTGAACCAATTCGGGTGTCAACCGTAAGAACGGTGGTTGCATAGCATGGTCGAAGACAGGACCTTGTGCCAGACCGAAAAAAATTATAGGGTGATCTTTGCTATTGCTCCTACAAAAGATAGTAATTGCATCTGATACGTTGTGGACCATAATCAAAAGCATGTCATTAGACATTGCCTTAACAGTTGCTTGTTCAACGCTTTCCTTTACAACCGGACGGTAGTTTACCGAAAGGTAATATACGGAGCAAGTATACTGGACGTGTTGCTTTCCTAATACAAGGTTAGCAAGTGGGTGACACAAAACCATAAGTTTTGAGCTAAAATTTTCAAATCTGAAACCCACAAAACCCACAAAAACATTTTGCAAACACCGGTGAAGGGTTATTCCGGAAAACTTATCTAGGGTAAAAGCTAGATTGAATTTTCAAAAGATCAAATATTTTCATAAAGATGCAATTTCCTTAAACGATCTAAATTTTCATAGTCATGTGGGACTGTAAACGACATCGTTACTATCATTGTTCATACCGCTGTATCAAAATCACTGATGTACAAAGTGTGAAGAATAAAGAAGTGATTCAAGAATGTTTTTATTTCAAGTTCTATATTGCTTGAGGACAAGCAACGCTCAAGTGTGGGAATATTTGATAATGCTAAAAACGAACACATATTTCATAGCATTATCTTTCCAGAAAGACAAGCTTTTAGTTGCAATTGTTCTATTTCCAAGTAATATTCGTTTAAATAATAAAAGGTGAAGACAAAAGACAGATTCGACGATTTGAAGACGCAAATGACCAGAAAGCTCAAATGTACACAATACAATTCGAGTGGTTCAAATTATTGATGAGAAACGTCTAAAAATGACAAGAGTACAAGCCGCAAAATGCAAAGTACAAGATATTAAATCGTACGAAAAGGCGTTCAAAAATCCGGAACCGAGACATGAACCAACTATCAACGTACGACTCAACGGACCTGAAATTACAAGTCAACTATGCACAAGAATATAATATAATATATAATAAATTATATATATATATATATATATATATATATATATATATATATATATATATATATATATATATATATATATATATATATATTATAAAATAATCAGCAGCCCACGTTTAATTCATTTGGTGAGCTAGAATCTAAACCTTCGCAGTCGCGGAGCTGTGAGGAGGAAAACATCCGCAGTCGCGGAGCTGCACAGTTCCAGATGGGCCTATAAAAGGCCGAGCATTATGCCGATCAAACCACCCCTTTTTCTTTCTTTCTATCTACGATATATATATATATATATATATATATATATATATATATATATATATATATATATATATATATATATATATATATAATTTTAATTTTAATTTAAGTTTAATAATAATAAGGTTATTATAGCGAATGTTTTAAGGTTTTGTAAATCGAAATTCTGTCCGTGTAACACTACGCGATAAATACTCATTGTAAGTTATATTCAACCTTTTTAAATTAATGTCTTTTAGCTAAGTTATTATTATGCTTATTTAAGCCGAAGTAATCGTGATGTTGGACTATATATTAAAGACGGGGTTATTAGGCTTTGGACCATAATTGGGGTTTGAACAAAAGACCGACACTTGTGGAAATTGGACTATGGGCTATTAATGGGCTTTATATTTAATTAGCTAAATGATATCTTGTTAATTTAATATAAAGGTTACAATTTGACGTATCTATATATAACCACATATGCTTGACTGGGTACGGTGGGCGGGATATTTATAAATACTAATAATTGTTCATTTGACCGGACACGGGGATGGATTAATAGTCAATAGACTCATTAAAACAGGGGTGGATTACATTCAAGGGTAATTGGTGTAATTATTAACAAAGTATTAAAACCTTGGATTACACGCAGTCGATAACCTGGTGTATTCTTTAAACAAAGTATTAAGACCTTGTTACAGTTTGAATCCCCAATTAGTTGGAATATTTGACTTTGGGTATAAGGTTAATTTGGCGAAGACTCTCACACTTTCTAATTATGACCGATGGACTATTATGGACAAAACCAGATGGACTTATCAAATAATCTAGGATGAAGGACAACTAACCCATGGTAATAAATTTAAATCAAAACGTCAAACATCATGATTACGGAAGTTTAAATAAGCATAATTCTCTTAATTTATATCTCATCGTACTTTTATTTACCGTCATTTTATTTATCGTCATTTTATTTATTGTACTTTAAATTCTCGCACTTTTATTATCGTCATTTACTTTACGCTTTAAATTAAGTTATATTTAATATTTTGCATTAGGTTTTAACTGTGATATAAGACTTAAAATCGACAAACCGGTCACTAAACGAAAACCCCCCTTTTATAATAATAATAATAATAATAATAATAATAATAATAATAATAATAATAATAATAATAATAATAATAATAATAATACTTATATATATATATATATATATATATATATATATATATATATATATATATATATATAGTTGTGAAAAAATATAGCATAAAACTTAGCTAGCTCCCTGTGGAACGAACCGGACTTACTAAAAACTACACTACTCCACGATTAGGTACACTGCCTATAAGTGTTGTAGCAAGGTTTAGGTATATCCATTCTATAAATAAATAAATAACTTGTGTAAAATTGTATCATATTTAATAGTATTTTGTAGTAACTATAATAGTATTTAGTACCCCATCGCTCGCACATCAATACGTTTTACAAGCATTGCATTCATTTTAAAAGACAAACTCATTATAAAATATAACCTTTCTATACAAATGATATTTGATACCCATAATATGAATGACTAATCTGTCATAACAGTCTTTTTGAACTCAAACGACTTGAATGCAACGTCTTTTGAGATATGCATGAATGACACCATGTAACATCTTTAAAATGAGCAAATGCACAGCAAAAGATTTCTTTAATACCTGAGAATAAACATGTTTAAAAGTGTCAACCAAAAGGTTGGTGAGTTCATAAGTTTATCATAAACAATAAAATTCAGTAATTTTGATATACCACAAGATTTAAATATGCTTGGCACAAATGGGTCTGTATCCTATACCCACTTGTAATGTCCATGCAATTTCTTTTAAATACAGTACACATATCTCGTGTACGAAACTATTTTTCAAAATTTTTAATAACCGTACACATATCTCGTGTACAAAATATCATACACATAATCTGTGTATAAATATCATTCTCTCTATATATAACCTTGCTTGGTAACCGACCTTAACATTAATTGCGCATAAATAATATTCCCAAAACATACAGGCATAAAGCAATCAGTATGATAAATAAAGAATCATTCCGTCTGTTTAATATATAGTCCTCGAAGTACTAAAGCATCCGTAACCCGAATGGGGGGTGTCAGTTCCCGTAGATCTATCTTTAGGATTCGCGTCAATTAGGGGCCATTTCCCTAATTCTTAGGTTACCAAGCTATACTAATCAGGGGGAAATATTCGGTATAATAACCAACAGAACTTCATGTCTGTATAATAATTCATTCGAGTAATGTTTTGCTTGTTTCTATCTCGTCAAACATTTATAAAAGCATTGCATGTATTCTCAGCCCAAAAAATATATATTGCAAAAGCATTTAATAAAAAGGGATCAAATGAACTCACGATACTGTATTTCGAAGTAATTTTGCATATGACGGCACTGAACAAGTGCATAGTTGGCCTCGGATATATATATATATATATATATATATATATATATATATATATATATATATATATATATATGTGTGTGTGTGTGTGTGTGTGTGTGTGTGTGTGTGTGTGTGTGTGTGTGTGTGTCACGACCCTACTTTTCCGTTATCTTTTGCCGTTAATTAATTAACGACCGTTAACTGTTACTCATGCCACGTCATTTCTATGACCTATATTATTATTTTTGTAATAATATATTAATTATTATGTGTTATATGAAAATTTGTATTCATATTTTAAGTTATACGTTTCTACGTGTCGCGGATTTCTATCCGGCGAATCTTTTCGGTTTTCAAACCAACGATCAAACTTTTGGGATTTTTAAATCTAAATTATCTTAAATATAATATTTTGATGTCATCTGATTATATATAGTGTTTATATATTTTATTCGTTACGAATTCGTTATCTCTCCGAATAATTAATCGCGTAGTAGCGTTTTCGAGTTTCGGGCTTCGTTCGGGCATTCGGGCCACAAGAAACTAGTTATTATTCAAATTTGGCCCACTAAGGGGCCTACCCTACCAATTTTCGGCTAACCCATCCATGGGGAGGGGGTAAGTTGTCAAGTATGCAAAGTGGTGGTCATTTAGCCATTTTTCCTCATAAATTCATTTTAATTTCCACAAACCTAAAAAAATCTCTCATTCTCCTCTCCCTTGCCGTCACTTCAGCAACCATCATCATCATCATCTTTTTTTTATTTCAAGCTTGAAGATTTAGGGCTTTCATCGTTCCCGGATTCACCGTATCGTGCTCTACGCGTTCATACTAATCATTTCTCGATTAGGGTATAAACCCTAACCCTAGAACTTTTGATTTTTCATTATTTTTCTGTTTTTGATGTTTATTTTGATAGTATGTTAGTTACTTGTTATTGTATTAATAATTGTATGCGTAGAATTGCTCAAAAACACATGTTTTCGGTTTGATTTAATTGGGACAGCAGCTTTTTGTTTAATTCTGGAATTGTGACTGACATAAAGGTGAAAATAAAATATTTAGATGAGTTCCTCTCATCAAGACATTAATTTTAGACTCCGGATTCATGTCGGTTCGATTTCCGGAGCCCTAGATATGATTAAAATGGCATTTGATTAAGATTGAAATGTGATATTGATATGAACCAGGTTTGGTCCAACTTTGTGGCCATCTTTGGTGTCTTTAGGGTGTGTTAGTGTGTTAGGATTGAAGGTGGGATGAACTTTCATGTTCGGGTCACCTAAATCCGAGCCATGAGTCACCCGTTATAACTAAAACACGTTTTTGATTGAATTGAAGTTGCAAGTTGTGTCATGGCTGATCACCACGACTTGTGGACTGTTCTTGGTGTGTTCTTGAGTGCATCAATGTGTCAGGTGGTTTGCTTAGGTGGAGATATTTATAAGGCTCGCCGAAAACTGATTCCTGGGACTCAAGATACGACCCGATGAACTTTTGATTTAAACTCATGGTTAATTATTAAAACTTATGATATAAATAATTACTTTCATTATTATTTAATTAATTATGATATAAGAAGTAATTATTATTATTTAAGACTTATGATATATATTTATTATATCATTTAATTATTACTTATGATTTAATTAACATTTTAATTAAACTTATGATTAATAATACTTTTATTATTAATGGAAAATACTTGTGATAAGTATTAAACTTATATTATGAGATTATTATTATAAGACTTATAATAAGGATTAATTAATTATTTAATTATTATAAGGCTTATTTATTATTTAATTATAAATTAATTATTAAATACTTATGATTTAATAATTATAATTAGAAACTTATGATATGATTAATAATTCATTATTCATTAATAATACTTATGATATGATTTAAAATTTATTATTAACTAATAATACTTATATTATGATTAATATTTAATTAATTAATTAAATACTTATGCTATACTAATTATATCATTTAAACTTATGTTAACTTTAATAATTCAATTTAAGTTAATTAAACGTATGTTATGACATAATTATTCACATTTGACTTTAATTAACACTATAACCTATACTATTATTATAACTTACACTTTTAAAATTAACGTTGACTATGTTTGACCAAGGTTGACTTTTGAGTTAACTTTCGGTTGACTTTGACTTTCGGTTAACTTTTGTTGACTTTCTAATTAAGGAAACTTTCTTAACTTATAAACTTTCCAAAAATAGCAACGTTCTAAATATAGAAACTTTCCAAAATAAGAAACTTTCCAAAAATAGAAATTTTCCAAAAATAGAAACTTTCCAAAAATGGAAACCTGCTAAAAATAGAAACTTTCTAAAAATAGAAAGTGTGTGTCCGTACGCTGTTCCGATCAAACCGATGCATGTTGAGTATTGTTCTATGTCTACTTGCAACATATACAATAGCTATCATACTAAAACTTGACCTAAGTTAGTTATTTATATCGACCTACTTTATTTATAGGTCGGCGTTGTGATCATTCCTGATCACTTTACTTCATTTGCTGTTCGCATATTTGTGTGGTTACTTCGTTTGCTATTAAGGTGAGTTATAGTCCCATTTTTCTATTTTAACTCTTTTGGGATGAGAATACATGCAATTTATTTTATATTTTGGACACAAGTGGAAATTGATTTAAATTATTCATTGTGAGTTGGACAAAAATATTCCCTAGTCTGGTAACTGTAATCACTGGTTTCTACTGGTGAACGCAAATCATATGGATAGATCTACCGGGTTTGACAACCCTATTTCGAGCTAGTCGCACTAGCAATTTATAATCGGAATGTTTAGTACTTCGTATTTTGTTGTAGATACCCTTGTTCGGTGTATATTATTTATTGTGTTTGGCAAGGGTAAATAAATGGCTAAGTGGTTACCAGGTGGCTCACGGAAAATGGAATAATGTTTTTATATGTTTTCTAGCATATAATTTTGTGATCCAAAAAGGAGTTTTTATGTTTTTAAACATAAAGTTTTATTGTTCAAATTAAATATTGTTTGCAATATTAAACCTATAATTCACTCTCAACATTTTTGTTGACATTTACTCGCATGTTTTGTTCTCAGGTTCATGATTGATTGCTTCCGCTGTGCTTAGAGAGTCTGCATATTTATGATGGCAGCTTTTGTTAAACATTAACTTGCATTCTATTTTGATACATTTAATAGTGGATGTTTTTGACTTTGTTTTGATCAACTTTTAGTTAAGTAATAATGTATGGTTTTTCTAAACTTACATATTTTGATAGGTTTCCTTTATAGGAAATCATTTTTAAATAAAGAATGCAAGGTTATTTATCAAATTCATATAGAGTTATGATCAAGCTGTGGGACCAAGATAACGATGATCGTCAAGTGTACTTTGACGGGTCATTTTAGTTGGTATCAGAGCGTTGGTTGTAGGGAATTAGGCTACATTGATGTCGTTACCCGAGTCAATAGGGTGCATTAGTGAGTCTAGTCTACAGCCCGGCCTATAATATATTATTATATGTGGTTATTTGTATCCTATAAGTATGTATATCATTAATATACATACATCTCTTCTATCTTTTGATTCCAGGAGGAATTCCCATTCCGATTTAAACGTATTCTCCGACTAATGCGAGTTCATCTTTTATAAGAACACCTCGGTTAGTGAGACCGAGGGGGTGTCATTCTTGACTTCTAAAATTCTTGACACTTCTATGTCATCAATTGTGTTTATTGATATAACGTTTGAGCTATATTACGTGTTCTGGAATTCTCGGCATTTCTATGTCATCTATTATGGTTATGTATATAACGTTTGAATTATATTACACGAGATGTCATTCTTGACTTCTAAATGCTCGGCATTTCAATGTCAGCTATTACGTTTAGGTATATAACATTCTTGTTATATTACATTCTTGTTATATTACGTGCCTTTGTACCGTTGTGCCTATGTGCTTTGGCTTTTAACCGGAAAACGTCATTCATGACTTTCAGAGATTTTTGGTACTTCGAAGACATTTCTATGTCATCGTTACACCTATTCATTACTTTTGATGTTTTTATCTCTTGTGCTATCCTTATCACATTGTTTAAGAAATTGTTTTAGAGAAATTGTGTGGAAATTCGAGGTTGATCGCATGTCCTGACCTCATGTAGTGCTATTGGAATGGAACAATGAATTAGTGAAATATAATGGCGTTAGGCCAACGTGATTATATTACGTTAATTTATAAAGAAGTCCCAATATTGTGACATGAGGAATAGAAAGCGAGTCAAAGAAAATTTTACACTACTCATTTAGAAATTCCGATGTATTACATGGGTAGGGAAAATATTCATTATCTCATTTGTTGATATACGAGAAGCTCGTTTTAACCAGATTATCTATCTCATGCTCTATCCTTCATAACTCGCTTGTTAGCAACAGCTTCGCTCGGGAACAGTTTTGGCCCAAGGACTTCTGTCCTGATAATAGTCAAAATAATATTTAACTCATTGGTTTTCATGACCTAGTAACATTAGTTGGTCAAATGTCGCACGACGATTCAAGTCATTTACTCGATCTTTCACGATCTTACTTCAACTTGTAACCTCTGAAATACAGATACTCTGTTTATCATCGGGAGTTTTACACATTTGTTTAATTGGGTGGTTCTCACGGATTTATGGGTGAATAGAAGTAATGAAATATTTTGTCATGTATACAATTTATAAAATCATATATGTACGTATGGATTCAAATGAATAAATTTACCCTTACCTATTTTGGCTAGTATACACTAAATTATACCTTCAAAATTATTTTAAAACCACTCCTTTATTGAGTTATCTAGTTAACTCAAATTGTTTTACGTAAAATGGTACACGTTGTACATACTTCTAAATTTACTAAGAGCTTCGTTCCGTTTATGGGGTTACATCAGACGTTTAAAGCTTTTTCAAAACTTCTTTGATTGATTACATTAGAATTTTTGCATTACTCTGCAGAGTGTTTGGATCACAGTTCTTCTCATCCTCCATTTAAGGATGAAATTTACCATCATGTTCATTGATAGAAACTCTTACACCACTTTGGATGCCGGTTTTATAAAATTTGTTGGAAAGTCTTCGCGCTCATAAAATTTCCCTCTTATAGTTGGACATGGCTGAAACGCGGACCGATAAATCAAGTTTCTGGGGTACACTCGATGGTCACCCTATTGTAGAAAAGGCGCTAGGTGGGTTTCTACCCCAACTGTTGTTATAATGAGTATCATGGATATATATTACACTAGACCGTTACTCCCAATATTCGCTGACAACCTTAACACCCTCGTAAACATCAATCCTAGGATTCAATACTTTGAGGTACACGAAATTATTTTTGGAGATTCATCTCACCTGGGGTCGAGCATTCTTTATAACCCGTAATTCGCGTTCTTTTCATCCGCACATAAATTTAAGAATATGGATAAATCCTAGATTTCCTCGCTCATTGTACAAGGAAGTTCACTCTCTTTGAAATATCACACCTTTCGTACGTCTTTCTTTCGGAAATGTAATGAAAATTTACTTTGAAGTCCATGATCCTCGTTATCTCCTTTGAGAGAATTGCCTTAAATACCTATGCCACCAATGTGACTACTCCATATATTTCTTTCTTCATTGTTGCAACTATATTTCATTCGTCCCAGTTCGTTCCCTTGGAGAGCACCTGTTTTGTTTGTTAAGAAGAAAGATGGTTCCTTCCATTTGTGTATTGATTATCGTGAGTTGAACAAGCTTACAGTTAAAAACCGTTACCCTCTTCCAAGAATTGATGATCTGTTCAATCAGATTCAAGGTTCGTCTGTTTATTCTAAAATCGATCTTCGTTCCGGCTATCATCAGTTGCGTGTTAAAGAATCTGATGTTTCGAAAACCGCTTTTCGCACCCGTTATGGTCACTACGAATTCCTTGTTATGCCGTTCGGATTGACAAACGCACCTGCTGTGTTCATGGACCTCATGAACCGTGTGTGTAGACCTTATCTGGACAAATTCGTTATTGTTTTCATCGACGACATCCTTATTTATTCCAAGAATGATGAAGAGCATGAAGAACATTTGAAGTTGGTGAAATGTCCCGTTCTTATTGATTAAAAACGTTCCATATTAATTGATTTCGTTGCAAGGTTTTGACCTCTATATGAGACGTTTTTCAAAGACTGCATTCATTTTTAAAACAAACCATAACCTTTATTTTATAAATTAAGGTTTAAAAAGCTTTACGTAGATTATCAAATAATGATAATCTAAAATATCCTTTTTACACACGACCATTACATAATGGTTTACAATACAAATATGTTACATCGAAATCAGTTTCTTGAATGCAGTTTTTACACAATATCATACAAACATGGACTCCAAATCTTGTCCTTATTTTAGTATGCAACAGCGGAAGCTCTTAGTATTCACCTGAGAATAAACATGCTTTAAACGTCAACAAAAATGTTGGTGAGTTATAGGTTTAACCTATATATATCAAATCGTAACAATAGACCACAAGATTTCATATTTCAATACACATCCCATACATAGAGATAAAAATCATTCATATGGTGAACACCTGGTAATCGACATTAACAAGATGCATATATAAGAATATCCCCATCATTCTGGGACACCCTTCGGATATGATATAAATTTCGAAGTATTAAAGCATCCGGTACTTTGGATGGGACTTGTTGGGCTCAATAGATCTATCTTTAGGATTCGCGTCAATTAGGGTGTCTGTTCCCTAATTCTTAGATTACCAGACTTAATAAAAAGGGGCATATTCGATTTCGATAATTCAACCATAGAATGTAGTTTCACGTACTTGTGTCTATTTTGTAAATCATTTATAAAACCTGCATGTATTCTCATTCCAAAAATATTAGATTTTAAAAGTGGGACTATAACTCACTTTCACAGATTTTTACTTCGTCGGGAAGTAAGACTTGGCCACTAGTTGATTCACAAACCTATAACAATATATACATATATATCAAAGTATGTTCAAAATATATTTACAAAACTTTTAATACATTTTGATGTTTTAAGTTAATTAAGTCAGCTGTCCTCGTTAGTAACCTACAACTAGTTGTCCACAGTTAGATGTACAGAAATAAATCGATAAATATTATCTTGAATCAATCCACGACCCAGTGTATATGTATCTTAGTATTGATCACAACTCAAACTATATATATATTTTGGAATCAACCTTAACCCTGTATAGCTAACTCCAACATTCACATATAGAGTTTCTATGGTTGTTCCGCAATATATATATATATATATATATATATATATATATATATATATATATATATATATATATATATATATATATATATATATATATATATATATATATATAGATGGGTCGACATGATAGGTCGAAACATTGTATACGTGTCTATGGTATCTCAAGATTACATAATATACAATATAAGTTGATTAGGTTATGGTTGGAATAGATTTATTACTAACTTTCACGTAGGTAAAATGAGTAGTTTTTATCAATCTTGTTTTACTCGCCATTTCTTCGTTTCTAATCCGTTTTGAGTGATTCCAGTGGCCACGGTTTCGTATTGAACTTAACTTTATGAATATAAACAGAAAAAGTATAAGTTTATAGTCGAAAATACAAGTTACAATTCGTTTTTGAAAGAGGTAGTCATTTCCGTCGAAAGAACGACATGTTGATGACCATTTTGAAAAACATACTTTCACTTTGAGTTTAACCATGAGTTTTGGATATAGTTTCATGTTCATAAGAAAAATCATTTTTCCAGAAGTATAGCTTTTAAATCAAAGTTCTTCTTAGCTTTTAATTATCCCAACCAAAACAGCCCCCGGTTTTACTACGACGGCGTATATCCAGTTTTATGGTGTTTATCGTGTTTCCGGGTTTTAAATCATTAAGTTAGCATATCATATAGATATAGAAAATATGTTTATTTGATTTTAAAAGTCTAGTTAGAAGGATTAACTTTATTTGTGAACAAGTTTAGAATTAACTTTATTTGAATAAGACAGATTTTTATGTATGAATCGAATGATGTTATGAACATCATTACTACCTCAAGTTCCTTGGATAAACCTACTGGAAATGAGAAAAATGGATCTAGCTTCAAAGGATCCTTGGATGACTTGAAAGTTCTTGAAGCATAATCATGACACGAAAACAATTTCAAGTAAGATTTCCACTCGAAATAAGATTGTTATAGTTATAGAAATTGAATTAAAGTTTGAATATGATTATTACCTTGTATTAGAAAGATAACCTACTGTAAGTAATAAAGGTTTCTTGATCTTGGATGATTACTTGGAATGGATTTAGAAAACTTGCAAGTAAACTTGCAATCTTGGAAGTATTCTTGATTTTTTGAAACTAGAACTTTTGGAATTTATGAAGAACACTTAGAACTTGAAGATAGAACTTGAGAGAGATCAATTAGATGAAGAAAATTTAAGAATGAAAGTTTTTGTAGGTGTTTTTGGTCGTTGGTGTATGGATTAGATATAAAGGATATGTAATTTTGTTTTCATGTAAATAAGTCATGAATGATTACTCATATTTTTGTAATTTTATGAGATATTTCATGCTAGTTGCTAAATGATGGTTCTCACATGTGTTAGGTGACTCACATGAGCTGCTAAGAGCTAATCATTGGATTGTATATACCAATAGTACATACATCTAAAAGATGTGTATTGTACGAGTACAAATACGGGTGCATACGAGTAGAATTGTTGATGAAACTGAATGAGGATGTAATTGTAAACATTTTTGTTAAGTATAAGTATTTTGATAAGTGTCTTGAAGTCTTTCAAAAGTGTATGAATACATATTAAAACACTACATGTATATACATTTTAACTGAGTCATTAAGTCATCGTTAGTCGTTACATGTAAGTGTTGTTTTGAAACCTTTAGGTTAACGATCTTGTTAAATGTTGTTAACCCAATGTTTATAATATCAAAAGAGATTTTAAATTATTATATTATCATGATATTATGATGTACGAATATCTCTTAATATGATATATATACATTAAATGTCGTTACAACGATGATCTTTACATATATGTCTCGTTTCAAAATCATTAAGTTAGTAGTCTTGTTTTTACATATGTAGTTCATTGTTAATATACTTAATGATATGTTTACTTATCATAATATCATGTTAACTATATATATAACCATATATATGTCATCATATAGTTTTTACAAGTTTTAACGTTCGTGAATCACCGGTCAACTTGGGTGGTCAATTGTCTATATGAAACCTATTTCAATTAATCAAGTCTTAACAAGTTTGATTGCTTAACATGTTGGAAACACTTAATCATGTAAAATAACAATTTCATTTAATATATATATAAACATGGAAAAGTTCGGGTCACTACAGTACCTACCCGTTAAATAAATTTCGTCCCGAAATTTTAAGTAGTTGGAGGTGTTGACGTATCTTCTGGAAATAAATGCGGGTATTTCTTCTTCATCTGATCTTCTCGTTCCCAGGTGAACTCGGGTCCTCTACGAGTATTCCATCAAACCTTAACAACTGGTATCTGGTTTTGCTTAAGTCTTTTAAACCTCACGATCCATTATTTCGACGAGTTCTTCGATAAATTGAAGTTTTTCGTTGATTTGGATTTCATCTAACGGAATAGTGAGATCTTCTTTAGCAAAACATTTCTTCAAATTCAAGATGTGGAAAGTGTTATGTACAGCCGCGAGTTGTTGAGGTAACTCAAGTCGGTAAGCTACTGGTCCGACACGATCAATAATCTTAAATGGTCCAATATACCTTGGATTTAATTTCCCTCGTTTACCAAATCGAACAACGCCTTTCCAAGGTGCAACTTTAAGCATGACCATCTCTCCAATTTCAAATTCTATATCTTTTCTTTTAATGTCAGCGTAGCTCTTTTGTCGACTTTGGGCGATTTTCAACCGTTGTTGAATTTGGATGATCTTCTCGGTAGTTTCTTGTATTATCTCCTGACCCGTAATCTATCTATCCCCCACTTCACTCCAACAAATCAGAGACCTGCACTTTCTACCATAAAGTGCTTCAAACGGCGCCATCTCAATGCTTGAATGGTAGCTGTTGTTGTAGGAAAATTCTGCTAACGGTAGATGTCGATCCCAACTGTTTCCGAAATCAATAACACATGCTCGTAGCATGTCTTCAAGCGTTTGTATCATCCTTTCGCTCTGCCCATCAGTTTGTGGATGATAGGCAGTACTCATGTCTAGACGAGTTCCTAATGCTTGCTGTAATGTCTGCCAGAATCTTGAAATAAATCTGCCATCCCTATCAGAGATAATAGAGATTGGTATTCCATGTCTGGAGACGACTTCCTTCAAATACAGTCGTGCTAACTTCTCCATCTTGTCATCTTCTCTTATTGGCAGGAAGTGTGCTGATTTGGTGAGACGATCAACAATTATCCAAATAGTATCAAAACCACTTGCAGTCCTTGGCAATTTAGTGATGAAATCCATGGTAATGTTTTCCCATTTCCATTCCGGGATTTTGGGTTGTTGAAGTAGACTTGATGGTTTCTGATGCTCAGCTTTGACCTTAGAACACGTCAAACATTCTCTTACGTATTTAGCAACATCGACTTTCATACCCGGCCACCAAAAATATTTCTTGAGATCCTTGTACATCTTCCCCGTTCCAGGATGTATTGAGTATCTGGTTTTATGAGCTTCTCTAAGTACCATTTTTCTCATATCTCCAAATTTTGGTACCCAAATCCTTTCAGCCCTATACCGGGTTCCGTCTTCCCGAATATTAAGATGCTTCTCCGATCCTTTGGGTATTTCATCCTTTAAATTTCCCTTTTTTAAAACTCCTTGTTGTGCCTCCTTTATTTGAGTAGTAAGGTTATTGTGAATCATTATATTCATAGATTTTACTCGAATGGGTTCTCTATCCTTCCTGCTCAAGGCGTCGGCTACCACATTTGCTTTCCCCGGGTGGTAACGAATCTCAAAGTCGTAATCATTCAACAATTCAATCCACCTACGCTGCCTCATATTCAGTTGTTTCTGATTAAATATGTGTTGAAGACTTTTGTGGTCGGTATATATAATACTTTGGACCCCATATAAGTAGTGCCTCCAAGTCTTTAATGCAAAAATAACCACGCCTAATTTCAAATCATGCGTCGTATAATTTTGTTCGTGAATCTTCAATTGTCTAGACGCATAAGCAATCACCTTCGTTCGTTGCATTAATACACAAACGAGACCTTGCTTTGATGCGTCACAATAAATCACAAAATCATCATTCCCTTCAGGCAATGACAATATAGGTTCCGTAGTTAGCTTTTTCTTTAATAACTGAAACGCTTTCTCTTGTTCATCCTTCCATTCAAATTTCTTCCCTTTATGCGTTAATGCAGTCAAGGGTTTTGCTATTCTAGAAAAGTCTTGGATGAACCTTCTGTAGTAACCAGCTAGTCCTAAAAACTGGCGTATGTGTTTCGGAGTTTTCGGGGTTTCCCACTTTTCAACAGTTTCTATCTTTGCCGGATCCACCTTAATACCTTCTTTGTTCACTATGTGACCGAGGAATTGAACTTCTTCCAACCAAAATGCACACTTTGAAAACTTAGCGTACAATTCTTCCTTCCTCAATACTTCTAACACCTTTCTCAAATGTTCACCGTGTTCTTGGTCATTCTTTGAGTAAATAAGTATGTCATCAATGAAAACAATGACAAACTTGTCAAGATATGGCCCACACACTCGGTTCATAAGGTCCATGAACACAGCTGGTGCATTAGTCAATCCAAACGGCATAACCATAAACTCGTAATGACCATAACGCGTCCTAAAAGCAGTCTTTGGAATATCATCTTCTTTCACCCGCATTTGATGATACCCGAAACATAAGTCAATCTTTGAATAAACAGACGAGCCTTGTAGTTGATCAAATAAGTCGTCGATTCTCGGTAGTGAGTAGCGGTTCTTGATGGTAAGTTTGTTCAACTCTCGGTAGTCGATACACAACCTGAATGTACCATCTTTCTTCTTGACAAACAAAATAGGAGCTCCCCACGGTGATTTGCTTGGTCGAATGAAATCACGTTCTATAAGTTCTTGTAATTGACTTTGTAGTTCTTTCATCTTGCTGGGTGCGAGTCTATAAGGAGCACGAGCTATTGGTGCAGCTCCTGGTACAAGATCTATTTGAAATTCAACGGATCGATGTGGGGGTAATCCCGGTAATTCTTTCGGAAATACATCGGGAAATTCTTTTGCGACGGGAACATCATTGATGCTCTTTTCTTCAGTTTATACTTTCTCAACGTGTGCTAGAACAGCATAGCAACCTTTTCTTATTAGTTTTTGTGCCTTCAGGTTACTAATAAGATTTAACTTTGCGTTGCTCTTTTCTCCGTACACCATTAAGGGTTTTCCTTTTTCTCGTATAATGCGAATTGCATTTTTGTAACAAACGATCTCTGCTTTCACTTCTTTCAACCACTCCATACCGATTATCACATCACAACTCCCTAACTCTACTGGTATCAAGTCAATCTTAAATGTTTCGCTAACCAGTTTAATTTCTCGATTCCGACATATATTATCTGCTGAAATTAATTTACCATTTGCTAATTCGAGTAAAAATTTACTATCCAAAGGCGTCAATGGGCAACTTAATTTAACACAAAAATCTCTACTCATATAGCTTCTATCCGCACCTTAATCAAATAAAATGTAAGCAGATTTATTATCAATAAGAAACATACCCGTAACAAGCTCCGGGTCTTCCTGTGCTTTTGCCACATTAATATTGAAAACTCTTCCGCGGACTTGTCCATTCGTGTTCTCCTGGTTCGGGCAATTTCTAATAATGTGGCCTGGTTTTCCACATTTATAACAAACTACATTGGCATCACTTGCTCCGACACTACTTGCTCTGCCATTACTCGTTCTGACACCATTTGTTCCTTTCGTTCTGTTAACCCCTGGTCCGTAGACCTCACACTTCGCCGCGCTATGACCATTTCTTTTACACTTGTTGCAAAATTTGGTGCAGAACCCCGAGTGATACTTTTCACACCTTTGGCATAGCTGCTTCTGATTGTTGTTGTTGTTGCGGTTGTTATTGTTATTGGGATGATTGTTGTAGTTGCTGTTGTTGTTGTTGTTGTTGTTGTTGTTGTTGTTGTTGTTGTTGTTGTTGTTGTTGTTGTTGTTGTTGTTGTTGTTGTTGTTGTTGGGCCATTTGTTGTAGTTGCAATTGATGTTGCGATTGTTGGGATAGTCGTTGCGATTATTGTTGTAATTGCTGTTGTTGTTGTATTAGTGATTCTTATCACTGTTTTCCTCCCACTTTCTTTTGACTTGCTTCACATTGGCCTCTTCAGCCGACTGTTCTTTAATTCTTTCCTCAATCTGGTTCACTAGTTTGTGAGCCATTCTACATGCCTGTTGTATGGAGGCGGGCTCGTGTGAACTTATATCTTCTTGGATTCTTTCCGGTAATCCTTTCACAAACGCGTCGATCTTCTCTTCCTCATCTTTGAACGCTCCCGGACACAATAGGCACAATTCTGTGAATCGTCTTTCGTACGTGGTAATATCAAATACTTGGGTTCGTAACCCTCTAAGTTCTGTCTTGAGCTTATTGACCTCGGTTCTGGGACGGTACTTCTCGTTCATCAAGTGCTTGAATGCTGACCACGGTAGTGCGTAAGCATCATCTTGTCCCACTTGCTCTAGATAGGTATTCCACCATGTTAACGCAGTACCTATGAAGGTATGCGTAGCATACTTCACTTTGTCCTCTTCAGTACACTTACTTATGGCGAACACCGATTCGACCTTCTCGGTCCACCGTTTCAATCCGATCTGTCCTTCGGTTCCATCAATTTCCAAAGGTTTGCAGGCAGTGAATTCTTTGTAGGTGCATCCTACACGATCTCCTGTACTGCTAGATCCAAGGTTATTGTTGGTATGTAGCGCTGCCTGTACTGCGGCTATGTTTGAAGCAAGAAAGGCACGAAATTCCTCTTTACTCATATTCAAGGTGTGTCGAGTAGTCGGTGCCATTTCCTTCAAAATAGTCAAATGAAACGAGTTAATCATATAGAATATCAAGAGTAGTCAATAGTATTTTGTAGCGTAATATGAACTTATTTATAAAATCTCTTTCTTCATATTAGCACTTTATACTCTTTAATTCGGGTAGTACCTACCCGTTAAGTTCATACTTAGTAGCTAACATACCATTTCAACTACTACAATTCTATATGAAAAACTAATCACAAAAAAAAAAATATCATATTCAAACCTTTATACAATAACTTGCAAACTTACAATACCGCTATTTTACATATAGCATGAAATATAGCACATAAAACTTTGATACAAAGTAGTTGCGAAGATAATTCTAGTTAATAAATAAGGCGTTCAGCAAAGGCAACAAAGACACGTAATTCATACGTCCAGAAACAAGTCATGCATTCTGGTTTTATTAATACCACTTCCCATCCTTGGTCTTGTGGAACGTAACCATTGTGACCGATAGTATGACAACGTGTTGTAACATCGTCAAAAGGGCGAAGGTTACGTAATGACCAACAGTCTCGTAATAACCTAAAAACCTCATTTCTTACCCCAATTACCGACTCCGTCACTTGTGGGAACGTTTTGTTTAATAGTTGTAGCCCGATGTTCTTTTTCTCACTTTGGTGAGAAGCGAACATTACTAACCCGTAAGCATAACATGCTTCTTTATGTTGCATGTTAGCCGCTTTTTCTAAATCATGAAGTCCTATATTCGGATACATTGAGTCAAAATAATTTCTTAACCCGTTGCGTAAAATAGCATTTGGGTTCCCCGCAATATATGCGTCAAAGTAAACACATCGTAACTTATGGGTTTCCCAATGTGATATCCCCCATCTTTCAAATGAAAGCCTTTTATAAACCAAGGCATTCTTGGAACGTTCTTCGAATGTCTTACAAACTGATTTTGCCATAAATAGTTATGCCGAGGAATTCTGACCGACTCTAGACAAGATTTCATCAATCATGTCTCCGGGTAAGTCTTCTAAAATATTAGGTTGTCTATCCATTTTGTGTTTTTATATTGTAAAATAGACAAGAGTTAGATTCATAAAAGATACTTATTAATACAAGCAATTTTTACATATATCGTAAAGCATAAGCACACTATATTACATATATTACACCGCACAAATACAACTATCTTATTCCGACTCACTCGTTTCTTCTTTTTCAAACTTGGTTCTTTTTGCTAAGTTTTTAGGGATATATGATGTTCCCCTAATACGAGCTGTCGTTTTCCACATTGGTCTAGAAAAACCTGGTGGTTTAGAGGTTCCCGGGTTATTGTTACAACTTAAGAAATACTGGTGTTGACGATACATATAAAGTTCATCGGGGTTGGAATCAGATTTCTCTATTTTTATGCCCTTTCCCTTATTGTTCTCTTTTGCCTTTTTAAATTCAGTTGGGGTAATTTCTATAACATCATCGGAATCCTCGTCGGGATCCGATTCATCGGAGAATTGGTAATCCTCCCAATATTTTGCTTCCTTGGCGGAAACACCGTTGACCATAATTAACTTTGGTCGGTTGGCTGAGGATTTTCTTCTACTTAACCGTTTTATTATTTCCCCCACTGGTTCTTCTTTCGGTTTCGATTCTTCTTCCAGTTCCGATTCTTCTTCCGGTTCCGACTCTTCTTCCGGTTCCTCTTCGGGAACTTGTGAATCAGTCCACGAATCATTCCAATTTACATTCGACTCTTCATTATTATTAGGTGAGTCAATGGGACTTGTTCTAGAGGTAGACATCTATCACATAATATCAAACACGTTAAGAGATTAATATATCACATAATATTCACATGTTAAAAATATATAGTTTCCAACAAAATTTGTTAAGCAATCTTTTTTTTTTTTCAAGTAAACACGGTCGAAGTCCAGACTCACTAATGCATCCTAACAAACTCGATAAGACACACTAATGCAAAATTCTGGTTCTCTAAGACCAACGCTCGGATACCAACTGAAATGTCCCGTTCTTATTGATTAAAAACGTTCCATATTAATTGATTTCGTTGCGAGGTTTTGACCTCTATATGAGACATTTTTCAAAGACTGCATTCATTTTTAAAACAAACCATAACCTTTATTTCATAAATAAAGGTTTAAAAAGCTTTACGTAGATTATCAAATAATGATAATCTAAAATATCCTGTTTATACACGACCATTACATAATGGTTTACAATACAAATATGTTACATCGAAATCAGTTTCTTGAATGCAGTTTTTACACAATATCATACAAACATGGACTCCAAATCTTGTCCTTATTTTAGTATGCAACAGCGGAAGCTCTTAGTATTCACCTGAGAATAAACATGCTTTAAACGTCAACAAAAATGTCGGTGAGTTATAGGTTTAACCTATATATATCAAATCGTAACAATAGACCACAAGATTTCATATTTCAATACACATCCCATACATCGAGATAAAAATCATTCATATGCTGAACACCTGGTAATCGACATTAACAAGATGCATATATAAGAATATCCCCATCATTCCGGGACACCCTTCGGATATGATATAAATTTCGAAGTACTAAAGAATCCGGTACTTTGGATGGGGCTTGTTGGGCCCAATAGATCTATCATTAGGATTCCCGTCAATTAGGTTGTATGTTCCCTAATTCTTAGATTACCAGACTTAATAAAAAGGGGCATATTCGATTTCGATAATTCAACCATAGAATGTAGTTTCACGTACTTGTGTCTATTTTGTAAATCATTTATAAAACCTGCATGTAGTCTCATCCCAAAAATATTAGATTTTAAAAGTGGGACTATAACTCACTTTCACAGATTTTTACTTCGTCGGGAAGTAAGAATTGGCCACTGGTTGATTCACAAACTTATAACAATATATACATATATATCAAAGTATGTTCAAAATATATTTACAAAACTTTTAATACATTTTGATATTTTAAGTTTATTAAGTCAGCTGTCCTCGTTAGTAACCTACAACTAGTTGTCCACAGTTAGATGTACAGAAATAAATCGATAAATATTATCTTGAATCAATCCACGACCCAGTGTATACATATCTTAGTATTGATCACAACTCAAACTATATATATATATTGGAATCAACCTCAACCATGTATAGCTAACTCCAACATTCACATATAGAGTGTCTATAGTTGTTCCGCAATATATATATATAGATGGGTCGACATGATAGGTCGAAACATTGTATACATGTCTATGGTATCTCAAGATTACATAATATACAATATAAGTTGATTAGGTTATGGTTGGAATAGATTTATTACTAACTTTCACGTAGGTAAAATGAGTAGTTTTTATCAATCTTGTTTTACTCGCCATTTCTTCGTTTCTAATCCGTTTTGAGTGATTCCAGTGGCCAAGGTTTCGTATTGAACTTAACTTTATGAATCTAAATAGAAAAAGTATAAGTTTATAGTCGGAAATACAAGTTACAAGTCGTTTTTGAAAGAGGTAGTCATTTTCGTCGAAAGAACGACATCTTGATGACCATTTTGAAAAACATACTTTCACTTTGAGTTTAACCATGATTTTTGGATATAGTTTCATGTTCATAAGAAAAATCTTTTTTCCAGAAGTATAGCTTTTAAATCAAAGTTCTTCTTAGCTTTTAATTATCCCAACCAAAACAGCCCCCGGTTTTACTACGACGGCGTATATCCAGTTTTATGGTGTTTATCGTGTTTCCGGGTTTTAAATCATTAAGTTAGAATATCATATAGATATAGAACATGTATTTAGTTGATTTTAAAAGTCTAGTTAGAAGGATTAACTTTATTTGTGAACAAGTTTAGAATTAACTAAACTATGTTCTAGTGATTACAAGTTTATAACGTTGAATAAGACAGCTTTTTATGTATGAATCGAATGATGTTATGAACATTATTACTACCTCAAGTTCCTTGGATAAACCTACTGGAAATGAGAAAAATGGATCTAGCTTCAAAGGATCCTTGGATGGCTTGATAGTTCTTGGAGCAGAATCATGACACGAAAACAATTTCAAGTAAGATTTCCACTCGAAATAAGATTGTTATAGTTATAGAAATTGAATTAAAGTTTGAATATGATTATTACCTTGTATTAGAAAGATAACTACTATAAGTAACAAAGGTTTCTTGATCTTGGATGATTACTTGGAATGGATTTAGAAAACTTGGAAGTAAACTTGCAATCTTGGAAGTATTCTTAATTTTATGAAACTAGAACTTTTGGAATTTATGAAGAACACTTAGAGAATGAAGATAGAACTTGAGAGAGATCAATTAGATGAATAAAATTGAAGAATTAAAGTGTTTGTAGGTGTTTTTGGTCGTTGGTGTATGGATTAGATATAAAGGATATGTAATTTTGTTTTCATGTAAATAAGTCATGAATGATTACTCATATTTTTGTAATTTTATGAGATATTTCATGCTAGTTGCCAAATGATGGTTCCCACATGTGTTAGGTGACTCACATGGGCTGCTAAGAGCTGATCATTGGAGTGTATATACCAATAGTACATACATCTAAAAGATGTGTATTGTACGAGTACAAATACGGGTGCATACGAGTAGAATTGTTGATGAAACTGAACGAGGATGTAATTGTAAGCATTTTTGTTAAGTAGAAGTATTTTGATAAGTGTCTTGAAGTCTTTCAAAAGTGTATGAATACATATTAAAACACTACATGTATATACATTTTAACTGAGTCGTTAAGTTATCGTTAGTCGTTACATGTAAGTGTTGTTTTGAAACCTTTAGGTTAACGATCTTGTTAAATGTTGTTAACCCAATGTTTATAATATCAAAAGAGATTTTAAATTATTATATTATCATGATATTATGATGTACGAATATCTCTTAATATGATATATATATATATATATATATATATATATATATATATATATATATATATATATATATATATATATATATATATATATATATACATTAAATGTCATTACAACGATAATCTTTACATATATGTCTCGTTTCAAAATCATTAAGTTAGTAGTCTTGTTTTTACATATGTAGTTCATTGTTAATATACTTAATGATATGTTTACTTATCATAATATCATGTTAACTATATATATAACCATATATATGTCATCATATAGTTTTTACAAGTTTTAACGTTCGTGAATCACCGGTCAACTTGGGTGGTCAATTGTCTATATGAAACCTATTTCAATTAATCAAGTCTTAACAAGTTTGATTGCTTAACATGTTGGAAACACTTAATCATGTAAACTAACAATTCATTTAATATATATATATAAACATGGAAAAGTTCGGGTCACTACAGTTGGTGCTTGATCTGTTGAGGAAAGAAGAGTTTTACGCTAAGTTCTCTAAGTGTGCTTTCTGGTTAAGAGAAGTTCAATTCCTTGGATATATTGTTAGTAAACAGGGAATACAGGTGGATCCTGCCAAGACTGAGGCAATCGAGAGTGGGAAATTCCAAAAAACTCCTACTCAGATTTGTCAGTTCCTAGGTTTGGCAGGCTACTATAGAAGGTTCATTCAAGATTTTTCACGAGTAACGAAACCTCTGACTGCTTTAACGCATAAGGGGAAGAAGAACGAGTGGAAGAGTGAACAAGAGTCTGCTTTCCAAACTCTGAAGAAGAAGTTAACTTCTGCACCGATATTATCACAACCTGAGAGTAATGATGATTTTGTTATCTATAGTGATGCTTCGTGCCGAGATTTTGGTTCTGTTTTGATGCAGTGAAAGAAAGTCATTGCCTACGCGGCACGAAGGTTAAAGATTCGTGAACAGAATTATACAACCCATGATTTAGAATTGGGAGCTGTTGTGTTCGCACTCAAGATTTGAGACATTACTTATATAGGGTCAAATGTACAGTGTACACTGATCACAAAAGTCTTCAACATATCTTTGATCAAAGACAGTGGAATATGAGGTAGCGAAGATGGGTTGAATTGTTGAACGATTATGATTGTGAACTCCTTTAGCCATTCCGGGGAAAGTCCAATGTTGTGGCCGCTGCGTTAAGTCGAAAAGAGAGAATTAAACCTCGCAGGTTTAGAGCCTCAAACATGACCATTCGAACAAACCTCGCAAGGCAGATTTTTGCAGCTCAGCAAGAAGCCTTGAAGGAGGAGAATTTCGTAACGGGAAGGTTAGAGGCTTAAGTAAACATTTTGAGGTACGAACCGACGGCACTCGGTATTTTTGCGGGACGTCTTTGGGTTCCGAAATTTGGTGATTTGCGACAACTTGTTTTTTATGAAGCTCATAAGTCTGGGTACTCTATTCATCCTGGTTCAGGAAAGATGTATCATGATCTTAAGGAGCTGTATTGGTGGCCTAATTTGAAAGCTGATGTGGCTACGTACGTGGCTAAGTGTTTGACCTGTGCTATGGTTAAAGCTGAACATCAGAAACCGTCTGGACTTTTGGTGCAACCTGAGATTCCCGAGTGGAAGTGGGAAGGTATTACAATGGATTTTATTGCGAAGTTATTGAGAGTTGTGGGTGGTTATGACTTGGGTGATTGTTAACCAACTCACAAAATCAGCTCAGTTCTTACCGATTAAGGAAACAGATTCGATAGAGAAGCTTACTCGTTTGTATTTGAAGGAGATTGTTTCAGGGCATGGTATTCCTGTATCTATTATTTCAGACCGAGACAGTCGGTTTATATCGAAGTTTTGGCGATCCTTACAGGAAGCTTTGGGAACTAAGTTAGATATGAGCACCGTTTATCATCCTCAAACGGATGGTCAGAGTGAAAGGGCCATTCAAATGTTAGAAGATATGTTACGAGCGTGTGTTATTGATTTTGGTAATGGGTAGGATAAATATTTGTCGCTAGCTAAATTTCTTATAATAACAGTTATCATGCAAGTATTAAAGCCGCACCGTTTCAAGCGATGTATGGTAGGAAGTGTAGGTCTCCTGTCTGTTGGAATGAGGTTGGAGATGCTCAACTCACAGGTCCAGAAATTATTCGTGAGACTACCGAGAAGATCGTACAGATTAAGGAAAGATTGAGAACAGCCAGAAGTCGGCAAAAGAGTTATGCTAATAAGAGAAGGAACGATATTGAATTTCAGGTTGGTGATCGTGTTATGTTGAGGGTATCACCTTGGAAGGGCATGATACATTTTGGTAAAAGTGGAAAGTTGAGTCCTCGTTTTGTTGGACCGTTTGAGATCATTGAGCGAGTTGGACCAGTGGCATATCGTTTGAAATTGCCACAAGAACTTAGTGTTGTTCATGACGTTTTTCATGTATCGAATTTGAAGAAGTGTTTGGCCGAGGCCGATAAAACTATTCCTCTGGAGGACTTCATGTTGATAAGCAACTTCATTTTATTGAGGAACCTGTTGAAATTATGGACCGAGTTAGATGGAACGCCAGACGCGGTCCCAAGTTCACTTAGGAGCGTGAAGATCTGATGAGGCAGAAGTACCCGCATTTGTTCCCAGATGCCGATTCAATCCCTGCACCTGCTTAAATTTTGGGACGAAATTTCCGTAACGGGAAGGTACTGTCACGACCCTACTTTTCCGTTATCTTTTGCCGTTAATTAATTAACGACCGTTAACTGTTACTCATGCCACGTAATTTCTATGACCTATATTATTATTTTTGTAATAATATATTAATTATTATGTGTTATATGAAAATTTGTATTCATATTTTAAGTTATACGTTTCTACGTGTCGCGAATTTCTATCCGGCGAATCTTTTCGGTTTTCAAACCAACGGTCAAACTTTTGAGATTTTTAAATCTAAATTATCTTAAATATAATATTTTGATGTCATATGATTATATATAGTGTTTATATATTTTATTCGTCGCGAATTCGTTATCTCTCCGAATAATTAATCGCGTAGTAGCGTTTTCGCGTTTCGGTCATCGTTCGGGCATTCGGGCCACAAGAAACTAGTTATTATTCAAATTTGGCCCACTAAGGGGCCCAACCTACCAATTTTCAGCCAACCCATCCATGGGGAGGGGGTAAGTTGTCAAGTATGCAAAGTGGTGGTCATTTAGCCATTTTTCCTCATAAATTCATTTTAATTTCCACAAACCTAAAAAAATCTCTCATTCTCCTCTCCCTTGCCATCACTTCAGCAACCATCATCATCATCATCTTTTTTTTTATTTCAAGCTTGAAGATTTATGTAACGACCCGGAAATTTCCGACCAAATTTGAACCTTAAACTCTATATGTTTCCGACACGATAAGCAAAAACCCTAATGTTGAGTCTAGAAAAGTTGAAATCTATATTCGGACAGTCAGTTTACCCTTTGAATATTTCCGACGATTCACGAATAGGTGTTTGTAAATAAACATGTACATATAAATATATGTAACTAATACATGTATATTGTAATACATATATAGTGTATAAATATTAAATTAGATATTATAAAAAAAAAAATTTTGTAAACATTTTTAGATAAGTAATAACTTGTGATACTAATACATAAAATGTAATCGCAAATAAAATAAAGTTGTTATAATAATATTATTACTTTCATTATTAAAATAAATATCTGTATTAATAATATTATGTTATAAATATGAAACATGATATATACGTTATTATTTTCTTACTAGTAATATTATTATCATTAATAATATAAATAATTATATAAATAATATAATATTATCATTGTTATAATTAGTAGAAAAATTATAATGTTAGATATTATGATAAATATTAGTATCATTATTATAATTATAATTACTATAAAATTATAGCTATTATTATCAATATCATTAATAATAATATTACAATTATTATCATTATTATAAATATGATTTTAGTTATTATTATAATTATTATCATTTATAGCATTTACAATATTACTATATTAATAGTATTAATAATATTGGTGTTTCTATTGTATTATTTTGTATTATTAATATAAATATTAATAATTAGTATTAATTTTATTATTATTATTAATATTAATATTATTTATATACTTATTATTATTAGTATTAATGTTATTAATAATACATGTAAATGTTATTAAATTATAAACAGAAACAAATATACAGGATACAGTACATATATATATATATATATTAAATGTATATATATATAGTAAATACGTATACAGGTATTGAGGAATATATATACGGTACAGATACTTGGTATATAAAAACTGTATACACATATTTACAGATAATCTACGTAGTTTATATATCACTTTCAAGTCTGTTCAATTTGTCTCCTTAATTGGTTATCATGTCGATTTCAAACATTACTGAATCCATTTTAAGATCCAAACCCTGTTAAATCAATTCCAGCTGTAAGAAATATTTTGTTCGTTTCTGATTTTTTTTTTTATTTTGCTGAACGACCCATTACAATATAAAAACCGGCAATTTCTCTTTGGTATTAGGAATTCTTTCGGTATCTGAATACTCTTAACAAACACAATCCTTATCAGATCGTTTTATTTATCAATTTAATCAGATGGAATTAAGAATAACAAGAACGGCCCTGTTCTTGGGTTGTTTATCCAAAAAGCTTGATTTCTAATGAATTTTAAAATTTAGAAGTGCAATTATGTTTGAAATCAAACACTTAAACTATCTGGAAAATATCAAAGTCCAATTTTTATTATTGAACTGAATTCTCAAGTTAAAGTTTTGAATTTAAAAAGTCGATGAATATTCTTTAATTGAATTCAGCTTTTCTGTTATGATTTAAGAAAAATTGAGAATTGAGAACGATTATATAAACGATTCCAGACATATTTCGAGTAGAAACTTTTGTGTAAAACTTCATTAAAATCGAAATCAATGGTTGAGGTGGACTCTTGAGTTCGAACTGCTGCTACTGCTATTATAAATTTTTTTTTTTATTTATCTCAAACAACCATAAGACGTTTCTGTTTCAAGATAGTAATAAGGTTCAAACCGTGACTTCTCTTTTTGGTTTAAGGAAATTATTTGGTCGATCACAGTTTTAGAGGAAGAAGAAGATAGAAATAGAATACGGGTTATAAACCTTTCGGTTGAGTTTAAATCAGAAAAACGTAAACAGAGCAGTGGTATGGGAGAGCTTTGGTTAAACGGGAGGTCGCGGGTTCGAAGCTTTGGTTAAACGGGAGGTCGCGGGTTCGAGTCCTGAAGATGATTTTTTTTAAAAAGGCCTTTACATATGGAGGTAGTTACCATTACTAAGTTCATTATCATTATTATCTTTATTTTTATGATTATTATTATTAATAATATTATTATTATTATCTTTAATATATTTAGTACTAATGTTGTTATTAGTATTATTATTATTAATATCACTAATTATTATCAATAATATTTCGAATAAATATTCATATATAAGGTTTTGTCACCATAATATTTGTAATACATATTAAAATATATTTTTTTAAATGGTACTAATTAAGTTATAAAAGATGGCAATTAATATATAAATATATTTTCTATCATATAAAAACTCTAGAATAAATTTTATTCACAATTAGTTATAAACAAAGATAAATATTTGTATATAAAATATATAAATTAAATATATTAATTTAACTAAATAACCTATAATATCACAAGCATATTATTGAAAATAATATATATATATATATATATAAACGTACTCGTTTGCAATTATGTGTATTAATAATTATACAACTGGTATAGGTTCGTGAATCCGAGGCCAACCCTATACTTGTTCAATGATGTTATATGTATTTTTACTACAAAATACAATATGGTGAGTATATAGTCCCTTTTTAAACTTTAAATATTTTTGGGCTGAGAATACATGCGCTATTTTTATAAATGATTTACGTTATGGACACAAGTGACTAAAATTACGTTCTACATGGGTTAGAATCAAAAATCCCCTAGCTTGGTAACTTTAATTATTGGTTTATGAACTGGTAGGCGCGAATCCTAAAGATAGATCTATCGGGTTTTACACCCCCACCCAGATGTTGTTCTAGTAAACTAGAAGAACGGGTGTTTAGTACTTCGAGGTTAACGGAACGCACTTGATTCGGTGCACATATTATTATAACTCAGGGGTACACACTCTTGTTAAGGCTAGTTACCGGGTGCCCATTGCTTGGAATGCTTTTCATACACTTGCGAGTGTATTATGTTTATAAACTTTAAATCTTGTGGTTCATAGTTATAACACTGCTAGCATTAAACCTATATATCTCACCAACTTTATGTTGACTTTTTAAAGCATGTTATTCTCAGGTACGAGTTACGTCTTCCGCTGTGCATTTGCTCATGTTAAAGTTATTATTTGGAGTCGATCATCGCAATGGGACCAACTGTTGAAGACGTCGTCCGGGAGGATTAGTTCGGGTCTCTACAGTTGGTATCAGAGCGTTGGTCTTAGCGAACCAGGTCTTGCATTAGTGTGTCTGACTAGTAGTTATTAGGATACATTAATGAGTCTGGACTTTGACCGTGTCTATATGTCAAAAGTTTTGCTTATCATATTTAGTCGGAAATCATCTGCTTATCATCCTTAGGGATTGCCTGCTTAGTATTCTTAAGTCTAGATACGTCTTACTGCATTTATTGCATCGATAGTGTATAGACAAACTTCGTATCCTAGCGTATCTGTTGCTATAGACATTGCTTGACGAATTTCTAAGATTCTCCGCAAATCACGGGATTTTGAGTATTATAAATACATATGTAATTTATGTATTGAAGAATATCAAACCCAACTCCTATAATTTATCTCAAACCAAAAATTCATTCCCCGACTATACAATATGAACTCCGCGTCCAGTTCGAATTCCTCCGACTCCGACAGCTACGCTGATATGGATTTTCATTCGGGCTCCGAAGGCAGCGTCACTGGAATGGATCAACCAATATCCCATCATCTATTCTGGATGAATTGGGGATGGGTTCGTAGTGTACTAAATTATTGGAGACAAGAAGAAGGTGATCCCTTTCACCTACCGAATTGCCCTATTGACGACGAACCTGAAGCACTTATCGGCGAACCTGTTCGAGAAACCATTTTCTCTCTCATTTCTCGAGTATCTCGTCACGATTATATCCTATCCCATATTTCGGATCTTGTTCATTCGCTCACCCCAACCGTCAATCATCCTGGTGTACTAGCAGAAATTAACGAACTTCGCGCTCGTGTGACGGCTTTGGAGAACCTGGTGCGAAGGATACGAACACCAGCAGCAGCACCAGCAGCATAATCAGTACCACCATCATCAACGACGACAGTACCCTTATCATCTCTAAACCATAACCGCGCCGTAACTCTCAATATCACAATCTGTACCTCGAATATCAACATTACACGCCTCAATATCACCATTTATACTCGAGCATGATCTTCGTTCTACATATCGTTCTACATCGAATAATTTCGTTCTACGCATTGTTCTACCTCATTTATCTTCGTTCGACATGGCAATTATGTAATCTCTAATGCTTTAGAGATTATGTAATCTAGTATTAACGATAAATCAAATGAGTTTTGACTCGTTAAATCCATAATTATATCCTATGAAAATATATATGCAAGTATATTTTCATAAAGATTGTAATTAAAAATTCTTTCGTACAAACTATTAATGATGAAAATATTTTAACGGGTGGGTAGTACCCAAGGAATATTTAAAATTCACATTTACAAGTTACACTGTACATTCTTCGAATCTGATTCAACGGTCATCTATTATCCTACTTACAATCACCAATATTCGTATCCGCTCACTTCAGAATAACCATTTTCATTCAAATTTCATACTCGGATTTTGACCTATCAAGAATCCAACAAGTGGCATAAAGAAGAAAACATTGGACAAAATAAAATTTGTTAGAAACAGACGAATTAACTAATTGAAATATTGTTAAGGATTCCACGCTAACTGTTCCGGCTAACTGTTCCCAGCTAACTGATTAACATTTAATTTATCGCAATTTACATTCTCGCAATTTTATTTATCGTCATTTAATTTCTGTTATTTACTTTTATGCACTTTAAATAACGGGACACGTATGCAAGGTTTCGACTTATCATATCGACCCATCTATATATATATTTCGGAACAACCGTAGACACTCTATATGTGAAGGTGGGAGTTGGCTATACAGGGTCGGAGTTGATTCCAAAATATATATATACTTTGAGTTGTGATCGACACCGAGACCGGTACACGGGTCACGATACGTATTATTTAATTCGAATATTATATATATATATATATTATTAAACTATTGAACTATTGGATAATCGAACTAACAGACTGCTAACTATGGACAAGTAAAATTAATTAAAATATTGATTATAACATATGAAACTAAACAATTCTTCAAGTTTGCCACTTGATTTTACCCTAAACTTCATTCGTATCTTGACGATTATAATTCGCATTCAAATCCTTTCATGATTCTTGAAAATACCTCAATCAAGAAGTTGAACCGACCGCACTTCATCTACAGAAGAAGAGATCTATACACATGAAAAACTCTTGAACCCAAAGTCATAGTTTAACACGTACCGCGACGAATTCTTTAGCATTTATTAGCAAAAACAACTTTACGATTCCTTTTCAAAGTAGCCAATTTTGTCACAGCTTCAGCAGAACAACTTCGACCTTTCATTCGAATAAGTCTTATTATAACTTTGATATATACGATTGATTTTCCTCATCGTTACCGGGGAACCTTTCATACTCCGCCATGTTATCATCAGCATTTAATCATCTAAAAACACAATTCGCCCAAAAACACCTCGGATTGATAATCATTAAATGCAGAGGAAACAGTAAAATTTTAGATGGCCTAAATGGCCAAAAGTTTGATGATAAAGAAGGGAATGTTAGGAACGCTCGATAGAAAATTTAGTGCTGAAAAATGGATTGAGCTAACCGTGAAGGAAACAAAGAACAAATACAAGGAATGAACCTGCCTTCAAATAATGCAAATGATTCAGTGTCTGTTGAAATCGTCAGTATGAACCCTACTCTTTATTCTAAACTTTTTCAGATGAAATTATTCATCATCATCTTATCTTAGATATTATAAAGATATCTTCATATCTTCCATATTTCTAGAATCATTCCAATCTGTGATCATGTATCTCTACGTAAAATCTGCGTTATAAAATAAAAGAAACTATGTTAGTTTCTAAATTCTGAAACCTTCAAAATTTAAAATAGGAATGTTTTGAAGTAGTATTGGGAATTGATGCATGAATTAGTATAATATAATGAAACTTGATCAACTTCATTATATTACAGTAAGTCATGTTAAGTTTCTAATGGAATGTGATGATTCACAGTACCGTCATCATGTGCCATGTTACACGGCTCTTACATTCTATCTAATTCCGAAACATATTAAGAACAAATCATCTTGATAGTTCTATTTTCCTGGATATTCTGGTAATTTAACAAATCAAAATCATGGCATTACCATTCCTTTCTGAGAACATTAGCTATGTTCATTCCAAATCTTATACCTATGAATTTCGAACCACTGCTCGTTTGGCTTGAGGACGGGAGAAGGAAATGAAAGAATAAAACTCCAAAATAGAAACTAGAGTATAAATCGCAGCAAATAGGAGAAAGAGTAGAAGATGTGGGATATGGAAATAAGAAAACGGAAGAGGTAGATTTATAAGTGAAATATCCGACAGAGAAATCAAAACAGATTGCCACATTAAATCAAAGAAGATTCTGATCCCTAAAGAGCCAAATATTGTTACATAAAATTTTCTTTAAATTCCTTAAATTCTGGAAATCAATCTTAATCACGTCATCGGTTAAAACAATTCCATATTCACTCATTTCATTCTTTTGTGATAGCTTCACTCGTGCGCTTCACATGATCGAATCGTTTTATCTATAACTCTCCATCATGATAAAACTTCATTATTACTTCATACTCGTCACAAAAACATTCTTATTGTTATCCGTAACGACCTCTACCAAATTTCAGGGACGAAATTTCTTTAACAGGTGGGTACTGTAACGACCCGGAAATTTCCGACCAAATTTGAACCTTAAACTCTATATGTTTCCGACACGATAAGCAAAAACCCTAATGTTGAGTCTAGAAAAGTTGAAATCTATATTCGGACAGTCAGTTTACCCTTTGAATATTTCCGACGATTCACGAATAGGTGTTTGTAAATAAACATGTACATATAAATATATGTAACTAATACATGTATATTGTAATACATATATAGTGTATAAATATTAAATTAGATATTATAAAAAAAAAAATTTTGTAAACATTTTTAGATAAGTAATAACTTGTGATACTAATACATAAAATGTAATCGCAAATAAAATAAAGTTGTTATAATAATATTATTACTTTCATTATTAAAATAAATATCTGTATTAATAATATTATGTTATAAATATGAAACATGATATATACGTTATTATTTTCTTACTAGTAATATTATTATCATTAATAATATAAATAATTATATAAATAATATAATATTATCATTGTTATAATTAGTAGAAAAATTATAATGTTAGATATTATGATAAATATTAGTATCATTATTATAATTATAATTACTATAAAATTATAGCTATTATTATCAATATCATTAATAATAATATTACAATTATTATCATTATTATAAATATGATTTTAGTTATTATTATAATTATTATCATTTATAGCATTTACAATATTACTATATTAATAGTATTAATAATATTGGTGTTTCTATTGTATTATTTTGTATTATTAATATAAATATTAATAATTAGTATTAATTTTATTATTATTATTAATATTAATATTATTTATATACTTATTATTATTAGTATTAATGTTATTAATAATACATGTAAATGTTATTAAATTATAAACAGAAACAAATATACAGGATACAGTACATATATATATATATTAAATGTATATATATATAGTAAATACGTATACAGGTATTGAGGAATATATATACGGTACAGATACTTGGTATATAAAAACTGTATACACATATTTACAGATAATCTACGTAGTTTATATATCACTTTCAAGTCTGTTCAATTTGTCTCCTTAATTGGTTATCATGTCGATTTCAAACATTACTGAATCCATTTTAAGATCCAAACCCTGTTAAATCAATTCCAGCTGTAAGAAATATTTTGTTCGTTTCTGATTTTTTTTTTTATTTTGCTGAACGACCCATTACAATATAAAAACCGGCAATTTCTCTTTGGTATTAGGAATTCTTTCGGTATCTGAATACTCTTAACAAACACAATCCTTATCAGATCGTTTTATTTATCAATTTAATCAGATGGAATTAAGAATAACAAGAACGGCCCTGTTCTTGGGTTGTTTATCCAAAAAGCTTGATTTCTAATGAATTTTAAAATTTAGAAGTGCAATTATGTTTGAAATCAAACACTTAAACTATCTGGAAAATATCAAAGTCCAATTTTTATTATTGAACTGAATTCTCAAGTTAAAGTTTTGAATTTAAAAAGTCGATGAATATTCTTTAATTGAATTCAGCTTTTCTGTTATGATTTAAGAAAAATTGAGAATTGAGAACGATTATATAAACGATTCCAGACATATTTCGAGTAGAAACTTTTGTGTAAAACTTCATTAAAATCGAAATCAATGGTTGAGGTGGACTCTTGAGTTCGAACTGCTGCTACTGCTATTATAAATTTTTTTTTTATTTATCTCAAACAACCATAAGACGTTTCTGTTTCAAGATAGTAATAAGGTTCAAGCCGTGACTTCTCTTTTTGGTTTAAGGAAATTATTTGGTCGATCACAGTTTTAGAGGAAGAAGAAGATAGAAATAGAATACGGGTTATAAACCTTTCGGTTGAGTTTAAATCAGAAAAACGTAAACAGAGCAGTGGTATGGGAGAGCTTTGGTTAAACGGGAGGTCGCGGGTTCGAAGCTTTGGTTAAACGGGAGGTCGCGGGTTCGAGTCCTGAAGATGATTTTTTTTAAAAAGGCCTTTACATATGGAGGTAGTTACCATTACTAAGTTCATTATCATTATTATCTTTATTTTTATGATTATTATTATTAATAATATTATTATTATTATCTTTAATATATTTAGTACTAATGTTGTTATTAGTATTATTATTATTAATATCACTAATTATTATCAATAATATTTCGAATAAATATTCATATATAAGGTTTTGTCACCATAATATTTGTAATACATATTAAAATATATTTTTTTAAATGGTACTAATTAAGTTATAAAAGATGGCAATTAATATATAAATATATTTTCTATCATATAAAAACTCTAGAATAAATTTTATTCACAATTAGTTATAAACAAAGATAAATATTTGTATATAAAATATATAAATTAAATATATTAATTTAACTAAATAACCTATAATATCACAAGCATATTATTGAAAATAATATATATATATATATATATAAACGTACTCGTTTGCAATTATGTGTATTAATAATTATACAACTGGTATAGGTTCGTGAATCCGAGGCCAACCCTATACTTGTTCAATGATGTTATATGTATTTTTACTACAAAATACAATATGGTGAGTATATAGTCCCTTTTTAAACTTTAAATATTTTTGGGCTGAGAATACATGCGCTATTTTTATAAATGATTTACGTTATGGACACAAGTGACTAAAATTACGTTCTACATGGGTTAGAATCAAAAATCCCCTAGCTTGGTAACTTTAATTATTGGTTTATGAACTGGTAGGCGCGAATCCTAAAGATAGATCTATCGGGTTTTACACCCCCACCCAGATGTTGTTCTAGTAAACTAGAAGAACGGGTGTTTAGTACTTCGAGGTTAACGGAACGCACTTGATTCGGTGCACATATTATTATAACTCAGGGGTACACACTCTTGTTAAGGCTAGTTACCGGGTGCCCATTGCTTGGAATGCTTTTCATACACTTGCGAGTGTATTATGTTTATAAACTTTAAATCTTGTGGTTCATAGTTATAACACTGCTAGCATTAAACCTATATATCTCACCAACTTTATGTTGACTTTTTAAAGCATGTTATTCTCAGGTACGAGTTACGTCTTCCGCTGTGCATTTGCTCATGTTAAAGTTATTATTTGGAGTCGATCATCGCAATGGGACCAACTGTTGAAGACGTCGTCCGGGAGGATTAGTTCGGGTCTCTACAATTTAGGGCTTTCATCATTCCCGGATTCACCGTATCGTGCTCTACGCGTTCATACTAATCATTTCTCGATTAGGGTATAAACCCTAACCCTAGAACTTTTTATTTTTCATTATTTTTCTGTTTTTGATGTTTATTTTGATAGTATGTTAGTTACTTGTTATTGTATTAATAATTGTATGCGTAGAATTGCTCAAAAACACATGTTTTCGGTTTGATTTAATTGGGACAGCAGCTTTTTGTTTAATTCTGGAATTGTGACTGATATAAAGGTGAAAATAAAATATTTAGATGAGTTCCTCTCATCAAGACATTAATTTTAGACTCCGAATTCATGTCGGTTCGATTTTCGGAGCCCTAGATATGATTAAAATGGCATTTGATTAAGATTGAAATGTGATATTGATATGAACCAGGTTTGGTCCGACTTTGAGGCCATATTTGGTGTCTTTAGGGTGTGTTAGTATGTTAGGATTGAAGGTGGGATGAACTTTCATGTTCGGGTCACCTAAATCCGAGCCACGAGTCACCCGTTATGACTAAAACACGTTTTTGATTGAATTGAAGTTCCAAGTTGTGTCATGGCTGATCACCACGACTTGTGGACTGTTCTTGGTGTATTCTTGAGTGCATCAATATGTCGGGTGGTTTGCTTAGGCGGAGATATTTATAAGGCTCGGCGAAAACTGATTCCCGGGACTCAAGATACGACCCGATGAACTTTTGATTTAAACTCATGGTTAATTATTAAAACTTATGATATAAATAATTACTTTCATTATTATTTAATTACTTATGATATAAGAAGTAATTATTATTATTTAAGACTTATGATATATATTTATTATATCATTTAATTATTACTTATGATTTAATTAACATTTTAATTAAACTTATGATTAATAATACTTTTATTATTAATGGAAAATACTTGTGATAAGTATCAAACTTTTATTATGAGATTATTATTATAAGACTTATAATAAGGATTAATTAATTATTTAATTATTATAAGGCTTATTTATTATTTAATTATAAATTAATTATTAAATACTTATGATTTAATAATTATAATTAGAAACTTATGATATGATTAATAATTCATTATTAATTAATAATACTTATGATAAGATTTAAAATTTATTATTAATTAATAATACTTATATTATGATTAATATTTAATTAATTAATTAAATACTTATGCTATACTAATTATATCATTTAAACTTATGTTAACTTTAATAATTCAATTTAAGTTAATTAAACTTATGTTATGACATAATTATTCACATTTGACTTTAATTAACACTATAACCTATACTATTATTATAACTTACACTTTTAAAATTAATGTTGACTATGTTTGACCAAGGTTGACTTTTGAGTTGACTTTTGGTTGACTTTGACTTTCAGTTGACTTTTGTTGACTTTCTAATTAAGGAAACTTTCTTAACTTATAAACTTTCCAAAAATAGCAACTTTCTAAATATAGAAACTTTCCAAAAATAGAAACTTTCCAAAAATAGAAACTTTCCAAAAATGGAAACCTGCTAAAAATAGAAAGTGTGTGTCCGTACGCTGTTCCGATCAAACCGATGCATGTTGAGTATTGTTCTATGTATACTTGCAACATGTACAATAGCTATCATACTAAGACTTGACCTAAGTTAGTTATTTATATCGACCTGCTTTATTTATAGGTCAGCGTTGTGATCATTCCTGATCACTTTACTTCATTTGTTGTTCGCATATTTGTGTGGTTACTTCGTTTGCTATTAAGGTGAGTCATAGTCCCTTTTTTCTATTTTAACTCTTTTGGGATGAGAATACATGCAATTTATTTTATATTTTGGACACAAGTGGAAGTTGATTTAAATTATTCAATGTGAGTTGAACAAAAATATTCCCTAGTCTGGTAACTGTAATCACTGGTTTCTACTGGTGAACGCGAATCCTACGGATAGATCTATCGGGTTTGACAACCCCATTTCGAGCTAGTCGCGCTAGCAATTTATAATCAGAATGTTTAGTACTTCGTATGTTGTTGTAGATACACTTGTTCGGTGTATATTATTTATTGTGTTTGGCAAGGGTAAATAAATGGTTAAGTGGTTACCAGGTGGCTCACGAAAAATGGAATAATGTTTTTATATGTTTTCTAGCATATAATTTTGTGATCCAAAAAGGAGTTTTTATGTTTTCAAACAAATTTATTAGTGATATAAATGGTATCTTAATAAATTATATGTTTTGTTAATAACTTAATTAATATTTTTATTTTATATGCCTCTAAATAAATAATTAATATTTATTATAAGAATATTAATATAGTTTTTGTTAAATATATTTTTATATAACTAATTTTTCTTGTAATAATAATAATAATATTAATAGTAGTATTGATAATAATAATATAGCTATAATAATAATAATAATAATAATAATAATAATAATAATAATAATAATAATACTAGTAGTAAAAATGATAATAATAATAATAATAATAATAATAATAATAATAATAATACTGTTAAAAATAATAATATTAATGTTAAAAATAATAATAATAATGATAATAAAAATAATGATAATAATAATAATAATAATAATAATAATAATAATAATAATAATAATAATAATAATAATAATAATAATAATAATAATAATAATAATAATAATAATAATAATAATAGTTTTAATGACAGTAAAATGATAATTTTATTGAAAATCATAATTTTAATATTAAAGATATTTTTAATAATAAAATGATAATTTTAATAATAATAATAATAACGATAATATTAAAAATGATAATAATAATAATAATAATTCTAATAATGATACTTATATTGATAATAATAATAATAATAATAATAATAATAATAATAATAATAATAATAATAATAATAATAATAATACTTATAATAATAATAATAATACTTATAATAATAATAATAATAATAATAATAATAATAATAATAATAATAATAATAATAATAATAATAATAATAATAATAATAATAGTAAATAATAATACTACCTTAAAAAGATAACAAATATGTTTCGCATGTTTGTTTGTTTGTTCGATTAGGAAAGACAGAAAAATAAGTGTAGCAGGAACATACCATAGTAAATGGGTTTCGCTTTGTTGGCCATGTTTGATCAAAGGAATGAAACGGAACATATGTAAGTTAGTAGTTGGCGGTTAATGGTGACGATTATGGTTGTATCTTGGTCTTGTCTAGCAGTAGCAAACAAGTAAACTAATTTGGTACTTGGTTAAAACAGAAAACTAGTAACCGGATGGTGTTCATGGTGGTTGTTGATGAAGGTGAGGTAGATATGATCTTCGAACGGTAGCCAAGGGTGATCGAAAGTGTTGATTTGCAACTGTAGTAGAAAACGAACTAGCAGCTCAAAGTGTGTTCGGTTTTGGTGTTCTTCGACAGTAGCAAGTAACCGAGATGAATTGAAGGTGATCTAGTGATGGTCTTAATGATGGGTTGGTAACCATGGTGTTTTGCGGGTGGATGATGGTGTTTTAATGGTTGTCCGAAGTTGATGATATATGTTTGAAGAATGTAGGTTTGGTTATGCAGTGAAAACCTTTTGTATCTCTATGTCTATGTATAATATATAATACATACATACATACATACATACATACATACATACATACATACATACATACATACATACATACATACATACATATATATATATATATATATATATATATATATATATATATATATATATATATATATGAATTTGAGATGGAGATAGTGGAGGAAATAACAAAATCAGTTACATGATTTCAATTAACTACAGTAATGATAAGATTGAAATTGATAACCGAGAGTGAAAGTATAATATAATATAATTATAATATAATTTAAAATATAAACGTGTGATTAAGTTAGCCGTCGTCTACTATTTCATTCACGGACTGAAATTCGTGCTCCGTTGATAATGGACAAAAGTACACAGAAAAATCCTAAATTTTTATATTAAGCATCTTTACTCATTCTAATCATTATTTTATAAAAACGGTCATTAATTGTTTAAAACTATTAAATCAACTGTCCGCGCTCGATCCCATGTAAAATGTTAAAATTTAATAATTAGGTCCTAAATTGAAAGGACCCGTTCATATACATTATAAACGATTCACAATAGTTGATTACATTGCGAGGAATTTGACCTCTATATGATACATTTTACAAACATTGCATTCATTTTTAAAAGACAAACTTTCTTTACATCGAAAATTGACAGGCATGCATACCATATCATAATATCCACTATCCAACTATAAATTGATTTAATAATAATCTTTGATGAACTCAATGACTCGAATGCAACGTTCTTCGAAATATGCTATGAAAGACTCCAAGTAATATCTTTAAAATGAGCAAATACACAGCGGAAGATTTCTTTAACACCTGAGAATAAACATGCTTTAAAGTGTCAACCAAAAGGTTGGTGAGTTCATTAGTTTATCATAATCATTTATTTCCATCATTTTAATAGACCACAAGAATTTCATTTCCAGTTCTCATAAATATACGTCCCATGCATAGAGACAAAAATAATCATTCATATGGTGAACACCTGTTAACCGACATTAACTAGATACATATAAGAATATCCCCTATCATTCCGGGATCCTCCTTCGGACATGATATAAATTTCGAAGTACTAAAGCATCCGGTACTTTGGATGGGGTTTGTTAGGCCCAATAGATCTATCTTTAGGATTCGCGTCAATTAGGGTGTCTGTTCCCTAATTCTTAGATTACCAGACTTTAATAAAAAGGGGCATATTCGATTTCGATAATTCAACCATAGAATGTAGTTTCAATTACTTGTGTCTATTTCGTCAAACATTTATAAAAGCGCGTATATTCTCAGTCCCAAAAATATAAAGGGTAAAAAGGCAAATGAAACTCACCATACTGTATTTCGTAGTAAAAATACATATAACGTCATTGAACAAGTGCAAGGTTGGTCTCGGATTCATGAACCTAAATTAATTATATATATTTATGTGTTGGTCAATATTTGTCTAACAAATTAGGTCAAGTCATAGTGTACCACAATCCTAATGCTCGAGACTAATATGCAAAAGTCAACAAAAGTAAATTTGACTCAAAATAATTTTCAAAAATCTATACATGATTAATATATAGTTTAAATATCGTCGTTTTATATTTTTAAATATTTTTAAAAGATTTATTAGAGTAAATAATATAATTTATTTATTAATAAATAAAATTTTATATTAAATTTATATAATAAAATATACTTTTATATATATTAAGTAATAAAATTTATAGGGTTCATTTAATATCATAAAGATAATATGATAGGTATTATTAAAGTAAGTTATTACACGTAGTAAAATATGTTTGTATCACATATTTATTTGATAAAATAATATCTATAATGATAGTAAGTAAAAGTTATATTATTTGTAATAATAATTATTATTATAAAAATATCAATATTTATAATTACTAAGATGACATTATGATAAAACGATAATTCTAATTATGATAACTTTAATATTTACGATAATTTTTAATATTATCTTTAAAATAATAATTCTATTTAAAATAATAATAATAATGATATTTTATAGTAACAATGACATTTCTATTAAAATGATAATTTTTGTTAAAATGATAGTTTTAATACTAACGATACTTTTAATAATAATAGTAATGATAAAAATAATAAGAACGATAATTTTATCTAAATCAATATCTTATAATATTTTAATTTCATCATGATACTCTTACTCATTATTTCCTAATCGTTTCGTTTAATAGCTTTTAATCGTCTTTTATATCGTGCTCATAATAATGATAATAATAGTAATCAAAATAATTAGGTGTTACAAATATTTGTTTTAATTACACTAATATTAATAATGATAGTTACTATAACATTATTAACAATAATACTAATAATTATCTTAATGATAATATAGTAATAATAATAATAACAATAACAATAACCATTTTTAAATAATGATATATATATTAATAATGATAATAATAATAATAATAATAATACTAATAATAATAATAATAATTGGATAATAATAATAATACTAATTATAACTTTAACGATAATAACGATAGTAATAATAAATAAATAAAAATAACAATTTTTAATGATAAATCCCTTTTATTGATAAAGATAATAATAATGATAATAATAAGATAAAACTAGAACGACGATAAAAACGACGATAATAATAATCATTTTTAATAAAAATATCGAAAATTCAATTGATTATAACTTCTAATCCATTCATCGAAACCATTCGATATCTAAAGGAAAAGTTCTTAATTTTTCGCTAGCTTTCCAAGGACTTGCATATCTTATACCTTATCTCAACTGCAAGTGTAACTAATTCAAGATTCAACCTAACCTTTCTAAGGGCAATATCAAAAGTACAAGCATGCATAATCCTAAATACTCGAGCACTAGTCAGGGATACACTATTAGTATGTAAAAGTTAAATTATGAGTACTCACGTATCAATATTGAGATTCAATATTGCAGGAAAGGTACGTAGACGCAACGGAAATGATAAACACTATATTGACCTCACGAGCATACCCATGAACCATACTCAATCACCTCCATAGCTATAACCCATAATTTCCTTAATCCTATCCTACTCAAAAAACAATTTCGAAATCACTTGGACAGCACTCCGTCGTAATATTTTATGTATACTAATAATATCTTGAAATAATACGGAGTAAATATATATATGTAAATCGATTGAGAGAGTTTAGAGAAAAATATTTTCAAGTTTCTATGAAATAATGAAACCTATTGAATTCTATTTATAATAGATTTTTGAATTATTAAAGTGAATTATTAAAGTATGAATTATTAAAGTGAATTATTAAAGTATGAATTATTAAAGTAAATTATTAAAGTATGAATTATTAAAGTGAATTATTAAAGTATGAATTATTAAAGTGAATTATTAAAGTTAAAGTAAAGTAAAAATAAAGTAAAGGTAAAGTTTAAGTATAGTAAAAGTATAAAACTATGTACGTATAATACGCGTATAAATATATATAATATTAATTTAAATCGTTATATATATTTAATAAAATAAAATATAAATATCGTTATCTTTATCATACTAGTTAAGTAATGAGTTGTCAAAAGTGGTTCTAGATATTTATAAAAGTTATATACGTTTTAATAATAAATTTCTTTTTAAACTGAAAACGTTTTTGTACGTTTGAAACTAAATAGATCAATCGAGTCTTTATGAGATTCAATCTTCCACTATCCTTTATCTAGTTCTCAATGATTGACAATTTGTTCTTATTTATAAATCAATTTACCATTTTTCGAATATTGTTAAAATGGAAAGATTTCTCAAATCAACGTGGGCCTTTCAACAGAGACTTGTAATCATAATTCAATATATCTGATAATTCAATCATTTGATCTTATCTTCTAATTCCATTGATAAACATTTTGAAACAGATACAATCATATAAAGTATTTAATCTAATATTTTGTTTACGTTTCAAGTTATAATATATATACACATATACATATATAATCATATTCGTTTAATGGTTCGTGAATCGTTGGAACTTGGTTGAAGTTGAATGAATGTATGAACATAGTTTAAAATTCTTGAAATTTAACTTAACAAATATTGCTTATCGTGTCGAAAATATATAAAGATTAAAGTTTAAATTTGGTTGGAAATTTCCGGGTTGTCACATAAATATACTATTAGTAAAGCTATAAATTATATAACTATTTCTCAGATCACCGTTTATTTTAAAATCACATAAGTTCGAATTAAAATTCTCTAAATAATAATCAAAACGTCCAACGAGTATTACAATTATTAAATAATTATATTTGATATACTCTCTCTATATATATAGATTTATTTGATTAAAATTTTTAATTATATCGTATATCATTTTATATTTTTCTGGTCTAACGATTAAATCGTATATTATTATTATAAGTTATTATTATATATTTATACATATTTTTATATTTATATTTATATGTATACACATTTAATTACAAATAATGGTTCGTGAATCATCGAGATTGGTCGAAGTTAAATGAATGCAAGAAAATTGTTCAAAAATTTTGAGACTCTAGATAACAGACTTTGCTTATCGTATCAGAATTATGAAATCATATAGAGAATTAAGTTAAAAATAAGTCAAAATTTTCCGGGCCATGACAGTATTTACCCGTTAAAGAAATTTCGTCCTGAAATTTGATGGAGGTCGTCATGGCTAACAATAAGAATGTTTTCATGACGAATATGAGTTGATAAATAGAGTTTTATCATCATTGAGTAATATGGATAAAATAATTCGATTACTCGAGGAGTACGAGTGAAGCTATCGTAAAAGAATGAAATGAAGAAAATAAAGATTCGTCTTAACTTTTGATGTAGTCACGGTTGATTTCCGGAATTCATGGGATTTAGAGAAAATATTCTAAGCAGAAAGGAAATGTATTAGCACAATTAATTAGCAAACTGCCAGAATCACGGAAAGGATAGAATTATCATGAAAATATGTGCTTGATATGTTTAGAGGTTAAATAGAATGAAAGAGTTATGTAACATGGTACATGATGACGGTATTATCTGTGAATCATCACGTTCCATTAGAAATTCAGCATGACTTACTATAATATAACCACGTTGGCCAGGCGCCATTATATTATACTAACTCATGCTTCAATTCCCAACACTTCTCTAGGAAATCATTCATAATTTAAACTCGAATTTTACATAATATAGAAACTAAAACAGTTTCCTTTATGATGTAATATAGATAGCACGAATAGATAAATAATTTCGGACAAGGATAGCTGTGAAGGTATCCTCAAGAATATCGAAGATATTTAAAACGGAAGATACGATGATATTTTATAATTTTTAAAGTACCTGAAATTAAAGGATGATGCAGAAACTTTTTCTGCAAAGAATTGAAATAAGTAGGAAGAAAGACATTCGCTGAAGATTTCATCAGACACTGAAACATATGGGTTCTTTGAATACAGGTTTAGTCCTTGTGATTTGTCCACAGTCTCCTTCATGGTTTGCTCAATTCGTTTTTTGTTACCAAGTTTTCTATTGAGCATTTCCAACACTCCATTCTTTATCATCAAACTTTTGGCCATTAAGACCATCTACAGCTTTTGCTGCTTCATTAGCATGCAATGTTACCATATCTGAATCATTGGTTATCAATCCGAGGTGTTTCAAGAATTTTGAAGGGTTTGAACGCAGATTGTAATCGTCAAGATACATATGATGTTTAAGATGAAATCAAGTGGCAAACTTGAAGAAATGTTTAGTTTCATATGTTATAATCAATATTTTAATATGTTTTAATTGTCCAATGTTAGTAGTCCAATGTTAGTAGTCCAATAGTCCATATATAGTTTAATATATAATCTTCGAATTAATTAAGACGTATTGTATTGCCTAAGACTCAATCTCGACTCATTGTACAAATATTGTCTTTGAAGTAATCTCGACGTATTGTGCACATGTGTCTTACGATTGATCCGACATATTGTATATGTATTGTCTTAATTAATTATATTATATTGTCTCAGGTTTAACCAAGACTAGTATATTATGACAGTATTTAAATGATGATAGTTAAAGTGCGTAAAATAAATAACATTATTTAAATGACGATAAGTAAAATTGCGAATATTAAAATTGCGATAATTAATTGCGATAATTAAAATGTCAATAAATAAAATGTAATAAGGATATAGTCATAACGGATATAGGAACAGTTAGCTAGGATATTGTTAGCGTGGATTCTTAACAAAATTTCACATAGTTAATTAGTTTGTTTCTAATCAATTTTTATTCTGTCAATAATTTCTTCATTATGCCACATGTTGAATCTTGACTTGGATTCTGATTTGTCAAAATTCGAATATGTAATTGAATTTGAATGAAAATGATTGCTCTTTGGGGAACGGATACGTATGTATGTGGATATAGGTAAGATAGTAAAAGGCTATTGAATCAGAATTGAAGGATGTACAGTGTAATGTATTAATGTGAAGTCTAAATATTTCTCGGGTATTACCTACCCGTTAAAATATTCTCATCATTAACAGTTTGTACAAAAGAATCTTTGATGTAGAACGATACGTAGAACGATACATAGAACGAAGATAATCGATGTAGAACGAAGATAATCGATGTAGAACGATATGTAGAACGAAGATTATGCTCGAGGTATAGATTGTGATGTTGAGGCGTGTGATGTTAATGTTGATGTTGTTGGTACAAGTGTTGATACTGATGATACTGTTGGTGTCGGTGATGTTGCTGGTGCTTGTAAGTTTTGTATCATATTCTCCAAAGCCACAACTCGAGCGCGAAGCTCGTTGACTTCTTTTATTACTCCGGGATGATTGGCAGTTGGAACGATCGAATGAATAAGATTTAGAATCTGAGATAGTGTATAATCATTGCGAGATATCCTGACAATGAGGGTGAAAATGTTGTTTTGGATTGGTTTGCCGGTGAGTGCTTCAGGTTCATCGCCAAGAGGTGAATTCGTTTGGTGGAAAGGATCGCCTTCTTCTCGTCTCCATTGATTAAGTCGACTACGAACTCATCCCCAATTCATCCAGAATTGATGATGGCTAATTGGTTGATCTATTTTGGTTACACTGCTTTCGGAGCTCAGGTGGATATCTATATCGGAATAGCAATCGGAATAGATATCGAAATCTGAGGAACTTGAACTAGTTGCGAGTTCCATCTTGCACGATCAGATAAAGGATTTATGAAATGATTTTCGGATATAGGACACCTATATATAATACAGAAGATCCCGTAGATTACGGAGGAACTTTCGGGAGCTATCAGGCAAAGTTTACAGTTACAGATACGCTAAGCTATGAATTTATCTATACACTATCTATGCAATCAATGCAGTAAGACGTGTCTAGACTATGAATGATAAGTAGGTAATTTTCGACAAGAAATGATAAGCAAAACTTTTGATATGCAGACACGGTCGAAGTCCAGACTCACTAATACATCCTAACAATATCCGGTTAGACACACTAATGCAAGACCTGGTTCGCTAAGATCCCTGCTCTGATACCAATTGTGATGACCCGTCCAAATCCACCTGGACGAACACATCAACATCTGGTCCCATTTTGAGGTACTGACCTCTATATGATACGTTTTACAAGCATTGCATTCATTTGAAAAGACAAACTCATTTCAAAATATAACCTTTCTATACAAATGATATTTGATACCCATAATATGAATGACTCATAATAGTCTTTTTTAACTCAAACGACTTGAATGCAACGTCTTTTGAAATATGCATGAATGACTCCATGTAACATCTTTAAAATGAGCAAATGCATAGCGGAAGATTTCTTTAATACCTAAGAATAAACATGTTTAAAAGTGTCAACCAAAAGGTTGGTGAGTTCATAGGTTTATCATAAACAATAAAATTCAGTAATTTTGATAAACCACAAGATTTAAACATGCTTGGCACAAATGGGTCCGTATCCTATACCCACATGTAATGTCCATGTGATTTCTTTTAAATACTGTACGAAACTATTTTTCAAAATTTTTAATAACCGTACACATATCTCGTGTACAAAATATCATACACATAACCTGTGTATAAAAATCATTCTCTCTATATATAACCTTGCTTGGTAACCGACCTTAACATTTATTGTGCATAAAGAATATTCCCAAAACATACAGGCGTAAAGCAATCAGTATGATAAACACAGAATCATTCCGTATGTTTAATATATAGTCCTCGAAGTACTAAAGCATCCGTAACCCGGATGGGGGTGTCAGTTCCCGTAGATCTACCTTTAGGATTCGCGTCAATTAGGGGCCATTTCCCTAATTCTTAGGTTACCAAGCTATAATAATCAGGGGGAAATATTAGGTATAATAACCAACAAAACTTCTCGTCTGTATAATAATTCATTCGAGGAATGTTTTGCTTGTGTCTATCTCGTCAAACATTTATAAAAGCATTGCATGTATTCTCAGCCCAAAAATATATATTGCAACAGCATTTAATAAAAAGTGATCAAATGAACTCACGATACTGTATTTCGTAGTAATTATGCATATGACGGCACTGAACAAGTGCAGGGTCGGCCTCGGATTCACGAACATATATCAGTTATATATATATTAACACATATAATTTTAATCGAACAAATTTATATATTATTAGTGATACAAATGGTATCTTAATAAATTAGTTAATATATTTATTTTATATGCTTTTAAATAAATAATTAATAATTAATATTTATTATAATAATATTAATATAGTTTTTGTTAAATATATTTTTATATAACTACTTTTTATTGTAATAATAATAATATTAATAGTAGTATTGATAATAATAATATTGTTATAATAATAATAATAATGATAATAAAAATAATAATAATAATAATAATAATAATAATAATAATAATAATAATAATAATAATAATAATAATAATAATAATAATAATAATGATACTAGTAGTAAAAATGATAATAATAATAATAATGTTAAAAATAATAATATTAATGTTAAAAAAATAATAATAATGATAATAAAAATAATGATAATTCTACTAATAATAATAATAATGATAGTTTTAATGATAATAAAATGATAATTTTAGTGAAAATAATAATTTTAATATTAAAGATATTTTTAATAATAAAATGATACTTTTAATAATAATAATAATAATAATAATAATAATAATAATAATAAAAATAACGATAATACCCAAGACCTCTAGCTAACCCGCCACTCAACCAAACCAACTGCTCTGATATTGTTTTTCTAAATTATTCTTAACTTAAATTTATATAACCCGTACGAATCTGTTACCATTTTCTCAACATTATCATCTAGATCATCACGTCATCACCATTTATTCAAGTTCTTTGGCCCAAAAGAAGAACTACGTATCGGCCCAACAACTTAAACCAGGTTCACGGCCCAATAGATCTAGTTCTCAAGGCCCAATCTCTAGAGCAAGTAACCGATCGATATTTGTAGGGTTTTATCGTTAGAGTATTAAACGAAAACGAGGTATTAACAGTTATTATTATTATCCCATCATTAAACCATCATCATCACATCATCTTCCATTATAATAGCGTAAATTAATAGTGGATCGTGACAGGTATTTGGTCTGTGACTTTCTATTTGTTTTAACAAATTGCACAATTCTTTAATGAATTAATATTTCCTTTCTTTATAAGCTGTCGGCCAAAAGGAAAAGAAAAGAACGTGTGCAGTTTAGATTGTTGATTAGAAGCAGAAACACAAGTTTACAATAGCAACGATGGTTGGATGGCGGTTTGTGAGGTAACGATGGTGGTTATTCATGGCCATTGGGTTCGAATTGTAGATGGTGGTTTCATCAGAAAATAGGAATAAAGTGCAGCATTTAATCTGTTAACTAGGTGTTTAATGATGGAGTTTATGTGATGGTTGTCATATCAGAGAAGGGTGGTGACAGTTGATTGATTAAAATAGAAAAGTCGAGCAGCAACAAAACAGTAGGAACAAAAATTAGAATTGGTTGATGGTGGTGTGGCTGTTTGGTTTTCAAAACAGAAACAGTAACAGTAGCATCAAAATAGCAGTAAACAATGGTGTTGGGTGGCGGTTTGCGGTGGTTTAATTTTAAGAGAGAGAAGAGAGAGAGAGAGAGGGGTGGAGATAGGGTTGTAGTGGTGATTGAAATGGGTGGAGGATGCTGGTGGTTGTTGGGTTCACGAAGGTGAAAGTGGCTGTTTAGTTGGATGGTTTAAGGTGGTGGTTCTAACAATCATAACCAAAATAAAATAACAAGAACCCGATTTAAGATGTTTGTTTGTTCGATTACGAAAGATAGAAAAAAATAAGTGTAGCAGGAACATACCATAGTAAATGGGTTTTTCTTTGTTGGCCATGTTTGATCAAAGGAATGAAACGGAACATATGTAAGGTAGTAGTTGGCGGTTAATGGTGATGATTGAATTTGTCGTGGAGGTGGTGGAGAGAGGTGACGGTTATGGTTTTATGGTGGTCTTGTCTAGCAGTAGCAAACAAGTAAACTAATTTGGTACTTAGTTAAAACAGAAAACTAGTAACTGGATGGTGTTCATGGTGGTTGTTGATGAAGGTGAGGGTGATATGATCTTCGAACGGTAGCCAAGGGTGATCGAAAGTGTTGATTTCCAACTGTAGTAGAAATCGAACTAGCAGCTCAAAGATTGTTCGGTTTTGGTGTTCTTCGACAGTAGCAAGTAACCGAGATGAATTGAAGGTGATCTAGTGATGGTCTTAATGATGGGTTGGTAAACATGGTGTTTTGCGGGTAGATGATGGTGTTTTAATGGTTGTCCGAAGTTGATGATCTATGTTTGAAGAATGTAGGTTTGGTTATGCAGTGAAAACGTTTTGTATCTCTATGTCTCTGTATAATATATATATATATATATATATATATATATATATATATATATATATATATATATATATATATATATATATATATATATATATATATATATATATATATATATATATATATATATATATATATATATATATATATATATATGTATATATGTATATATATGAATATGAGATGGAGATAGTGGAGGAAATAACAAAATCAGTTACATGATTTCAATTAACTAAAGTAATGATAAGATTGAAATTGATAACCGAAAGTGAAAGTATAATATAATAATAATTATAATATAATTTAAAATATAAACGTGTGATTAAGTTAGCCGTTGTCTACTATTTCATTCACGGACTGAAATTCGTGCTCCGTTGATAATGGACAAAAGTACACAGAAAAATCCTAAATTTTTATATTAAACATCTTTACTCATTCTAATAATTATTTTATAAAAACGGTCATTAATTGTTTAAAACTATTAAATCAACTGACCGAGCTCGATCTCAGGTAAAATGTTAAAATTTAATAATTAGGTCCTAAATATACTTTTAGTAAAGCTATAATTTATATAACTATTTCTCAAATCACCGTTTATTTTAAAATCACATAAGTTCGAATTCAACTTCTCTAAATAATAATCGAAACGTCCAACGAGTATTACAATTATTAAATAATTATATTTGATATACTATATATATATATATATATATATATATATATATATATATATATATATATATATATATATATATATATATATAGATTTATTTGAATAACAATTTAATTATATCGTATATCATTTTATATTTTTCTGGTCTAACGATTAAATCGTATATTATTATTTTCAATTATTATTATATATATACATATATTTATATTTATATTTATATTTATATTTATATTTATATTTATATTTATATGTATACACATTTAATTACAAATAATGGTTCGTGAATCGTCGGGAATGGTCGAAGTTAAATGAATGCAAGAAAATTGTTCAAAAATTTTGAGACTCTAGATAACAGACTTTGCTTATCGTGTCAGACTTATGAAATCATATAGAGAATTAAGTTAAAAATAATTCGAAATTTTTCGGGCCGTGACATAACTGAAGGGTTACCGAGTTTTTCCCACTCATTTGTATGACAGGACGTGCCTAGTCGCTCAACCGTCGAGATGGCTAATCAACTTTCTTTCCATCATTGTTTTGCATGTGCATGTAACAATATTTGCTAGATTTTTACAAAAACACTTCATTTTTTAATTTTAGTGTTCGACATACTAAAGTATTTATTTATTTTTTTAAACGGCTATTTCAACATCGAATACTCTCATTTGTCATCCACACACGAGTTAGGAGGAAACTCTTCACACATCATCGCTACATTGGATACCCGGTGTGCTTTGGATTAAACCGAGTGGCTTAGGACATACACATTTATTCATCACAACAAAATTCTTGAGAAAACCTATCCCTGGATTTGAACATGCGCCAATTAGGATTCAGATCCTATCTGGAGCTTATACCACTCAGACAATGTATCGGTAGTAGCACATTTGTAATATTCGCACAATAATTGCGCATAAAGCTGCAGATTGTTCATCATGCACAAGGCATGAGAATAAGGTGCAACATGCCAATATCGTTACATACGGGATATGGTGATCATACATTTTAAGATTATTTATATATATATAAATTGTGGTAAATGGTGTCACCATTTCATTGGCTAACACCAAACGTTAACAGTAACTGCTACCCATATCCTTCAAACTATGATTCGATTTATCTGTAGGTATTTGTACACAAGTCATAATTCCATTTAATGGGTTCCTCTTCTTAATAATTTAAGGTGAGTAAATAACCATTTCTCTTAACTTTTCTTTACAATGTTATCACTGTAGTTGTTCTTATTCATAACGAAAGTTTGCAGATTGTGAGATTTTCATGGAAAATCCCATATTAGCATAATTTATTGCTTTGTATTTTTTACTTGCTCTCTAAAAAAGTGTTCTTTGTATTATTCGACTATTAATTGCAAATTATACATTTAAACACTTGGGTTGTAACTTCATTCTGATAAACATATATGAGCATATTGAAAAGGTGATCTTATATTTGATTTCTGCTTAAATATTCATCTTTTTATGGGTTATGAATCACTATGTCATTAATTGTTTTGCTTATGTTTGACTATATGCAGATTGTTCTTTTTTGATGATGAGTGCACAACCTGTTTGTTGAAATGCCCAACAAATGATTTACTAATAATGGTGCAAATTTATTGCTCTTGATTTATATTTATTTGGTGCAGGAGCAAATATATGTAGCCATCGCTCTTAGTTGGTATTTTGCTTTAACATGTATAGTTATAGTTTATCTTTCATTAATGGTGTTTGCTTCACTTGATGGTCAACATCGGTCAAGAAATAACCAAATTCGAGCGTCTAGACCCCTGTTATGCAGCGTAGTAATTTGCTTATTTGATGACGTATTCACGCAGGTAGTTTAATAATCTATATATGCTTATATATGGTTTTTTTTTCCATAGTTTTTTGGTGTAACTGCAGAAATAGTCAGACGGTTGATGGAGGTTTTAATTGACTGATTTTGTAATTTGAACCCAACTGATCGTGCAACTATAGTTGCTTGGGTATTTCATTTGAAGGTGAAAGAGTTTGTGTCCGTGTTAAAAAAGGAAGAACATTTCGGTCATTATGAAGTAGGTATGGCTTCTTTTTGGCAGAATTTTATATTCCAATGTGCCAAAATCTAATTATGTTTACTGGTAACATATTCCGTGTATTTTTCTTAATATGTTTTTTAGATGTTCGTTGGTTACTGAATGATAAATATGTGTCCCCTTTTTGAGTATTATTATTTAGTGTTTGTTGATAACTGTTGTTTATAGTATTCCATACGTGTTGTTCAAATTCATTTTGTTATATACTCAATCATTAATCATGTTCTAAAGAACTTTCTTACGATTTATTCACGTTTAACGTTGCTACGTAGTCTACCACAAAGAGAGTACTATAGGAAATGGAACGGATTTGAGGTAACGTACATCATACCTATGTAGTATGCTGACTCTTTTTTGGTTATGGGCCTTTCATAGCTCTTAATAATGAGCCTACACCAATTGGTTATTTTGTTTACCATCTTCTTTTTAATTCGTTCTATTTTCTCAATTTTCTCTGTAGCAATTTTTGTAGCTACAGCGTGTAAGCATGGGTTTGGGTATCTCTTTTGTCAACCATGTACGTAAATTATCATGTGAGCTCTCTAGCCATCTTCATTCGGAAGGCCAACAATACTTTCATAGTTTAAAAGCAGGTATGTCCTTATTTTTGTTAAATCTCAATTTTTGTTGCATGACTTTCTGCACATATAAGCTGCTGAATAGTTTCACGTATTTTTGCTATATTTATGTTGTTGTGGATGAACGATTTTTATCGTGGCAATTGTAGTACGTTTTGTGAGTCCTCTGCCAGTTTGAACATTGGATGTATGTATTTATGATTGTAGCTGTGTAATTTTTATGACTTCCAATATACATGTTTGTTGAAATATCCTAATGAATTGGTAAATATTGAGAATGTCTTTTCCGAGTTCGGTTTTTATGGTGTTATTAATGGAAAGAATATAATTGAAGTTTGTAAATTGAAATTTAATGGGTCTGTTGTTATAGGTCTGGTGGGTAATTTGGATTTTTGAATAACTACAAGAAGTAAAAAAAATGTTAGTTTATTTGCTGTGATTCTCATCTTGGTACGCAATTTGTGCAAGATCTTGGGTTTTTTTGTGTTCATTTCATCTGAATGTTCGTTAATTTGTTGTAAATCTCATGTTAGTAGGTAATATGTTCAAGATTTTGTTTTTTTTATATTTTGTCGTCGTTCGATTTTATGGTTGTCAGTTGTGACGCTGCTGCTGATGGGTGTGATTGTATCGATGGTAATAACGTTTGATTTCGGTAACATGTTTTTTCCAGAGTTAGATATCGTGTCTTCAAAAACGAGGTTAATCTTAAGCTATTATTTTAGATTTTAGATTAAATTTTTGATGATTTTTTTGGTTTGATTTCATCATAAGTTTGAATACATAATTAAGTTTATTAAAAGTGTAATGTGGTAACGGCTTCTTTACCAATCGTCTCCGATGTAAGCACCACCGGCTTCTTGGTATTTGCGTCTGGTGTTACCAACTTATGCCATCGCTTCTTCTGCTAGAAGTAAGGTTTGATTTTTTTTCGATTGTTAATTTTTTTTAAAGTTTCTTTGTTGTTTTTTTTTAATTTAATTAATCTAAGTTGCTGATTGCTTGATTGTTTACTTTTGGTTGTTTATTAACTTTAATCTAACTGTTGTAGGTTTGCTACTTTCAGTTTTTAATCTCCATTTACTATACGTATTTGTAAATGCTTTTTGTCAACATGTATTGTGCTTATAATTTATTTTGTTTTGTTTACTTTTAAAACTTTGTTGTTATACTTCGTATTTGTGTTTGATGACTACAAACAAGTATTAATCTGTTTGTGTTTTTTGATTGTGCTTAAAGTCTTGCATTTGCAAAGATATTGAAATATATAGGTTCTTACTCTTTGTTACTTATAGTTTTGGTTTGTATATGTCAATGTGAATGTGTAGTGGTTTGATGTTAGTGTTTTTTTTTTTTTTTTTTTAATGTTATTGTTGCTGCTGCTGTATGTTGAAAGGACTTGATGGTGCTAATGATTTATGTTTAAGTGCTACTGTATGTAGAAAATATGGTTTCTAAAAGGTTTATGTTGAAAGGCATAGATGGATTATTTATAACTTTGTTATGTTAATAACTTATGTGTAATTTTTACTTTTCATTACATATTGAACTTTCATGATTTGTGTTTTATTCTTAGTTTTCTCATACTGTAAGGTTCCTTACAACTTCAATTGAAGGTTGGTTTTTCTTTTTCATAAAGGGCATAATATAATGAAAAATAATGTTTGTTGTTGCACGTTCTTTAATTGATTTTTTAAAATTTGTTGTTTATTACAGGGTTTCTGTCGTTGTTGAGGTTACCGTGCTTAAGGTCTTGCATTTGCAAAGGTATTGTAATATATTTAGGTTGTAACATAATTCGTCTATGTAGCTTCAGGACTTATATTGTTTTAAATCATATTGTCTTCGTTCACTACCGCTGTTTGAATCCTTATATTGTGACATGTAACTTCAGGACTTATAAGGACTTTCGCTTATAATTAAATGTTGTTTGTAAAAGGATCGTGTCTAATGTATTTATATGCCAAATAGTTACTAAAGGTATATTTGACTTGTATTTCTGCCATGTAGCTTTAGGACTTATAATTGTATTACACATAACTTTGTTGACATATCACTGTTTGCACACTTATATACTACTGATCAAACTCAATGTCGTAGTTTGATAGTCTGATTTCTATTTCTCATTTGGATATTCTCCTTATTGAAGGTTAGGTAACGGAAGGGTAGCGACAATGACAACACCACCAGGAAAAATTGTCTTTGGTGCTCTCTGTCAACTATGTAAAGCATAACGGTTAGTGGTTAGTCGAATGTCCTCTAAATTATTTTATTGTAAGCAAAGTATTGTAATATTGTAAGCTATTAATTGTGTAAATTTCATATCTAACCAAGCAAATGATCAGTTACAGTAACTTACCATTCCATTTTTTTATATGATTTTATTATAGACATCATTTGTCTTGAGATTTGACACCATAGTATTTTCAAAGGTTAGAGTTCGGATTGTCAAAAACCCGCAGCGTAGCGCGGGCCAACACACTAGTTATCTTCAATAGAGTATCATAAGGTCCTTAAAATGTATTAACAATCTAACATTTTTACACTCGAAGTAGTTTTATCTATATGATTGAAACTAGTGTGTTGGCCCGCGCTACGCTGCGGGTTTTTGACAATCCGAACTCTAACCTTTGAAAATACTATGGTGTCAAATCTCAAGACAAATGATGTCTATAATAAAATCATATAAAAAAATGGAATGGTAAGTTACTGTAACTGATCATTTGCTTGGTTAGATATGAAATTTACACAATTAATAGCTTACAATATTACAATACTTTGCTTACATTAAAATAATTTAGAGGACATTCGACTAACCACTAACCGTTATGCTTTACATAGTTGACAGAGAGCACCAAAGACAATTTTTCATGGTGGTGTTGTCATTGTCGCTACCCTTCCGTTACCTAACCTTCAATAAGGAGAATATCCAAATGAGAAATAGAAATCAGACTATCAAACTACGACATTGAGTTTGATCAGTAGTATATAAGTGTGCAAACAGTGATATGTCAACAAAGTTATGTGTAATACAATTATAAGTCCTAAAGCTACATGGCAGAAATATAAGTCAAATATACCTTTAGTAACTATTTGGCATATAAATACATTAGACACGATCCTTTTACAAACAACATTTAATTATAAGCAAAAGTCCTTATAAGTCCTGAAGTTACATGTCACAATATAAGGATTCAAACAGCGATAGTGAACGAAGACAATATGATTTAAAACAATATAAGTCCTGAAGCTACATAGACGAATTATGTTACAACCTAAATATATTACAATACCTTTGCAAATGCAAGACCTTAAGCACGGTAACCTCAACAACGACAGAAACCCTATAATAAACAACAAATTTTAAAAAATCAATTAAAGAACGTGCAACAACAAACATTATTTTTCATTATATTATGCCCTTTATGAAAAAGAAAAACCAACCTTAAATTGAAGTTGTAAGGAACCTTACAGTATGAGAAAACTAAGAATAAAATACAAATCATGAAAGTTCAATATGTAATGAAAAGTAAAAATTACACAGAAGTTATTAACATAACAAAGTTATAAATAATCCATCTATGCCTTTCAACATAAACCTTTTAGAAACCAAATTTTCTACATACAGTAGCACTTAAACATAAATCATTAGCACCATCAAGTCCTTTCAACATACAGCAGCAGCAACAATAACATAAAAAAAAAAGACTAACATCAAACCACTACACATTCACATTGACATATACAAACCAAAACTATAAGTAACAAAGAGTAAGAACCTATATATTTCAATATCTTTGCAAATGCAAGACTTTAAGCACAATCAAAAAACACAAACAGATTAATACTGTTGGTAGTCATCAAACACAAATACGAAGGATAACAACAAAGTTTTAAAAGTAAACAAAACAAAATAAATTATAAGCACAATACCTGTTGACAAAAAGCATTTACAAATACGTATAGTAAATGGAGATTAAAAACTGAAAGTAGCAAACCTACAACAGTTAGATTAAAGTTAATAAACAACCAAAAGTAAACAATCAAGCAATCAGCAACTTAGATTAATTAAATTAAAAAAAAACAACAAAGAAACTTTAAAAAAAAATTAACAATCGGGAAAAAATCAATCCTTACTTCTAGCAGAAGAAGCGATGGCATAAGTTGGTAACACCAGACGCAAATACCAAGAAGCCGGTGGTGCTTACGTCGGAGACGATTGGTAAAGAAGCCGTTACCACATTACACTTTTAATAAACTTAATTATGTATTAAAACTTATGATGAAATCAAACCAAAAAAATCATCAAAAATTTAATCTAAAATCTAAAATAATAGCTTAAGATTAACCTCGTTTTTGAAGACACGATATCTAACTCTGGAAAAAACATGTTACCGAAATCAAACGTTATTACCATCGATACAATCACACCCGTCAGCAGCAACGTCACAACTGACAACCATAAAATCGAACGACGACGAAATAAAAAAAAACAAAATCTTGAACATATTACCTACTAACATGAGATTTACAACAAATTAACGAACATTCAGATGAAATTAACACAAAAAAACCCAAGATCTTGCACAAATTACGTACCAAGATGAGAATCACAGCAAATAAACTAACATTTTTTTACTTCTTGTAGTTATTCAAAAATCCAAATTACCCACCAGACCTATAACAACAGACCCATTAAATTACAAATTACAAACTTCAATTATATTCTTTCCATTAATAACACCATAAAAACCGAACTCGGAAAAGACATTCTCAATATTTACCAATTCATTAGGATATTTCAACAAACATGTATATTGGAAGTCATAAAAATTACACAGCTACAATCATAAATACATACATCCAATGTTCAAACTGGTAGAGGACTCACAAAACGTACTACAATTGCCACGATAAAAATCGTTCATCCACAACAACATAAATATAGCAAAAATATGTGAAACTATTCAGCAGCTTATATGTGCAGAAAGTCATGCAACAAAAATTAAGATTTAACAAAAATAAGGACATACCTGCTTTTAAACTATGAAAGTATTGTTGGCCTTCCGAATGAAGATGGCTAGAGAGCTCACATGATAATTTACGTACATGGTTGACAAAAGAGATACCCAAACCCATGCTTACACGCTGTAGCTACAAAAATTGCTACAGAGAAAATTGAGAAAATAGAACGAATTAAAAAGAAGATGGTAAACAAAATAACCAATTGGTGTAGGCTCATTATTAAGAGCTATGAAAGGCCCAGAACCAAAAAAGAGTCAGCATACTACATAGGTATGATGTACGTTACCTCAAATCCGTTCCATTTCCTATAGTACTCTCTTTGTGGTAGACTACGTAGCAACGTTAAACGTGAATAAATCGTAAGAAAGTTCTTTAGAACATGATTAATGATTGAGTATATAACGAAATGAATTTGAACAACACGTATGGAATACTATAAACAGCAGTTATCAACAAACACTAAATAATAATACTCAAAAAGGGGACACATATCTATCATTCAGTAACCAACGAACATCTAAAAAACATATTAAGAAAAATACACGGAATATGTTACCAGTAAACATAATTAGATTTTGGCACATTGGAACATAAAATTCTGCCAAAAAGAAGCCATACCTACTTCATAATGACCGAAATGTTCTTCCTTTTTTAACACGGACACAAACTCTTTCACCTTCAAATGAAATACCCAAGCAACTATAGTTGCACGATCAGTTGGGTTCAAATTACAAAATCAGTCAATTAAAACCTCCATCAACCGTCTGACTATTTCTGCAGTTACACCAAAAAACTATGGAAAAAAAACCATATATAAGCATATATAGATTATTAAACTAGGCTGCATAACAGGGGTCTAGACGCTCGAATTTGGTTGTTTCTTGACCGATGTTGACCATCAAGTGAAGCAAACACCATTAATGAAAGATAAACTATAACTATAAGTGTTAAAGCAAAATACCAACTAAGAGCGATGGCTACATATATTTGCTCCTGCACCAAATAAATATAAATCAAGAGCAACAAATTTGCACCATTATTAGTAAATCTTTTCTTGGGCATTTCAACAAACATGTTGTGCACTCATCATCAAAAAAGAACAATCTGCATACAGTCAAACATAAGCAAAACAATTAATGACATAGTGATTCATAACCCATAAAAAGATGAATATTTAAGCAGAAATCAAATATAAGATCGATACTACCTTTTCAATATGCTCATATATGTTTATCAAAATGAAGTTACAACCCAAGTGTTTAAATGTATAATTTGCAATTAATAGTCGAATAAAACAAAGAACACTTTTTTAGAGAGCAAGTAAAAAATACAAAGCAATAAATTATGCTAATATGGCATTTTCCATGAAAATCTCACAATCTGCAAACTTTCGTTATGAATAAGAAGAACAACTACAGTGATAACATTGTAAAGAAAAGTTAAGAGAAATGGTTATTTACTCACCTTAAATTATTAAGAAGAGGAACCCATTAAATGGAATTATGACTTGTGTACAAATACCTACAGATAAATCGAATCATAGTTTGAATTTCAAGAACCTATAGTTTGATTTTTTCTGATTAAATTGATACTTTTACCTTAAATTCACGGATTTAAACCCTAAAAATTAACAATTCCAATAACTATTAAAAGAAAGTAGAGGAACATTATATAGGAACCAAAAATCATAAATGAGAAAAAATACCTGTTGAATATGAAGGAATCTTGATTACAATCAGCCTTTTCATTGAATCTGAAACCAAGATGGTGGCGATGGAGCCGACGATGGTGGGGATGATGGAGCCGCTACAAATCGCTGGAACAATCTGGCGTGAAAACCCTAGGCAAATGAAGGTTGTGAAGGCGTATGAATGTGGGTTTGTAAAATGGATCGGGTCAGAGAAGGATATGAGTAGCGGTTACTGTTAACGTTTGGTCTTAGCCAGTGAAATGGTGACACTATTTACCACAATTTATATATATATAAATATGTCCGATGATGTTTAATTAGTGTAAAACAAAGTTAGAACTAAATACTTTACTAATATTATACGGTGCTTAGTGCAACATTAAATTTGACGTAACAATAAACAATTTTCACATAAAATAATAACGTATGTATGATTAAATTGACGTGAATTGATGTATTTATCCGTAATCAAAAATTTTAAGTTACAAAACACGGAGTATAATAATGTTTCCCATTGTTAAAAAACCTATAATACCTCTCTTCCATATCTATTGTTAATTATTTATTATGATATGTTTAAAATTAATTGTACATTTTTATAAATAGAAAAAAAATTAGGTGATAAAAACCTTTTATGACTCTTACTTTATTCATGTAAGAAAAAAAGATAAGTAAAAATAAGGGTAACTTAAATTGTATGTTTTCTTGTTTGTGGACAACAAGTTTGAGACAGAAAGAGTAATATTTTAATTTATATTTTAAATTTAAATTTAATATAATAATTGTTATTGTATCTCATAAAATAATTCAATAATGATATAAAATGTTACTGTCTAAATATTTACGCTCATAAATATAATAAATATAAATATAAATATTTACTCCCTCCGTCCCATATTTCTATTTTTGAATATCTTAAATTAATAGTTTACTTCTATAAATAGAAAAAAATAAAAAAATTAAATTCTATTATAACTTTAATGTATGTAGATGAGATTAAAAGAGAAAAAAAAAATAAGGGTTATATTGGAAAATATACAGAAAATACAATACTTTTATGATATTTTCTTAAGTTGTGTGTTTATTGTCTTTGAACAATTAATATGTGATGGAGAGAGTAGTAATTTATATAAATTAATATATATAAATATAAATATAAATATAAATATACATAAAATGATTATCTATTTCTGTCAAAATAGTACTCTGCAATTTAGTCCACTGTAGTTATGCAAACACAATAAATAAGCTCTAAGATATAATTTAAAAAAATGGAATATTATTAGAAGAGTAAAAGGTTAAAATATGTGTGTGAGGATTAAAAAAGAGTGTGTTAGAAATACATCTATAAAAGTGTCCAAAACCTTTATTTTCAAATCTTTATTTTCAAAGTATATAATATAATACATGTACTAAAAGGGGATGATTCTCACACACACTTTTTTGATCCTCAAACGCCTATTTTAACCTTTTACTCTTATAAAGATACTCAATTGGTGTGTGAGGATAAAAAAGTGTCTGTGAGAATCATCCCTACTAAAAGTGTCCAAAACCTTCGACCTAATAAAATAAAATTAAATAAGAATAAGAAAATTAATTATAAGAAACGTACACTTTAATTTATTTGCGGTTAACGAAACTCAGGATAGAAATAAACATAAAATATATATTACTGGAGTAGTAAATAAAAATATCACCGGCCAACTTTCATTTTCCCCTCGTTACAAAAACAAAATATGAGACGGAGGGCAATCCCGCGCCGGTGATCTACAAAAGTCGCCGGAATATATAAAAATCCGGCTTACAAATATACTTTATAAAATTAAAATCAAAATTGACAGTCAATCTGAATCAACCACTCATCATCATTTAAACAAATTCAACAGATGCACTTGATTTCCTTGTTGACTGTAATCATACTCTCCAAATCCACCGTCTAAATAACACGTTGTAGTAACCGATGAATCATCGGAATTCATCGACGGACTTCCGTGCCGTCGTTTCTCCGGTAAGCCTTTATTCGCCGGAAAACTATGATTCAGATCGAGATCCGGTGATGCTCGTCGGCGCTTTTGCACCTTCGATTGCATCTGTGTAACCGGATCCGACGAATCACCGTTCTCCGGCATCATCGGAAAACCGTCGATTAGTTCGGTCATCGGCCGTAAGGTTCCACCACGGAGTACTGTTTCCACCGATGCCTGACACACGCGCCAGTTTCCTGTCCATAACAGTCCGACGGCACCGTTCACCGGATTCACCGTCCGGCCAGCAGCTTCAAATAACAGCGATTGAAATAGTGCTGCATATGCACAACATCACCGGTAAGATTCACAATTATTAAAATTACTACGTAATACTTAATATTAATTATAATATAAACCCTAGCATTAAGCTTATAATGTCCTAATTACAATTTTACCCTGCAAAGTTGCGTTGTTAAGATTATAAAGCAGGGGCAAATTTGTAAAATTACAAAATATAATTTTAGGAAGAGTTATAAGTAACAAAAAATGAAATGATGATTACATGGACGTTGATTTTCCGGTACGGCGGAGATGAAGGACATAAGTCCGGCACGGCCGAAGAATTTAGCGACGAAGACGGTGGCGTGACCTTGAGCTTCAGGTGAATCGATCCATTGTAAACAAGGACGGAGGATACAAGTATCACTGCAGCCCTTTCTGAGGACTCTACAGCCATTGCAACTCATGGTTGAAATTTGAAACCCTAATTTGATTTGATTCCTTAGTGCGGAGAAATGAAACCGAGAAATGAGAGAGAAAAGAGATGTGGAGAATTGAAGGTGGAAGGGGGATTTGTAAAGGAAGGGTGAAGTGTGGTTAAGGTTAACTGTGGTTGAGTTAAAGAGGTAGTGGATGTAATTGTGGATTCCAAAGTATTGGGCAAGAGCGGCTGCGTGTTTTCGCGGATTTTTACCTGGTCTTTTTTTCGTATAATATCTCTGTGTTGTTCGTTGGATATTGGATAAATATTTTTATGCGTTTTTCACTTTTAGATCACAAATTATATTCTATGCTTTTTGGATAGTGATAACTACACAACCAATTTTTATAAATAGACAACCAAACATGCTTTACAGTGTTGTACTGTACAACACTGTAAAACAGTACAACACTGTAAAGCATGTTTGGTTGTGTATTTGTAAAAATTGGTTGTGTATATATTATCACCCTTTTAAAAGGGTGATGATATGTACACAACCTAAAATTGTTATGTACACAACTATGATGTTTTACAGTATTATACAGTACAACACTGTAAAACATGAAGGTTGTGTACATAACAATTTTGAGTTGTGTACATATCATTTTCCATTTCAAAATATATGGAATGGAATGGTATATATTCTCTTGTGGCAGTAATATTTACTAATCAGTATGTACCAATGGATTTCGCTATACTCCATTTTTCAACGAAAATTAAAATAAATTCGATCCAACGATCTTAATGTGAATGATAAAAATTTTCGATCTATTTGAAGTAGTGAACTAGAAACAAATACAACGAACAAATATACCACGAATACCAACACACCATACAACAAGTGATACAAACATATGAATCATCAATACTCGTAACCTTGCATAACAGCAATCAAATGATACATCAGAAAGAAATCGGAACTTGCAATTGATGTCGATAATAAGTGACACTCTGATGATCACGGACATCAAAAATAAATATCGATAAACCCCCAATATAACTCTAGTCATTAATTACGCGAACACATACACGCAAATTAGGAGCGAACACTCGGTTCCGAATACAATGGGACAACCATCTACCCACAACACTAAAACCCAACGACAAATGAATCCTGCGTTAAGGACCTCCTAATCTACCTGAGACCTCAACGACTCTAAACTTCAAAGATAATACATGTCAACAAATGTATCCACCAAGCAGAGGGGTAGGAAACCAATGCTAAGTGTCGAAGAAACCAATAGTCACGAAGACACATCCAAACTGAATGGTGTTTCAATGAGATGCAGGAAAGAGAACTGGAGTTGTGGCAAATTGTCAAAGGAAACCACCAAAAGTAAGAAACTGCAACGAAGGAGCCTAGTGACGTATACAACTGAAATCAGATCGTGATCGCAACGATTAAACCCTTGTAACTAGGGATGGCAATGGTCACCCGATCTAGCGGATATCCATCTGATCCACCCGCTTCATGGTGGATATAGATGAACCTAAATGGATATGGATATGGATATGGATGAACCTAAATGGATATGGATATGGACATGGACATGGATGAAAAGTTTCATCCATGGATATATCCATTAACACTCGAAATACATATATAAATACATAAATATGAATATATGCTTATATATTTCCTATTACAAATGCGTTTACTGTTAGATTTACATTTTTTTCAACCCTATAATGAAATAACTATGATATATTACAATAAAACACATATTTCTAACAAAATAAACGAACAAATTACAGATTTAGTTTTTCATAATCTATGTTTAATAGTATATATTCAACGAATGTGTTTTATCTTCGATAAAGATTTAACACCCTTGAATATTTGCTATACTACGTTGTTGTTTTCATCGCATATTACGAAATATTATAACATCTTTATAATATCCGATGGATATTCATTAACCCGCTTCATCTAATAGATATGGATATGGATGGATAAAGAACAATTAAATGGATATGGATATGGATGAACAAAAGCTAAATGAATATGGATATAGATACGGCATCACCCGACCCATATCTGATCCATTGTCATCCCTACTTGTAACTCCTAACACCACCTAATTGTCATACCCCAAAATAAGGCCGGGGAAATATGACTTCACAATATCACAACACAAGTATGTATAAACGAGAACGAATCTATATGAGACGTTTTTAATATAACCAATATATTAAAGCAGCGGAAAGTATTAAGTCATTACAATAGGTGTTCTAATGCAATAATATGAATGTATAAATGCGGACTCCAAAAGCAGCAAAGTCCAAAAAGTAAATAATCTTTAGCAATCTTCACCTGAGACAAAACATGCTTAAAGTGTCAACCAAAAATGGTTGAGTGAACAACATAGGTTTAATATATATAGTTTTAAACCACAAGATTTAGTTATCAAAAGTAAATGCTGAAGTTATGATATCGAGACGTGAACAAAGTTACCCCAGGACACCTTGAACTGTCAGTGTCGTTTAATCATTATTATGTAACCAAAGACCAACAGTCAAATGGTTAGAGACGTCACTCTCAATAGCGCTATTCACAATAACTAAGCTTGCCTTTATACGTAGCAATTAACGATATCATAGTAGGGATTTAGCATGAATCAAAGCATGTCAGCACAGTTAAACAGTTTTCAGGTACTTGTGTCTAAGCGTAAACAGTTTGAAAGCAATCATGTGTCTCACCCCAAAAGTTTAAAATAAGTAATAGAGAAAGTTAAAAAGCGGGGCTATGAAGTTCACCTTAATAGCTGATACATATTCCACGCAAGTTATAAGATCGGAGTGTTGAACACGGAGATCTCAACCTAGAGATATTATGTTCGATTAGTTAATGTCTAATAGACACAAAGTTTGTTTATTAATATAGTAAAATATATTAACAGTGATCGTTCTCGAGAAAAGTTATATTTATATAAGTGATAATATACTTAGTGTACTTAAGTGTATTATATAGATAAGTGTATAGATTATGCTAATAATAGTATTATTATTCTTTAATTATTCAACTGTTATGTAACTTATCATTATATGTTACATATATAATTATACCTATGTGATACATACATATATACTCTTTATTTATTATTATACATGTATGTGTTCATAACTATATGGTATATATATATATTAGGTGTAGGAGTTACATATATATAAGTGTAAGATGATACATATATATATACTCTTATTACTTTTTATTATTATGTTTACTATCTTATTATAATAATTACATAACACACATTCAAACATACATTCGCACGTACATATACATACATATATACACATACATATACACGTATGCATATATTTACATATACACACACATACATACATACAGTGTATACATGCACATACGTACGTATGCATGCATGCATGCACCTATATTATTATTATTATTATTATTATTATTTACTAATCCTTTTTCATATATTAACACTAATCCTTTCATAAAATCATAACCTGTTTATCATAATCATGAATCATGTTAATTATTCTCGTTCATACCCTTTAACTTATTTAACTAGTTTCAGCATGAATCTTAATCTTAATAACCTAACAACTTATCATTCATTAACGATAACCTTTTATCCATTTACTTATCTAGTTTATATATCAAGATCATAATCTTTCATTATCCTTCTAAGCCATACTTAATCTTATTAATTATAATAACTAATCATATTTTCAACCTATTCATTAATCATCTAACTTATCATAAACTTTTAACATAACTTAACCTAATACTTTTAATGTACAATCTTATTAATCACATTCAAAACTAGTTCACTTTTATTTAAAATCATAATCATAATTCAACAACCATTATACTTGTAACCTATTCATAATCTTTTAAGTTTTAACCATCTTTAACCTTATAACTAAATCTTTTAATCATAACTTTTAAATCCTTATTCATAATCTCTTATTATAATCATTATCTTCTTACTATATCCATGATCATACTTAATCCCACTTCTTATTAATCAAATCATTATTCATATTCATAATCATTATTCATATTCATAATCATTCATTATCATCTTTATATCCTCATATATAAGTTCATAATACTCTAAGTAACCTGATTAAATAACAATATCTAGTTAGGGTTTTTAGGGATACCTTATGATGTTAGGGATCAAGAACAAGGTGCTAAATGGGGGACGAAACAGCAGCAGGTTCAGCTGCAAAAATCACGACCCAATCACTTGTTTCTTGGGCTGATTAGTCATGACATAAAATAGCAAAATAGCAACAACAATGGTTCGATGCATGGGCTGTTTGATGGCGTATTTGTAGCAGGAAAAATAGCAGCAACAAGTGTGCTTTTGGGACTGTTTTAGTGGCGAAACAGGAGCAGGAAAACAAGAGCAGGATGTCGAATAAAAAGGCTGTTAAGGTGGCGGTTTTACAGCTGCAAATAGCAGCTGTTGTGGCTAAAAAAAAGGCTGAACAGCAGGCTGTTTGGTGGGCTGTTTGGGCGACAATTTCATACTGTTTTTGGAGTTTGAATGTCGACTTCAATGGGGCTGTGCAGGGTGATGATGATTGACGGTTGCAGCAGGTTTTTGAGAGGTTGAATGTCGACTGCAGGTGAGGGTTTAGAGAGCCTGTTTTGGTCGAAAAAAAGGCTGTGATGGGGATGGTTTGTAGCAGATACTAGTCGACTAAAAAGAGAGGAAAAGGGGCTGTATATTAGTCGATGGTGATGGGATGAATTGATGTAGATTGTGTCAACTAGAAGAGGGAAGAGCTGAGAAAAACTGTCGACTAAACTATGTAGCAGGTTTGGGGTATAATCTGTGATGTACGTATGGTAAACTAGGGGGTTTATATAAGGTTGTTTGATTTCCTAATCCCACTCAAAAGCTTGGAGATCAAGGACTCCAATTAGAATTAAACTAGGACTAATAAAGCTTAGAGATTAAGTTTAATATTTTTTTTTTACGGTTCTAATTATTTATTTATGTATTTTATATATTTTTTTTATTTATTTATTATTATTGTTAATATTAGGGTTATTTTAATTATATTTTATTTAGTATTTAGACCCTAGCTTTTATAAATTTTATTTTGGTTCCATTTAGTTTATTAGTTTTTAAGAGTTATAAAATGTCACTTTTAATATTAGTACACATAGTTTATATTATTTATTAAGTATTAGGGTTAGGGTTTATTATTTAATATTGAATGGGATTAGGGTTTAGTAGTTAACAGGTAGGGTTAGGTTTAGGGTTTTAAATAATATTAGGGTTTTTAATAATAAATACGATCATTTAATGAAAGCATAAATTTTTAGTTCATTGGTCGAAATGGATAACAACCCTAAATCGATTACGCAGAGGAATAGATAAAAACCCAAAGGCATTTTGGTCGTTTCATGAAGGAAAAATGAGGGTTGTTATAGTACCTCCCCGTTAATTTAAACTTCGTCCCGAAGTTTCAGGAAGACTTCTCGAGTGCATCAGCAGGTGAGAATAGATGTGGATATTTCTGTTTCATTTGGTCTTCACGTTCCCAGGTATACTCGGGGCCTTCTACGTGAATTCCAACGGACTTTAACAATAGGTATAGGCTTTGTTTCAAGCTTTTAACCGCACGACAAATTTTAAGATTCGAGATGCGAAATGTATGAACTTTAATTAACAGGAAGTGTTGACTAAAAATTACCATTCGGTCAACGTTTTGTTAAAGCAAAGTTTACACTTAATTATAGTGGGGACCTATTTGAGTGAGAGTTGGTATTGTATGTAACTTCAGCTAAAAGTGCCTGGGTGATTAGAATATCCAGTCTTATGGACTTCCTCCATGACTGGTTCTTGAAAAATTTATGAGTAGTGGTGATTTTTATAGGATCGACATGTATTCCTTCACTATTAACTACATGTCCAAGGAATTGTACGATTCGTAGCCAAAGTTCACACTTGGAAAAAAAAACTTGGCATACAATTGTTCCTTCTTTAAGAGTTCTAGAATCAATCACAGATGTTGCTCATGCTCTTTCTCACTCTTAGAATAGATTAAGATGTCATCAATGAAAACAGTTATGAATTTATCAAGATAAGGTTTGGATACACGGTTCATAAGATCCATGAATACAGCAGGAGTATTGGTTAAACCAAAAGGTATAACAAGAAACTCATAATGTCCACAGAATGGTACGAGTGATTAATGAAAGATATCGTTCAACATATACGAACTTATCCTTGCGGAAAGCACCTTATGATCATGATTTTAACTATATGTTGAAACAGAGGTCGAAATTTGTTTAGAATCACATCTATTTGTAACTAGTGATGAAGAAATGTTTAGTGTAAACACATAAACACCATAATCGTTTAAGGTAACTCCTTTAGAGAGGATAGCGAGGATCATAAATTATATTTCTGATAGGAAACCGCACGAAAATGTGTGATCTCTTAACGAAAAAGACGTTCTCGCTCAGATGGCGAGTCGATCTATCATTCACCTATGAGTTTAAGTGCGGATGAAAAGAAATATGAATCATTGGCTACAAAGAATAGTTTACACCGGGTGAGGAAATATCTGAGAAATGCTTTCTTGTGCCAAAAAGATATTAAATCATAGAATTGACGCTTTACGAGATTGTTGTGGTTTAGCCGTGAGATATCGGAAGTGAAATCTTCTCAATGGTCAACCTTACAAAGGGAAAAGTTACTGAGAACATAGAGTTTTGAATGATGAACTCAATGATAAGTTTTAGAGGATGAGAGGAATTGTGATTAATATGTGGTGTAGAGTAACATGAAAATTTTTATATAAACAATCAATGAAAATTTTTATAGAAGTTTGAGTCGATTAGGGTGACAATTTAAAAAGGAACGAAGTTCTTAGTATAACTAGAGTTAGGTACATCATGTACTATTTTACGTAAAGTATCTTTTTGAATAATATAATTGATTTGTAAAGGTAAATTTTATTTATTATATAAACATATGCGATTTATAATATTTGCACGAATGGTAGTAAATAAATTTATAAAATTTCGAGAGGATCGCACAGTAAAATAGTGTGTGTAAAATCTTGGTAACAGAATTTTCATATTTCGGAGGTTACGAGTTGAAAAAAGATCGATGAAGATCAAGTGAGTGATTTTTGAAAATTTCGGGGATATTTAAGCAAAAATATTACGAGTTAATGAAAACCATTGAATTTAAATGTGGTTCAAGTTCTTTGAATTCAAAACGTTCATGTGTGAAGCTGTTGCTGACAAGTGAGATATGAATGGTAGAGTATGAGAACGTGATAGTGAATGTGGTGTTTATAATATCTTCTTTTGAATATTCAAATGAAAATCTTGCGAGTGGTTGTCGCTTAACTTCGACGGGTTTCCTAATGGGTTTATGAAAATCTACACTAGGAGCGTAATTACCGATAACAGGAAACATGCTTTGAAGAAATTCCGGGGGTGTCACTTAAGAATATGCATCCGTCCATCCAGCGGGGATGTGATAATTAAGCGTCAAAGAGATAAGTTGTTTAAGAAAGAAAGAATGCAAAGCTTTACAACTTTTATGGCATTGGAGAATTTATTAATCTACTCATGGGTATGAGATAGATAGTTTGATCGTAACGATCTCTTCGTATATCTGTGAATCAGATGATAATTACCCTTCATGTAATAACATTGAGATTTTTTGAATGAATGGCTTGGAAATTTGAAATGTCCCGTTCATATTGATTATAAACGTTCTATATTAATTGATTTCGTTGCGAGGTTTTGACCTCTACATGAGACGTTTTTCAAAGACTGCATTCATTTTTAAAACAACCATAACCTTTATTTTATCAATAAAGGTTTTAAAAACATTACGTAGATTATCAATTAATGATAATCTAAAATATATTGTTTACACACGACCATTACATAATGGTTTACAATAGAAATATATTACATCGACATATGTTTCTTAAATGCAGTTTTTACATAATATCATACAAACATGGACTCCAAATCTTGTCCTTATTTTAGTATGCAACAGCGGAAGCTCTTAGTATTCACCTGAGAATAAACATGCTTTAAACGTCAACAAAAATGTTGGTGAGTTATAGGTTTAACCTATATATATATATCAAATCGTAACAATAGACCACAAGATTTCATATTTCAATACACATCCCATACATAGAGATAAAAATCATTCATATGGTGAACACCTGGTAACCGACATTAACAAGATGCATATATAAGAATATCCGCATCATTCCGGGACACCCTTCAGATATGATATAAATTTTGAAGTACTAAAGCATCCGGTACTTTGGATGGGGTTTGTTAGGCCCAATAGATCTATCTTTAGGATTCGCGTCAATTAGGGTGTCTGTTCCCTAATTCTTAGATTACCAGACTTAATAAAAAGGGGGCATATTCGATTTTGATAATTCAACCATAGAATGTAGTTTCACGTACTTGTGTCTATTTTGTAAATCATTTATAAAACCTGCATGTATTCTCATCCCAAAAATATTAGATTTTAAAAGTGGGACTATAACTCACTTTCACAGATATTTCCTTCCTTGGAAATAAGACTTGGCCACGGATCGATTCACGAACATATACAAACATGTACATATATATCAAAGTATGATCAAAATATAATTACAACCATTTTTATTATGTTTTAAAGATTTGAGTGTATTAAGTCAGCTGTCCTCGTTAGTAACCTACAACTAGTTGTCCACAGTTAGATGTACAGAAATAAATCGATATATATTATCTTGAATCAATCCACGACCTAGTGTATACACTTCTCAGGCTAGATCACAACTCAAAGTATATATATTTTTGGAATCAACCTCAACCCTGTATAGCTAACTCCAACATTACTGCATATAGAGTGTCTATGGTTGTTCCAAATAATATATATACATGGGTCGATATGATATGTCAAAACATTTACATACGTGTCTATGGTATCCCAAGATTACATAATATATTAGAATACATGTATAATACAATATAAGTTAGCTAGGATATGATTTGTATAGATTTCTTAAACACTTCCCGTAGCTAAAAAGATCAAAAATATCCAATATTGTTTTACCCATAACTTCTTCATTTTAAATCCGTTTTGAGTGAATCAAATTGCTATGGTTTCATATTAAACTCTATTTTATGAATCAAAACAGAAAAAGTATAGGTTTATAGTCAGAAATATAAGTTACAAGTCATTTTTGTAAAGGTAGTCATTTTAGTCGAAAGAACGACGTCTAGATGACCATTTTAAAAAACATACTTCCACACTGAGTTTAACCTTGATTTTTGGATATAGTTTCATGTTCATATGAAAAATCATTTTCCCAGAAGAACAACTTTTAAATCAAAATTTATCATAGATTTTAATTATCCAAACCAAAACAGCCCCCGGTTTCACTATGACGACGTATATCCGATTTTATGGTGTTCATCGTGTTTCCAGGTTTTAAATTATTAAGTTAGCATATCATATAGATATAGAACATGTGTTTAGTTGATTTTAAAAGTCAAGTTAGAAGGATTAACTTTTGTTTGCGAACAAGTTTAGAATTAACTAAACAATGTTCTAGTGATTACAAGTTTAAACCTTCGAATAAGATAGCTTTATATGTATGAATCGAATGATGTTATGAAAATCATTACTACCTCAAGATTTCTAGATAAAACTACTGGAAATGAGAAATATGGATCTAGCTTCAAAGGATCCTTGGATGGCTTGAAAGTTCTTGAAACAGAATCATGACACGAAAACAGTTCAAGTAAGATTTTCACTCGAAATAAGATTGTTATAGTTGTAGAAATTGAATCAAAGTTTGAATATGAATATTACCTTGAATTAGAAAGATAACCTACTATAAATAACAAAGGTTCCTTGATCTTAGATGATTACTTGGAATGGATTAGAAAGCTTGGAAGTAGACTTGCAAACTTGGAAGTATTCTTGATTTTTATGAAACTATACTTATGGAATTTATGAAGAACACTTAGAACTTGAATATGGAACTTGAGAGAGATTATTTAGATGAAGAAAATTGAAGAATGAAAGTGTTTGTAGATGTTTTTGGTCGTTGGTATATGGATTAGATATAAAGGATATGTAATTTTGTTTTCATGTAAATAAGTCATGAATGATTACTCATATTTTTGTAATTTTATGAGATATTTCATGCTAGTTGCCAAATGATGGTTCCCACATATTTTAGGTGACTCACATGGGCTGCTAAGAGCTGATCCTTGGAGTGTATATACCAATAGTACATACATCTAAAAGCTGTGTATTGTACGAGTACGAATACGGGTGCATACGAGTAGAATTGTTGATGAAACTGAACGAGGATGTAATTGTAAGCATTTTTGTTAAGTAGAAGTATTTTGATAAGTGTTTTGAAGTCTTTCAAAAGTGTATGAATACATATTAAAACACTACATGTATATACATTTTAACTGAGTCGTTAAGTCATCGTTAGTCGTTACATGTAAATGTTGTTTTGAAACCTTTAGGTTAACGATCTTGATAAATGTTGTTAACCCATTGTTTATTATATCAAATGAGATGTTAAATTGTTACATTATCATGATATTATGATATAAAATATATCTTAGTATGATATATATACAGTTAAATGTCGTTATAACGATAATCGTTACATATATGTCTCGTTTCGAAATCATTAAGTTAGTAGTCTTATTTTTACATATGTAGTTCATTGTTAATACACTTAATGATATATTTACTTATCATTTAACATAATTAACCAAGTGTATCAATATCTTAATATGATTCATATGTACCTAGTAAGACGTTTTTATAACGATAATCGTTATATATATCGTTTTCGAGTTTCTTAATTTAATAGTCTCATTTTTATGTATATAACTCATTGTTAAAATACCTAATGAGATACTTACTTATAATAAAATTATGTTAACTATATATATAACCATATATATGTCATCGTATAGTTTTTACAAGTTTTAACGTGAAATGCCCCGTCCTAATCCATCTGGACGAAGTCTTCAACAGTTGGTCCCATTGCGATGTTCTGACCTCTATATACCATGAACGACTCCATGTAATATGAGCAAATGCACAGCGGAAGGTTTCTTTAATACCTGAGAATAAACATGCTTTAAAGTGTCAACCAAAAGGTTGGTGAGTTCATAGGTTTATCATAAAACAATAAAATTCATCATTTTGATAGACCACAAAATTTAAATGCTGCATGGTACAAATGGGCCCGAATCCTATACCCACCTGTAATGTACATGCTATATCTTTTAAATACAGTACATCTTTCTCATGTACGAAACCATTTTCATAAATCGTAGTAACCGTACACATATCTTGTGCACAAAAATAACATACACATAACCTGTGTATAAAATCATTCTCTCGTTATATAACATTCACATCAACTGGTGGCAATTATCATGTCCACATAATTCAATGGTGGCAATTATCATGTTCACATAATTCAATAGTGGCAATTATCATGTCCACATAATTCAATGGTGATAATTATCATGTCCACATAATTCAATAATAATCCACAGAACTTCTGTCTGCATAATAATTCATTCGAGGAATGTTTTGCTTGTGTCTATCTCGTCAAACATTTATAAAAGCATTTCATGTATTCTCAGTTCAAAATATATTTCAAAAGCATTTAATAAAGCAGTTATAAAAACAGCGCATGTATTCTCAGTCCCAAAAATATAAACAGTAAAAGGGAATCAATGAACTCACCTAATGTATTTTGTAGTAAAAATACATATGACGGCATTTAACAAGTATAGGGTTGGCTTCGGATTCACGAACCTATATCATTTATATATATATTAACACATATACTTGTAATCGAATAAATTTATATTTATATATATATATATATATATATATATATATATATATATATATATATATATATATATATATATATATATTATTTATTAGTGATAACACTTTTATATTAATAACCTATAGGTTTCATTATTTAATTAAATATATACATTTTATATATTTTAGATAAGTATAGATATTAATATCGTTAAGTTATGGGCATTAAATATATATTTTATATAAAGATCATTTATTTGTTAATTTATTAATTATAATAGTGGATTAAGGATGATAATAATAATGATATTAATAATAGTAATAATAAAAATATTAATTTTTTTTTAAATGATAATTATAATAATAACTTTAATAAAGATGATAATTTTACTAAAAATGATTCTTTTAATAATAATATAGTTGTAATAATAATAATAATAATGATACTAGTAGTAAAATTAATATTAATAATAATAATAATAACATAGTTTTAAAAATAGTAATTTTTAATAATAATAATGGTAATAATAATGTTATTAATACTAATAATACTTATATTATTATTAATAATAATAATACTAATAATAATAACAATAATAATAACAATGACAATAATAATAATAATAATAATAATAATAATAATAATAATAATAATAATAATAATAATAATAATAATAATAATAATAATAATAATAATAGTAATAATAATAATAATAATAATAATAATAATAATAATAATAATAATAATAATAATAATAATAATAAATATATATACCTTAAAAATGTAAAGGATAGAAAGCCCCAAAATAATTAGTCCAATATGCTATGAAGTGGCCCAAGAGTACTATAACCCAGCCCTAAGGATCCATTAGTTCGATAGTTTGATAGGGTTTCGTTTCTTGGTTTATAACCGATTGAAAAACTGGGCAGGAAACACATATGAGCATCAATCTATTTGGTCACAGATCATCATCTCCATCCTCTCTGTATCATCATCGAGTAATCGATCCACAATCATTATCATCATCAACAGATAAATCGAATGGCAATTATCACGGAATAGCAGCTCAATCGGTTCGTCATCATCCTCTATCCATTGATCACTTAATCGGTCAATCAATGATTCAAGTAAGTAATCGATTCGTTAATTACCCTTTTAATTTATTCATCTTTTTCTCTGTATATATATATTCTGTATTTTTTATTTTTTTATTTTTTAATGGCTCAAACATATAAGTAATAAATGGTGTTCTTAGTAGTAGTCGACTATAGTCAATGATTTGCTTGTGTTTTCGGTTATGAATAGCAGCAGCAGCGAATAACAGAGAACAAACAGTAGCATAAATGGGTTTTGGTTGATAATGGCGTTCATTTTTGAGTGGGTTTCAATGGGTTTTGGTTTCGATTTGGGTTGAAGTTTGAAATGGGAATATTGCCACATTAACGAGGCTTGCAACCATATTGGTGTTGGTGGTCGGGAAGGTTCAACAGAAAACAAGTAATAGTGCAGTAGCAACTGCAGCTATCAAAACCCAATGTAAGTTTAGTTTAATTTCATTGAAAACTTAGAAATTTTACATCTGAAACATTCTTTTAAAAGTTACACTAGTCAGGATTTATTTTGAAAAGGTTGTGTGATTGTAACACAAAAGTGAATTTGGGCTATTTTAACAGGAAAACAGGATAGACAAGTATAGCAACTTACAGTGGTTGTGGTGCTTTGAATTGGGTCAATCAAGATGGGTTTTGTGGTGGAAGTTGCTGTGGTGCAGGTGGCGAATGGAAATGGGAGAGGGTGTTCTTTGGTGGTGATTTAAGAGGTGAGGTGATGATGGTGTAGAGCTATAAACAGAGGACGTATAACAGTAGCAGTAACTTCTTCAATTTGCGAGTAAGTATTAGCAATTTTTCTGGTTTGTAGTTGTGATTGTGAGATGGTAAAGTGGTTCTTGGGCTATCTAACAGAAAACATAATAGTAACAACAATTCATCAATCGTTTTCGCTGGTCATGAGTAGTAACAGGTAGTTTGATGGTTGTAGGGTGGTTTGTGATCAAGAATTATAGAGAGAGATGGAGAGAGATGGAGGATAGTGGTGGCTCCGGTGAAGGTCGACATGGTGATGGCGAATGATGATCACGCTATGGTGGTGATTGAGCTGTTGAAGAAATCACAAGAAGGAAAGAATTATGAGTGGGTGAGGTAGAAGAAGGGGAGTTCAAATGTGATGGTTTTCTTTATGAATTATATGGTACACCTTGTACATATATTAATATAGTCTGCAATAATTTCGGTTGGTGGGACGAGTAAACCAAAATAAATCAATATTCTAATTCAATTGTTTAAATCGGCTCAATCATTGGTTATAATTAGAATTGCATAAGAATCACGGGTGGCAAAAGGTCCATAAGATATTGTGCTCCAAATAAAATAAATAAAGTCTATGATTAGTAATAAAAATATACGCCGTCTCATATAGTTTCTGAATATTTGCTTTCCAATAATTGATACTATTAATTACATATAAAAATTCTTTTAAAATTATAGTTATTTGATTATTCTACTGACACTCATATCATATAATTTGTTTTATGTAAAGATTTTCAATTATAATGATCAAGTTGATGTAAAATGGTTTAACATTATTAGTTGTAACCTTATCATCTAAAGTTTCAATTCTAGAGATAGAAAGTGAGGACAAGTTTGTTGGATTTATGATGAGTTCGAGATAGATCAAAACAAGGAAGTGATATCAATGGTGAGTGAATTCAAGAGTACGAAATCTAAAACTTATATTTACCGAGATAGTCAAGTTTAAATATAGATTCAGTTTTTATTATATAATTAAATATATTAAATATATATTTTCAAATAATTTAATATAATATTTAATCTTATATATTTACAATTAATATTCATGTGCATATACATATACATACTTAAATATATATGTATCTATTTACAAATAGTTGTTCGTGAATCGTCGGGACCAGTCGAAGGTAATTGAATACATAAACATAGTTTCAAAATTTTCGAGACTCAATATTATAGACTTTGCTTATCATGTCGGAAACATATAAAGATCAAGTTTAAATTTAGTCGGAAATTCCCGGGTCGTCACATAACGTTCCTGAATCACCGGTCAACTTGGGTGGTCAATTGTCTATATGAAACCAATTTCAATTAATCAAGTCTTAACAAGTTTGATTGCTTAACATGTTGGAAGCATTTAGTCATGTAAATTTCAATCTCAATTAATATATATAAACATGGAAAAGTTCGGGTCACTACAGTACCTACCCGTTAAATAAATTTCGTCTCGAAATTTTAAGCTGTTTAAGGTGTTGACGAATCTTCTTGAAATGGATGCGGGTATTTCTTCTTCATCTGATCTTCACGCTCCCAGGTGAACTCGGGTCCTCTATGAGCATTCCATCGAAGCTTAACAATCGGTATCTTGTTTTGCTTAAGTCTCTTAACCTCACGATCCATTATTTCGACGGGTTCTTCAATGAACTGAAGTTTTTCATTGATTTGGATTTCGTCCAACGGAATAGTGAGATCTTCTTTAGCAAAACATTTCTTCAAATTCGAGACGTGGAAAGTGTTATGTACAGCCGCGAGTTGTTGAGGTAGCTCCAGTTGGTAAGCTACTGGTCCGACACGATCTATAATCTTGAATGGTCCAATGTACCTTGGATTTAGTTTCCCCCGTTTACCAAATCGAACAACGCCTTTCCAAGGTGAAACCTTAAGCATGACCATTTCTCCAATTTCAAACTCTATATCTTTTCTTTTACTGTCCGCGTAGCTCTTTTGTCGACTCTGGGCGGTTTTCAATCGTTGTTGAATTTGGATGATTTTCTCGGTAGTTTCTTGTATTATCTTTTGACCCGTAATCTGTCTATCCCCCACTTCATTCCAACAAATCAGAGACCTGTACTTTCTACCATAAAGTGCCTCAAACGGTGCCATCTTAATACTAGAATGATAACTGTTGTTGTATAAAAATTCTGCTAATGGTAGGTGTCGATCCCAACTGTTTCCGAAATCAATAACACATGCTCGTAGCATGTCTTCAAGCATTTGTATCGTCCTTTCGCTCTGCCCATCAGTTTGTGGATGATAGGCAGTACTCATGTCTAGACGAGTCCACGATGCTTGTTGCAACGTCTGCCAGAACCTTGAAATAAATCTTCCATCCCTATCAGAGATAATAGAAACGGGTATTCCATGTCTGGAGACAACCTCCTTCAAATACAATCGCGCCAACTTCTCCATTTTGTCATCTTCTCGCATTGGCAGGAAGTGTGTTGACTTGGTGAGACGATCAACTATTACCCAAATAGTATCATAACCACTTGCAGTCCTTGGCAATTTAGTAATGAAATCCATGGTAATGTTTTCCCATTTCCATTCCGGGATTTTAGGTTGTTGTAGTAGACCTGATAGTTTTTGATGTTCAGCTTTGACCTTAGAACACGTCAAACATTCTCCTACATATTTAGCAATATCGGCTTTCATACCCGGCCACCAAAAGTGTTTCTTGAGATCTTTATACATCTTCCCCGCTCCGGGATGTTCTTTAAGTACCATTTCTCTCACATCTCCAAACCTTGGTACCCATATTCTATCAGCCCTATATCGGGTTCCGTCTTCCCGAATATTAAGATGTTTCACTGATTCTTTGGGTATCTCATTCTTCAACTTTCCTTCTTTTACAACGCCCTGTTGTGCCTCCTTTATTTGAGTAGTAAGGTTAGTACGAATAATTATATTCATAGCTTTTACCCGTATAGGTTCTCTGTCCTTTCTACTCAAAGCGTCGGCTACCACATTCACCTTCCCCGGGTGGTATCGAATCTCAAAATCATAATCATTCAACAGTTCAATCCACCTGCGTTGTCTCATATTCAGTTGCTTCTGATTAAATATATGTTGGAGACTTTTGTGGTCGGTATATATAATACTTTTGACTCCATATAAATAATGCCTCCAAGTATTTAATGCAAAAACAACAGCACCCAATTCCAAATCGTGAGTTGTATAATTTTGCTCGTGAATCTTCAATTGTCTAGACGCATAAGCAATCACCTTCGTTCGTTGCATTAATACACAACCGAGACCTTGCTTTGATGCGTCACAATAAATCACAAAATCATCATTCCCTTCAGGCAATGACAATATAGGTGCCGTAGTTAGCTTTTTCTTCAATAACTGAAACGCCTTCTCTTGTTCATCCTTCCATTCAAATTTCTTCCCTTTATGCGTTAATGCAGTCAAGGGTTTTGCTATTTTGGAGAAATCTTGGATGAATCTTCGGTAGTAACCAGCCAATCCTAAAAATTGACGTATATGCTTCGGAGTTTTTGGGGTTTCCCACTTTTCAACAGTTTCGATCTTTGCCGGGTCCACCTGGATACCTTCTTTGTTCACTATGTGACCGAGGAATTGAACTTCTTCTAACCAAAATGCACACTTTGAAAACTTAGCGTACAGTTTTTCTTTCCTCAATACTTCTAGCACTTTTCTCAAATGCTCTTCATGCTCTTGATCATTCTTTGAGTAAATAAGTATGTCATCGATAAAAATAATGACAAACTTGTCAAGATATGGCCCACACACTCGGTTCATAAGGTCCATGAACATAGCTGGTGCATTAGTCAATCCAAACGGCATAACCATAAACTCGTAATGACCATAACGCGTCCTAAAAGCAGTTTTTGGAATATCATCCTCCTTTACTCGCATTTGATGATATCCAGAACGTAAATCGATTTTCGAATAAACTGACGAGCCTTGTAGTTGATCAAATAAGTCGTCAATTCTCGACAGTGGATAACGGTTTTTGATGGTAAGTTTATTCAACTCTCTGTAGTCAATACACAACCTAAATGTACCATCCTTCTTCTTGACAAACAAAACAGGAGCTCCCCATGGTAATGTGCTTGGTCGAATGAAACCACGTTCTAATAGTTCTTGCAGTTGGCTTTGCAGTTCTTTGATCTCGCTGGGTGCGAGTCTGTAAGGAGCACGAGCTATTGGTGCATCTCCTGGTACAAGATCTATTTGAAATTCAACAGATCGATGTGGAGGTAGTCCCGGTAATTCTTTCGGAAATACATCGGGAAATTCTTTTGCGACGGGAACATCATTGATGCTCTTTTCTTCAGTTTGTACTTTCTCGACGTGTGCTAGAACAGCATAGCAACCTTTTCTTATTAGTTTTTGTGCCTTCAAATTACTAATAAGATGTAGCTTCATGTTGCCCTTTTCTCCATACACCATTAAGGGTTCTCCTTCTTCTCGTACAATGCGAATTGCATTTTTGTAACATACGATCTCTGCTTTCATCTCCTTCAGCCTGTCCATGCCAACTATTACATCAAAACTCCCTAACTCTACTGGTATCAAATCAACCTTAAATATTTCGCTACCCAGTTTAATTTCTCGATTCCGGCATATATAATCTGTTGAAATTAATTTACCGTTTGCTAATTCGAGTAAAAATTTACTATCCAACGGCGTCAATGGAAAACTTAATTTAGCACAAAAATCTCTACTCATATAGCTTCTATCCGCACCCGAATCAAATAAAACGTAAGCAGATTTATTGTCAATAAGAAACGTACCCGTAACAAGCTCCGGGTCTTCCTGTGCCTCTGCCGTATTAATATTGAAAACTCTTCCGCGGCCTTGTCCATTCGTGTTCTCCTGGTTCAGGAAATTTCTAATAATGTGGCCCGGTTTTCCACATTTATAACAAACTACATTGGCATAACTTGCTCCGACACTACTTGCTCCGCCATTACTCGTTCCGACATCATTTGTTCCTTTCGTTCTATTAACCCCTGGTCCGTAGACCTCACATTTTGCCACGCTATGACCATTTCTTTTACACTTGTTGCAAAATTTGGTGCAGAATCCCGAGTGATACTTTTCACACCTTTGGCATAGCTGCTTCTGATTGTTGTTGTAGTTGTGGTTGTTATCGTTATTGGGATGATTGTTGTAGTTGTTGTTGTTGTTGTTGTGTCGTTTGTTGTAGTTGCGATTGATGTTGCGATTGTTGGGATAGTTGTTGTTGTTTTGGTGACTCTTATCACCGTTTTCCTCCCACTTTCTTTTGACTAACTTCACGTTGGCCTCTTCGGCCGCCTGTTCTTTAATTCTTCCCTCAATCTGGTTCACTAGTTTGTGAGCCATTCTACATGCCTTTTGTATGGAGGCAGGCTCGTGTGAACTTATATCTTCTTGGATTCTCTCCGGTAACCCTTTCACAAACGCGTCGATCTTCTCTTCCTCATCTTCGAACGCTCTCGGACACAATAGGCACAATTCTGTGAATCGTCTTTCGTAGAAGTAATATCGAATCCCGGTGTTCGTAACCCTCTAAGTTCTGACTTGAGCTTATTAACCTCGGTTCTGGGATGGTACTTCTCGTTAATCAAGTGCTTGAATGCTGACCACGGTAGCGCGTAAGCAACATCTTGTCCCACTTGCTCTAGATAGGTATTCCACCATGTTAACGCAATACCTGTGAAGTTATGCGTAGCGTACTTCACTTTTCTCCTTCAGCACACTTACTTATGGCAAACACCGATTCAACTTTCTCGGTCCACCGTTTCAATCCGATTGGTCCTTCGGTCCCATCAAATTCTGAAGGTTTGCAGGCAGTGAATTCCTTGTAGGAGCATCCTACACGATTTCTTGCGCCATTAACTGTATTGCTAGATTCAGAGTTATTGTTGGTATGTAGCGCGGCCTGTACTGCGGCTATGTTTGAAGCAAGAAAGGCACAAAATTTCTCTTCGCTCATATTCAAGGTGTGTCGAGTAGTCGGTGCCATTTCCTTCAAAATAGTCAAATGAAACAATTTAATCATACAGAATATTAAGAGTAGTCAATAGTATATCGTAGCATAATATGAACTCATTTATAAAAGCTTTTTCTTCATATTATTGTTTTATAAGTTTAAATTCGGGTACTACCTACCCGTTAAGTTCATACTTAGTAGCTAATATACAATTCAACTACTACAATTTCATATGAAAAACTGATTATAATAATATATCACATACAAATATTCTTCAAACTTACAACATCGCTATATTACATATAACATGAAATATAGTACACTATGATACATGACAGTTTTGAAGATAAATCTAATTAATACGCAAGTTGTTCAGCAAAGGAAATAAAGACACGTAATTCATAAGTCCAGAAACAAGTCATGCATTCTGGTTTTACTAAGACGACTTCTCATCCTTGGTCTTGTGGAAAATAACCGTTATGACCATTGGCTAAGCAGCATGTTGTAATGTCGTCAAAAGGACGAGGGTTTCGTAATGTCCAACAGCCCCGTAATAATCTAAAAACCTTGTTTCTCACCCCAACTACTGAATCCGTCACTTGTGGGAAAGTTTTATTTAAAAGCTGCAATCCGATGTTCTTTTTCTCACTTTGATAAGAAGCGAACATCACTAACCCGTAAGCATAACATGCTTCTTTATGTTGCATGTTAGAAGCTCTTTCTAATTCACAAAATCCTATGTTGGGATATGTTGAGTCAAAATAGGTTCTTAACCCGTAGCGTAAAATTGCATTTGGGTTCCCCGCATTTAACGCTTTAAAGAAAACACGGCGTAACTTAAAGTCTCCCCAATGTGATATACCCCACCTATCAAAGGAAAGCCTTTTATAAACTAAGGCATTTCTGGAAAGTCTTTCAAATGTTTGACAAGTTAATTTCGCCATAACTAAATGTGATGATGAATTCTGACCGACTCTAGACAAGATTTTCTCAATCATATCCTCTGGTAGGTCTTCTAAAATATTCGGATGTCTACCCTTAACGTCCATTTTGTTTTTATACTGTAAAATAGACAAGGATTAGATTCGTAAAAACAAACAATACAAGCAATTTTTACATAGAACATAAAAGTACAAGCACACTACAATACATTTATTACACAACATGCTCACACCCCTCTAATCTGAATCACTGGTTTCTTCTTCTTCGAACTTGGTTCTTTTTCCTAATCTTCTAGGGATATATGATGTTCCTCTAATACGAGTCGTCGTTTTCCACATTGGTTTAGAAAAATCTGGTTGTTTAGAGGTTTCCAGGTTATTGTCACGATATTGAAAATACGGGTGTTGACGGTACATATAAAGTTCATCGGGGTCGGAATCAGATTTCTCTATTTTGATGCCTTTTCCCTTATTATTATTTTTACCTCATTAAATTGGGTCGGGGTAATTTCTATAACATCATCGGAATCCTCATCAGGATCCGATTCATCGGAAAATTGGTAATTTTCCCAATATTTTGCTTCCTTAGCGGAAACACCATTGACCATTATTAACTTTGGTCCATTGGTTGAGGATTTTCTTTTATTTGACCGGTTTTCTGTGGTTCCTACTATTCCCCCCTCTGGACCCTCTTCTTCTTCCGGTTCCTCTTCTTCTGGTTCCTCTTCTTCCGGTTCCTCTTCTTCCGGTTCCGTTTCCTCTTCTTCCGGTTCTTCGGGAACTTGTGAATCTTGCCAATATATATTCGACTCTTCATTATTATTAGGTGAGTCAATGGGATTTGTGCTAGAGGTAGACATCTATCACACAATATCAAACATGTTAAGAGATTAATATATCACATAATATTTACATGTTAATAATATATAGTTTCCAACAAAAATGTTAAGCAATCACTTTTAAAGAAAACACGGTCGAAGTCCAGACTCACTAATGCATCCTAACAAACTCGATAAGACACACTAATGCAAATTTTCTGGTTCTCTAAGACCAACGCTCGGATACCAACTGAAATGTCCCGTTCATATTGATTATAAACGTTCCATATTAATTGATTTCGTTGCGAGGTTTTGACCTCTATATGAGACGTTTTTCAAAGACTGCATTCATTTTTAAAACAACCATAACCTTTATTTTATCAATAAAGGTTTTAAAAACATTACGTAGATTATCAATTAATGATAATCTAAAATATACTGTTTACACACGACCATTACATAATGGTTTACAATAGAAATATATTACATCGACATATGTTTCTTGAATGCAGTTTTTACACAATATCATATAAACATGGACTCCAAATCTTGTCCTTATTTTAGTATGCAACAGCGGAAGCTCTTAGTATTCACCTGAGAATAAACATGCTTTAAACGTCAACACAAATGTTGGTGAGTTATAGGTTTAACCTATATATATATATATCAAATCGTAACAATAGACCACAAGATTTCATATTTCAATACACATCCCATACATAGAGATAAAAATTATTCATATGGTGAACACCTGGTAACTGACATTAACAAGATGCATATATAAGAATATCTCCATCATTCCGGGACACCCTTCGGATATGATATAAATTTCGAAGTACTAAAGCATCCGGTATTTTGGATGGGGTTTGTTAGGCCCAATAAATCTATCTTTAGGATTCGCGTCAATTAGAGTGTCTGTTCCCTAATTCTTAGATTACTAGACTTAATAAAAAGGGGGCATATTCGATTTCGATAATTCAACCATAGAATGTATTTTAACGTACTTGTGTCTATTTTGTAAATCATTTATAAAACCTGCATATATTCTCATCCCAAAAATATTAGATTTTAAAAGTGGGACTATAACTCACTTTCACAGATATTTCCTTCCTTGGAAATAAGACTTGGCCACGGATCGATTCACGAACCTATACAAATATGTACATATATATCAAAGTATGATCAAAATATAATTACAACCATTTTTATTATGTTTTAAAGATTTGAGTGTATTAAGTCAGTCGTCCTCGTTAGTAACCTACAACTAGTTGTCCACAGTTAGATGTACAGAAATAAATCGATATATATTATCTTGAATCAATCCACGACCCAGTGTATACATGTCTCAGGCTAGATCACAACTCAAAGTATATATATTTTTGGAATCAACCTCAACCCTGTATAGCTAACTCCAACATTACTGCATATAGAGTGTCTATGGTTGTTCCAAATAATATATATACATGGGTCGATATGATATGTCAAAACATTTGCATACGTGTCTATGGTATCCCAAGATTACATAATATATTAGAATACATGTATAATACAATATAAGTTAGCTAGGATATGATTTGTATAGATTTATTAAACATTTTCCGTAGCTAAAAAGATCAAAAATATCCAATCTTGTTTTACCCATAACTTCTTCATTTTAAATCCGTTTTGAGTGAATCAAATTTCTATTGTTTCATATTTAACTCTATTTTATGAATCGAAACAGAAAAAGTATAGGTTTATAGTCATAAATATAAGTTACAAGTCGTTTTTGTAAAGGTAGTCATTTCAGTCGAAAGAACGACGTCTAGATGACCATTTTAGAAAACATACTTCCACTTTGAGTTTAACCTTGATTTTTGGATATAGTTTCGTGTTCATATGAAAAATCATTTTCCCAGAAGAACAACTTTTAAATCAAATTTTATCATAGATTTTAATTATCCAAACCAAAACAGCCCCCGGTTTCACTATGACGGCGTGTATCCGATTTTATGGTGTTCATCGTGTTTTCAGGTTTTAAATCATTAAGTTAGCATATCATATAGATATAGAACATGTGTTTAGTTGATTTTAAAAGTCAAGTTAGAAGGATTAACTTTTGTTTGCGAACAAGTTTAGAATTAACTAAACTATGTTCTAGTGATTACAAGTTTAAACCTTCGAATAAGATAGCTTTATATGTATGAATCGAATGATGTTATGAACATTATTACTACCTCAAGCTTTCTGGATAAAACTACTGAAAATGAGAAATATGGATCTAGCTTCAAAGGATCCTTGGATGGCTTGAAAGTTCTTGAAACAGAATCATGACACGAAAACAGTTCAAGTAAGATTTTCACTCGAAATAAGATTGTTATAGTTGTAGAAATTGAATCAAAGTTTGAATATGAATATTACCTTGAATTAGAAAGATAACCTACTATAAATAACAAAGGTTCCTTGATCTTAGATGATTACTTGAAATGGATTAGAAAGCTTGGAAGTAGACTTGCAAACTTGGAAGTATTCTTGATTTTTATGAAACTATACTTATGGAATTTATGAAGAACACTTAGAACTTGAAGATGGAACGTGAGAGAGATCATTTAGATGAAGAAAATTGAAGAATGAAAGTGTTTGTAGGTGTTTTTGGTCGTTGGTATATGGATTAGATATAAAGGATATGTAATTTTGTTTTCATGTAAATAAGTCATGAATGATTACTCATATTTTTGTAATTTTATGAGATATTTCATGCTAGTTGCCAAATGATGGTTCCCACATGTGTTAGGTGACTCACATGGGCTACTAAGAGCTGATCATTGGAGTGTGTATACCCATAGTACATACATCTAAAAGCTGTGTATTGTACGAGTACGAATACGGGTGCATACGAGTAGAATTGTTGATGAAACTGAACGAGAATGTAATTGTAAGCATTTTTGTTAAGTAGAAGTATTTTGATAAGTGTCTTGAAGTCTTTAAAAATTGTATGAATACATATTAAAACACTACATGTATATACATTTTAACTGAGTCGTTAAGTCATCGTTAGTCGTTACATGTAAATGTTGTTTTGAAACCTTTAGGTTAACGATCTTGTTAAATGTTGTTAACCCATTGTTTATTATATCAAATGAGATGTTAAATTGTTACATTATCATGATATTATGACATAAAATATATCTTAGTATGATATATATACAGTTAAATGTCGTTACAACGATAATCGTTACATATATGTCTCGTTTCGAAATCATTAAGTTAGTAGTCTTATTTTTACATATGTAGTTCATTGTTAATACACTTAATGATATATTTACTTATCATTTAACATAATTAACCAAGTGTATCAATATCTTAATATGATTCATATGTACCTAGTAAGACGTTGTTATAACGATAATCGTTATATATATATCGTTTTCGAGTTTCTCAATTTAATAGTCTCATTTTTATGTATATAACTCATTGTTAAAATACCTAATGAGATACTTACTTATAATAAAATCATGTTAACTATATATATAACCATATATATGTCATCGTATAGTTTTTACAAGTTTTAACGTTCGTGAATCACCGGTCAACTTGGGTGGTCAATTGTCTATATGAAACCTATTTCAATTAATCAAGTCTTAAAAAGTTTGATTGCTTAACATGTTGGAAATATTTAGTCATGTAAATATCAATCTCAATTAATATATATAAACATGGAAAAGTTCGGGTCACTACAAAATTTTTCTTTGATTCACTTTCTTTTCCATATGTCATGATATTGGAATTTCTATATGAATTACCATAATATAATCACGTCGACTAAGTGTCATTATATTTCACTAATTCATATTTCCATTCCAAGGTCACTCCATAAGGTCAGGACACGTGATCAAACTTAGATAGTTGACGTGGGAATGTTGAGTCATGAATGACATCCCTTCGCGTGAGTCAAAGAATACTTTGTATCACAATGGAGAAGTCAGGTCATAAGATATGTATGGATATGATAACAATCATATACTAACCGATCCTTTAGGGTCGAGGTTAGGCAAGATGATAGGATTTTGGCTTGATATCCTTAGGAAAGGATACAGAATATCAAAAGAGGTAAAAGCAGGAAGTAAGATGAAATAGCACTAGAAAGATCAAAGGAAAAGTGATTAGAACTAAGGCAGGAAATGTTATAGTCCTAAAGATTGCTAAGCCACCTAACTAACACATAAGGCACACATAAAATGCAATCCTGGTTCTCTATAACAACCTGGCTCTGATACCACTCTGTCATACCCCAAAATAAGGCCGGGGAAATATGACTTCACAATATCACAACACAAGTATGTATAAACGAGAACGACTCTATATGAGACGTTTTTAATATAACCAATGTATTAAAGTAGCGAAAAGTATTAAGTCATTACAATAGGTGTTCTAATGCAATAATATGAATGTATAAATGCGGACTCCAAAAGCAGTAAAGTCCAAAAAGCAGATAATCTTTAGCAATCTTCACCTGAGACAAAACATGCTTAAAGTGTCAACCAAAAATGGTTGAGTGAACAACATAGGTTTAATATATATAGTTTTAAACCACAAGATTTAGTTATCAAAAGTAAATGCTGAAGTTATGATATCGAGACGTAAACAAAGTTACCCCAGGACACCTTGAACTGTTAGTGTCGTTTAATCATTATTATGTAACCAAAGACCAATGGTCAAATGGTTAGAGACGTCACTCTCAATAGCGCTATTCACAATAACTAAGCTTGCCTTTATACGTAGCAATTAACGATATCATGGTAGGGATTTAGCATGAATCAAAGCATGTCAGCACAGTTAAACAGTTTTCAGGTACTTGTGTCTAAGCGTAAAACAGTTTGAAAGCAAGCATGTGTCTCACCCCAAAAGTTTAAAATAAGTAATAGAGAAAGTTAAAAAGTGGGGCTATGAAGTTCACCTTAATAGCTGATAGATATTCCACACAATTTATAAGATCGGAGTGTTGAACACGGAGATCTCAACCTAGAGATATTATGTTCGATTAGTTAATGTCTAATAGACACAAAGTTTGTTTATTAATATAGTAAACTATATTAACAGTGACCGTTCTCGAGAAAAGTTATATTTATATAAGTGATAATATACTTAGTGTACTTAAGTGTTATTATATAGATAAGTGTATAGTTTATGCTAATAATAGTATTATTATTCTTTAATTATTCAACTGTTATGTAACTTATCATTATATGTTACATATATAATTATACCTATGTGATACATATATATACTCTTTATTTATTATTATACATGTATGTGTTCATAACTATGTGGTATATATATATATATTAGGTGTAGGTGTTACATATATATAAGTGTAAGATGATACATATATATATACTCTTATTACTTTTTATTATTATGTTTACTATCTTATTATAATACTTACATAACACACATTCAAACATACATTCGCACGTACATATACATACATATATACACATACATATACACGTATGCATATATTTACATATACACACACATACATACATACAGTGTATACATGCACATACGTACGTATGCATGCATGCATGCACGTATATTATTATTATTATTATTTACTAATCATTTTTCATATATTAACACTAATCCTTTCATAAAATCATAACCTATTTATCATAATCATGAATCATGTTAATTATTCTCGTTCATACCCTTTAACTTATTTAACTAGTTTCAGCATGAATCTTAATCTTAATAACCTAACAACTTATCATTCATTAACGATAACCTTTTATCCATTTACTTATCTAGTTTATATATCAAGATCATAATCTTTCATTATCCTTCTAAACCATACTTAATCTTATTAATTATAATAACTAATCATATTTTCAACCTATTCATTAATCATCTAACTTATCATAAACTTTTAACATAACTTAACCTAATACTTTTAATGTACAATCTTATTAATTACATTCAAAACTAGTTCACTTTTATTTAAAATCATAATCATAATTCAACAACCATTATACTTGTAACCCATTCATAATCTTTTAAGTTTTAACCATCTTTAACCTTATAACTAAATCTTTTAATCATAACTTTTAAATCCTTATTCATAATCTCTTATTATAATCATTATCTTCTTACTATATCCATGATCATACTTAATCCCACTTCTTATTAATCAAATCATTATTCATATTCATAATCATTATTCATATTCATAATCATTCATTATCATCTTTATATCCTCATATATAAGTTCATAATACTCTAAGTAACCTGATTAAATAACAATATCTAGTTAAGGTTTTTAGGGATACCTTATGATGTTAGGGATCAAGAAAAAGGTGCTAAATGGGGGACGAAACAGCAGCAGGTTCAGCTGCAAAAATCACGACCCAATCACTTGTTTCTTGGGCTGATTAGTCACGACAGAAAATAGCAAAACAGCAACAACAATGGTTCGATGCATGGGCTGTTTGATGGCGTATTTGTAGCAGGAAAAATAGCAGCAACAAGTGTGCTTTTGGGACTGTTTTAGTGGCAAAACAGGAGCAGGAAAACAAGAGCAGGATGTCGAATAAAAAGGCTGTTAAGGTGGCGGTTTTACAGCTGCAAATAGCAGCTGTTGTGGCTAAAAAAAAAGGCTGAACAGCAGGCTGTTTGGTGGGCTGTTTGGGCGACAATTTCAGACAGTTTTGGGGGTTTGAATGTCGACTTCAATGGGGCTGTGCAGGGTGATGATGATTGACGATTGCAGCAGGTTTTTGAGAGGTTGAATGTCGACTGCAGGTGAGGGTTTGGAGAGCCTGTTTTGGTCGACAAAAAGGCTGTGATAGGGATGGTTTGCAGCAGATACTAGTCGACTAAAAAGAGAGGAAAAGGGGCTGTATATTAGTCGATGGTGATGGGATGAATTGATGCAGATTGTGTCGACTAGAAGAGGGAAGAGCTGAGAAAAACTGTCGACTAAACTATGCAGCAGGTTTGGGGTATAATCTGTGATGTACGTATGGTAAACTAGGGGGTTTATATAAGGTTGTTTGATTTCCTAATCCCACTCAAAAGCTTGGAGATCAAGGACTCCAATTAGAATTAAACTAGGACTAATAAAGCTTAGAGATTAAGTTTAATATTTTTTTTACGGTTCTAATTATTTATTTATGTATTTTTTATATTTTTTATTTATTTATTTATTTATTTATTATTGTTAATATTAGGGTTATTTTAATTATATTTTATTTAGTATTTAGACCCTAGCTTTTATAAATTTTATTTTGGTTCCATTTAGTTTATTAGTTTTTAATAGTTATAAAATGTCACTTTTAATATTAGTACACATAGTTTATATTATTTATTAAGTATTAGGGTTAGGGTTTATTATTTAATATTGAATGGGATTAGGGTTTAGTAGTTAATAGGTAGGGTTAGGTTTAGGGTTTTAAATAATATTAGGGTTTTTAATAATAAATACAATCATTTAATGAAAGCATAAATTTTTAGTTCATTGGTCGAAACGGATAACAACCCTAAATCGATTACGCAGAGGAACAGATAAAAACCCAAAGGCATTTTGGTCGTTTCATGAAGGAAAAATGAGGGTTGTTATACTAATACCGTCACCAAAAATATCCAAATTCCCTATATTAACCAAGAACAACCAACCAACGAAACATACCACGTTTATAGGTGACTGGCATCACCAATTGATAAAACCAACCATCACAAAACCAACAAACTAGATGAACTAAATAAATTAAACGAAAGAACCAAAATAGGTTTGTCACCACCACATATACATGTGACCAATTGAAGAACATTGTTGACGAAACACAAGAAAAAAAAGAATTGGGTTTGATAAAAAACACAAAGTGAAAGTCTTTCCATGTAAAATTTAGTATCTTTAAAATGAATAACTTTCATATGTTAGTAGAAAATTATTTTAGATAATTTTTGATTTACGTAAATAAAAGTAATAATTTTGAGTAGACCTGATATGTGTATGGTAGTGTTGAGTATTTATGTGTGTGTGTTTAAAAGACATATATAAAAGTTTAATTTTGAAAAGAAAAAAAACACCTTATATAATGTAAAATAGGGGGGAGGTTTAATACAAAACTAAAAAACTACAGAACTAACTAATGTGCAACAATTTACACTTATGCACAATACTGCACATTAAAAAAACGTTTTGTATTTGTGCACAAAAATATACTTGTGCACAATGGTGCACATTAAGTATAATAAACATGTATACGTAACATCTTCAGTTCTTCTATTTGACTTAATAAGTCTAATTTATTGAATAATTTTTCATGAAAGATAAGTAAATTATAAAACTTAATGAGAGGTATTTCTAGTGCAACCAAAGTGAAATAATAAAAGGTAGATGAGGACCTGAGTTCATCCATATACACATGTGAAGATGCAAATATCACTCGCATTTGAGTCAATAAAGTCAAATGAAAATGCAGGGATCTCATTCGAGGAGTCCACCATCTACAGCTACTATATTACGGAGTAAACATTCAGTATTAATACAATATTTTTATTTTTATATATTTTTATTTTTGAAAGACAATTATTTTATTTATAAACATTTATAAGTTTATAAAAGTAAGATTTGTAAGAACAAAAATGAAAATAATATCAGCCACCGTTAGACAAAGCATATATGGTTTGTATCAAATTGTTAGGATAGTGAAAATGGAATCTTTTAATGACGATAGTCCATGTCACGAATAGTCCAAATTACTGACTTCATTATTTTTTTCCATTAAAATTTGACATATAAATGCATGTGAATTATGATCATCATTTTCATTTGTTCATGTTTCTAGCTCTCATCTTCCTCCTCAACTCACCTCCGTCTTTTTTCACCTCTTTGAAACAAAAAGCATTTATGCACCATCTACGAATACGAAATCATGATTACGATCATGATTTAACCCTAAATTCATTTATCATCTTTCTTCTTTACTATTATCATCACCAAAAAATTAATAAACCCTAAATACAAATCCACATCCACATTGAAAACTGTATACATATACTTAAAAATAATTTCCAAACTTGAATGTTGAATTCGATATTTAATCATTCCATATCATTCCATAATGGGGAGTAGCAATAACTATTGATTAACCTAATGTAACTGGCAAATAAAGATAAAACTCTTAAAAATTTGAAGTACCTTTTATGTTTTGTTTTGTCTCTCAAGATTAACCGCAATATTTTTGACTTTTTTTTCGTTGTTTCCTTGATTTTACTCCATTTTCAATGCGACGTCACTGTCGTGTTTTTTTATGTACTTGATCCCAGTATTTTAGAAAATGGTGCTCCGGTGGTCTTTCTGTGAAACTGGTATTTGATGTGTTTGTTAAGTACCATCACATGATTAACACGTGATGCGCATTTTTGTATTTTGACTTTATTTTCTGCTTATTAATATGTGTGACTATGGTTGATGCCTAGGGCTGTTAACGAACCGAATCGAGTCGAATAGCAGGAACTTTAGGCTCGGCTCGTTAAAGAATTATTCGGCTCGAGCTCGATTCGAACTCGATTAAATTATTTTTAGGATGTTCGAGCTCGAATTCGAATATTTTAACTTTGTTCGAGCTCGAACTCGAAACTCGTTTAAATATTCAATTAAAACTTGGCTCGAAACTCATTTAAATATTCAATTAGAATTTAACTTGTTCATTAATGTTCTAAGTTTCACGAATTGGTTGGTTGTAGAACTGGAACTCGAATAAACTGATCTATAATTGTGCTAATTATATACGGAGTATGACAAAGCACATGAAATATATGGTAAATTAAACTAACAAATTGCCAAATTACCTATGTACATAGAATGTACATAGATACTGCCTAAAAGATTTGAAGTTGTAGAATTTAATTTTTTATCTCACTCATTTTTATAGTGTATTCTGGTGGAGAACATTCATCCATCCTTCCGATGTGGGATTCAGTTACATGTATTCATTTGTAATTTGTATCTTTAACATTTGTTAGCAAGTTAACAGACACTGAGATTGCTTCCATGTTAACAAACAGTGTTTATTATTTTTTAACAATGTCGATAAATAATAAACATAATATACATGATTTTATATTTAAACTAAAGATCATTTTTAACAACGTAGATGAAACAAAATGTTACATGAAGAATATAAAATAGAGAATAATATCGAGCTTCGACTTGTACTGTGGTGGACGTTTGTAAATGAATAATTTAAGTTATTTTGCTATTATATAAATAATAAAAATAAATATAAATAAAATATAAATATAAATATAAATATAAATATAAATATAAATATAAATATAAATATAAATATAAATAAATAATAAATAATAAATAATATACATAATATGAAGATGTATAAGTAACGTTAAATCCAACCTAATACCAAAACATCGTTTAGCCTATTGGCTATATCATGGGAATGTATCGTATTGGTCTTGTGTTCGAATCTCACGGATTGCTAATGTTATGTTTTTCTGCCGCACTCTCGTTGCTCCTCTCATTGCTCGACTCGGCTCGCTTAGCTCGTAAACATAATCGAGCTATTCGCCCCATGTATGCTCGATTGAGTCGTTCAACTATCAAACGAGTTTCGAGCGAGACGAGTCGAATACTAACTATTTTATACTCGGCTCGTGAAACTAATCGAACAACATTTTTTGTTCGAGCTCGACTCGAATTCGGAATTGATAATGCTCGAACTCGAATTAAACGAGTTCGAAATCGAGTAGCTCGTTAATTACTCGGTTCGTTAACAGCCCTATTGGTGCCTCATTTTACCATACATATTTCATCTTCATCCTTTGATTATTGAAACAACGAACAACATCAAAATGAAGAAATGTTATGAAATACGTACACTAGACACCAATCAAAAAGATATCAATCAAATATACAGTATGTTTTTTAGTATAAACTATGAAATTCCAATCGATTGTGATTTTAGCTATACTTTATCACAATTTTGCAGATCAATACCCCGCTTTGTTCACAATTATTTTACATCATGTGAGATATTTAACTAAGGTATCACACTCCCAAATGGGACCAGGGGTAAATGTGACAATTCGTATCATTACACAAGTTGAAATACACGAGAACGACTCTATATGAGTCGTTTTAAAATCCTTTTATTAAACTAAACAGCGAAAGCATTATTCAAAATTTTACATCATAATAATAAATGTAAAATGTTTTATAAATGAATGATGGACTCCATGCAGGGAGCAAATCAATCATCAAAGCAGCACATAAGCCAATTGTTACCTAAGACAAAACATGCTTAAAAACGTCTACACAATAGTTGAGTGAAATTCATAAGTTTATAATTGGTAATCAAAGGTTTTTAGACCACAAGATTTAGTTATAAAAATCGTTATAAGTCATATATCAAACACAAATAATATGCCATGAGTTATAATATCGAGCTAAACATAAACCCCTGACACTGCGCGTGTGTCGGTAATCATGATTATGTACCCCTTTGATTTCATGACCCATCCTAATCCATCAGGACGAATACATTACATTTGGTAACATCGCGAGGTACTTGACCTCTATATGATACATTTTACAAACATTGCATTCGTTTTTAGAAGATAAACTTTCATTACATCGAAAGTTGACGGCATGCATACCATTTCATAATATATCCAACTATAATTGACTTAATAATAATCTTGATGAACTCAACGACTCGAATGCAACGTCTTTTGAAATATGCCATGAATGACTCCAAGTAATATCTCTAAAATGAGCAAATGCACAGCAGAAGATTTCTTTCATACCTGAGAATAAACATGCTTTCAAGTGTCAACCAAAAGGTTGGTGAGTTCATTAGTTTATCGTAATCAATCATTTTCATAATTTTAATAGACCACGAGATTTTCATTTCTCATAAATACACATCTCATATCAGGCATTTCGCAAACTGCATAGAGATAAAAATCATTCATATGGTGAACACATGGTAACCGACATTAACAAGATGCATATAGAATATCCCCATCATTTCGGGACACCCATCGGACATGATAAACTCGAAGTACTAAAGCATTCCAAATTCCAGAATGGGGGTTGTTAGTTCCCGTAGATCTACCTTTAGGATTCGCGTCAATTAGGGGTGTACTAATTCTCAAAATTAGTGATGTTCCCTAATTCTTAGGCTACCAAGCTAAAAAGGGGCATATTCGATTTAATAATCCAGCCATAGAATGTAGTTTCATTTACTTGTGTCTATTTCGTAAAACAGTTATAAAAGTAGTTCATGTATTCGCAGTTCTAAATATATTTCAAAAGCATTTAATAAAGCAGTTATAAAAACAGCGCATGTATTCTCAGTCCCAAAAATATATATTGCAAAAGCATTTAAAAAGGGAGCAAATGAAACTCACAATACTGTATTTCGTAGCAATTATGTATATGACGGCACTGAACAAGTGCAGGGTTGGCCTCGGATTCACGAACCTATATCATTTGTGTATATATATTAATTCACACAATCGCAATTAAATAAGTTTATATATATCACCTAGTAATGATATTATTTTTATATTAATAATATATTTATTTTTCATATATTCCTTTTATATAATAAAATATTTTGTTATGTTATATATGTTAAATATATATTTATGTATTTCATTTGTTTATCAAAATAGAAGTTCAAATTATACTAAGTTATTATTAGTAAAAACCATGATAATAACATTAATAATATGCTTATGTTAGTAATAACTCTATTAGTGATAATAACAATGATATTAATAATAATACTTGTAAAAATATTAATTTTTCTGTTAATGATAGTTGTGATATTGATTTTAGTAATTACATAATAATAATATTCGTGATAATATAAGTCATAGTACTTATGTTAATATTAACGATTCTATTATTTGTAAAAAGATACTAATACTAATATTTACGAAACTAATAATAATTTGTATTTTTTTTTCGTATTGAATATAATAATAAATGATATTCATAATACATAATAATAGTGATACAAATAATAATAATACTATTACTAAATAATAATACTATTAATATTTAGTGATATTACTTATTAATAACTAATATGATAATAATAATAATAATCATATCATAAATTTTTAACATAATAGTAACAATTTATAATAGCAATAATAATAATAATAATAATGAAAATGAAAATAATAATAACAATAACAATAATCATAGCAATAACACTAATAAAATATTCATAATAATTGTATTAAATAATAATAATAATAATAATAATAATAATAATAATAATAATAATAATAATAATAAAAAGAAATGAGAAAAACTACCTCATAGTGCTTTTAAAAATAAACAGCCTGGATACAGGCTCGAACTTACAACCCTCAGCTTACCAATACAACAGCCTAACCATCTGGACCAATTCATTTTTCTGTTTTTAAAACCCATATATATTTATTTAAATTCCATTTATGTTTCATCCCTTTTCTTCCTCATCTTTATACTCCAAACGGCCAAATCTTTACTCCACCATAATAATTAATTAACAACTTGAATTATGTTGTGAATTTGAAACATAAACGATCTGTCGTAGGTGATTGAATTAACAGAAATAAAAATCAAAAGGATTTAAGCTGTAACAGTTTTGAAAACCCGATGAACAACTCCATTATTGATTTTGAAATTGAGAATGTTTTAGACCATAGTTTCTTCATGAAATAGTTCAAAAATAATTCCTAGAATCTTTCTGGATTATCAATTGAACTCAACACATTACAATGACTTCGAATTTTGTCAAGAACTACACGTTTGACTTTTTACAATTAAACTTTGACTCAGAAATTATAGCTTGATAAAAAGAATTGAGATTTGATACTCTACATATTGTTTTAATAGATGAATCCTAACATGACTGTATTTATAAATTTTAAAATGTCATTAGAAATTGACGGATTTGACAAAATGACCAAGAACAGAGAACTATTTGTGTTCTTCAAATTTTCTGTTTTAATTCAATTAGATGGAAGCTGTTAAGGGCGTTTGAAATTTGATATTTGATATTTGATAATGTGAAGTAATTGGGTATCAGTTACAACTAGAATTGATCTTTTATAGCATAATGAAGTCAACAGGTTTAATATTACACAGATAAAAAAAAATAAAGAATAATGAAGAATAAAATAAATAAAGTCGATATAGATATATAACTGAATTTGGACTCTACTTCATATTTATTTATATGTATTTTATTATGTTTATATGTATAATTTTATATCTATTTCTATATACAAATCTGCATCCTAATAATGTGTATGTTTTTATATAACTCTGCAGATCTATTTTTATATGTATGTGTTTATATCCGATGTTATACATATCTATTATATTTATATATTTATTTTTTATAGATTATAAATTAATGTTAATAATTATGATAATAATACTCTTAATAAATAATAGTAATACAAATATAATAGTAATAATAATAAATATTATGATAATTATAAAATGTATAACAATAATATAACAATAATACTAATTATAATAATACTAATATTATTGATAATAACAATAATAATATATCAATTTATATATCAATTTTCCTATCTATATATTATCTATTGAAAATTTTAATATGTCTAACACTGATTTTAATATTGATAATAAAAATATTAATAATGTTATTGGTACTAATAATATTATCAGTTATAATAACATTAATTTCATTGATAATAGTAATATTAACAATAATAATATAACGACTTATACTTATCAAATTTATATGTATATATACCTTATATAATAACCTTAATGTTACAAATATTAATTTTAATATTAATAATAATATTAATGAAAGAAATGATAATATGAATATAATAATTAAAATTTTAACTTGTAATTACCTATAATATATTACCATTTATTTTATTCTATCTCTCAATTATAATTTACTGAATTTTTTTGATATTTATGTATTATACTATATATAATACCACTTATTTATAGAATTCATATATATATTCATATTTTTATTTACACACAAAGGTTCGTGAATCGTCGGGCATAGTCCAAAGGTCAAATGAATTCATAAGAATAGTTCAAAATTTTTGAGACTCAGTTAAATAAACTTTGCTTATCATATCGAAATCATATAAAATTAAAGTTTAAATTTGGTCGGAATTTTCCGGGTCGTCACATTTGACGATCGGTCAATGGGTAGAGATGTCGCTCTCAATAGGCCTATTCACAACAATTAAGCTTGCCACATTCAAATTCTAGCAATTAACGATATTATGGTAGGGATTTGCATTTAAGGATACAAGTATCAATACAAGTTAATAAAAGTCTCATGAAGTTGCATATCAAAAAGTTTAGATACCTGTGTCTAAATTGTAAATCATTTCAAAAACAAGCATGTGTCTCACCCCAAGATTTATAAAATTCAATAAAGTATGTAAAAGCGGGGCTATGAAGTTCACCTTAAAATAACACAACGAAAAATATCCACTAACGAAAATAGATGCAAGAAATGAATGGCAGAGACCTCAATCTAGATATGTAAAAGTTCAATCAGAAGTTGTCCAAATGACAATGAAAATCCTAAGTGAACTTAAGAGTTGTTTTACAAATGTTTGTGTGTCCACCATAATCACATTGATGTTTATACAACCTTGCGCAAACCTCGGTGCTATCAAATAAGTCTGGAATAACCAGGTGTAACCGGGGGCCAGGACTCTTGATCAAAAACTAAGTCATGACATTCGAGATCCACAACCTTATCCCATAATGGCAACCTAGACATCATTCACTTACGACCGTAAGTAGCGGTAAACTTTGTATAAGCTGTACGTTTATCGGTATGATTATAGTATTCATTAGTTGTGTGTGTATAGGAATACAACACTTAGTTAGATTACATGTACACATATAATTATAATTCAAGTTATCCATTATAAGTATTTAATTATTATTGTTTTATAATAATATGTTAAAGTTGTATTAATTTAACAAGTATTAAATTCTTAATTTAATGTTTATAAGTATTTATTTATTATTAAATTTATTTTATCATGTAATATAAATAAATAATAGATATTATATATTTATACTATTATTTGTTACCTTATTTAAAGGATAATTATTAGTATAATAGTTTAATAATTAAATAATGTACATAATTAATTAAATAATTAATTTAAATAGTAGATAATTATAAAATTTCACATTCCATATTTATTCTACTAATCACATAATTATAAATAATATTAATTCATTAATAAATATATTTTATATATTTATATAAGTCGATACACATAGAATTATATATTAATTCGTTTTTAATTATATTAAATATCTAAAAGTTATATATACAATTTTTATAAACTTAGTTAAACATATTAATCAGTAAAAAAATTTATAAAAATAATTCTATTAAGCTTTTGTATTTATTTCCTATTTGTTTTCAGTTTATACACAAATATAGTTTAATTATAAAATAAATTCTAATTCAACCCAAATATTTATTTTTATAATTTTCGCAGGTCTAGGTAAGTTATATAAATCTATAAAATTTATATATATATATATATATATATATATATATATATATATATATATATATATATATATATATATATATATATATATATATATATATATATATATATATATATATATATATATATATATATATATTATTTACTGTTATTATATTTATTACGAATTTTACATTGTTTTTTTTGTTTAAATAATACATAATTCGTGTTTAATTATAAATAATATTCCAAAATTATAAAAATTATTTTTATATGTTCTAACATTGTTTCAAATAGTTTTCATAATTTTATTACTGTTTTTGATATTTTAAATAATTTTTAATCCTTTTATTTATATATATATATATCAACTGAAACATAATTAAATAAAGAATAAATACTTATATTGATATATAATTTAGGATTTTGACTCAAATAATTATTATAAGTAAAATACATTCTGTAAAAATTATTTTTACTAATTTTAAGTGTTTAGATTAATTAAATCCAATTTTGTATACACACACACACACACACACACACACACACATATATATATATATATACATATATATATACATATATATATATACATATATATATATACATATATATATATATATATATATACACACACACACATCGAATACCTTATATAATAAAAATAATTATTCTACTGATCAAAATAATATATAAAAATATGTTTTACCTTAGAATATTACTAATATAAATTTTCATCAGTTTATATGTATTTATTATATTAGTTTTCAATTTATTTCAATTTTTAATATATTACGGTTCATAATAAGACTTTTATAAAGAAAAAAATGTACTTAATAATTTATAAAAATTATTCTGAGACCAGAATAATATGTACATATTTATCATGTGTTTGAAATGTATTTTTCACAATTTAATTCAAAATTTATATATATATATATATATATATATATATATATATATATATATATATATATATATATATATATATATATATATATATATATATATATATATATATATATACCGTAACATATACATATACATGTTTTAATTTAAAAAAAATATAAATATTGTTTATAAATTCATGTAATTATTTTTCCAGGATATTTTACTGTATAATAATATTTTTCAAACCTTGAGATTAATTATTTAATTATTATTTTGATTTATAAAGAATTAAACAAAAAAACTTACGATAATATTAAATAATAAAAAACATAAATATAAAAAAAAATAAAAGAAGAGTTGAGAAAAATAATACCTCGGATGTTTTGAGAGAAAGAAGTCTTCAAGTATTTTATAAAAAAAGAATGAGAGGTGTTGAGTATTATACACAAAAAAGACTTGGAGAGCAAGTAGGATTTAAAGATAAATACAAAGTTTAATTAAATTTTTTATTTTTATTTTTAAATAAAAGTTGGCCGAACCTATTAGGATATATATTATATATATTTTTTTATCTTAATTTTTAGAGAATTCTAGAATTTTATTAAATTTAGTTTTATTTTAATTAATTAAATTAATCCTAATTTAATATAAAATAATTAAAAATTTAGGTATTTATATTTTCAATTAATAATTATGATTTTAATTTAATTACCATTATTACCTTATAGTTTTATTAGTTTTATTTGAGCCACAATACTTTTTAAATAATTATATTCGTTAAAAAGTTAATTATATAACTATATATATATTCGCATAAATATTTATTAAAGTTATTGTATACTAATATAACTTTAATTAGTATTAGTATTTGAGTTGTCGACAGAAAATTACTATCCGGTCAACGTTGATTAAATTGTTCATTTATTGCGTTTTAAATAACAACACTAAAGTTAATGCACACAAAACCCTAAGGGTAGAATAGACAATTTAGAAGGAAAAAGTGAGGGTTGTTATAGTACCTCACCGTTAATGAAAACTTTGTCCTGAAGTTTAAGTAGACTTCTCGGATGCATCAGCGGTTGAGAAGAGATGGGGATATTTTTGTCTCATCTGGTCTTCACGTTCCTAGGTATACTCGGGGCCTCTTCGTGAATTTCAACGGATCTTAACAATAGGAATATTTCTTTGCTTTAAACGCTTGATCTCACACGATCCATAACCTCTATAGGTTCTTCAACGAAATGCATTTTATCATCAATGCGGATATCATCCAATGGAATAACGAGTGTGTCATCAGCAAGACACTTTTTAAGATTCGAGACATGAAATACATCATGTACATTACTAAGCTCAGAGGGTAATTCTAATCGATATGCCACGGGACCAATTCTTTCAGTAATCTTGAAAGGTCCAACGAAATGCGGACTTAGTTTGCTTCGCTTACCAAAACAAACGATGCCTTTCCAAGGGGAGACTTTCAACATGACTTTATCACCAACTTGGAATTCTAATAGTTTTCGACGATTATCAGCATAGCTCTTCTGTCGGCTGCGGGCAGTTTCTAATCGTTTCTTAATTTGAATGATCTTTTTGGTAATTTCGTGTATGATTTCAGGACTAGTTAACTGTCTGTCCTCTAGTTCATCCCAGCACAGTGGAGATCTACATTTTTGTCAGTATAAGGCCTCAAAAGGTGTTGTAAGTAACTAGAGGGGGGTGAATAGTTACTTAGTGGTTTCTTAAAACTTTTTGAAATCTGTAACGATCAAAACATAAGTTTTGAGTGTGGAAGCGTTTGTGTTTGTTAATGCAAGTATGTAAAGAATGTAAGTGCACAAACACAAGGATTTATAGTGGTTCAGGTGGATGTTAACTAATCCACCTTAATCCACTCCTCAATTCTACGAATGGAGACTTTTCTTCACTATGATACCCCAAACTCGGTGAAGTGTCCGGATACAACACTAGCTCCTCGATAAGCTGCTACTTATGAACCCTTGTGTCCCTTTGAAGAATTCACAAACACCAAATGCTCTTACCACAAGATCCTAATGCTCTAGCCTAGTGAAATCACGACTACCTTCTAGATCCATTTAAGAATATAGCTTACAAGTAAACTTATAGCTAAGCTTACAATCACTCATAGTTCTTCAATAGGTCACACCAACTTAATTCCCAATGGAATTGATCAACTTCCTAGATTCCTTTAAGGAAGTTGAATCATTAAGTGTGATGATCCGGAAATTTTCGACCAAAATTAAACTTAATCTTTATATGATTCTGACACGATAAGCAAAGTCTGTAATGTTGAGTCTCGAAAATTTTGGAACTATGTTCATATATTCAATGACCCTTTTGACTATGCTCGACGATTCACGAACGAATATATAAATAACTTACAACGTGTATATAAAAAGTGTTTATATATATTGTATATATATATATATATTAAGGTTCGAAATTATTTTTGTAAACGATAGTAACACCCGTTTATTGTGATAAATAAATATTATATACAAATTTATATTTTTCTAAACGAAAATATATATTTTACAATGTGATAATGTATAGAATTGAATTAGATATAAAACGTTTCGATATTATTAAATATATTTTAATAAACAAAGAGGAGTTAATTTATAGAAGCAAATGACCAAATTACTCAAATGTATAAGTTATACTTCGAGTAATATAGTCTATCGATGATTAAGTCTAATTATTAATAAAGGTACACGTCGCGAAACGTAAAGTGTTAGTTTTCTAAGCGTACGAAACGTCGTTCGAAAAACCGGAAACGGGACATAAGTCGAGCTTTAACGTATAATTCATCGAAACTAAAATTTCAAGTTAACTAGACACGAGAATATAATATAATATATATTTAATTAATATAAATTATATAAATTATATATATATATATTATAATAATATGTCGACAAGAATAAAAACAAACGATTATGAGCTGGACATAAGTGCCATGCGATCGCATGGGCTTATGCCTTCCCATCCATGTGATCGCATGGAGGGCTGGGATAGGCAAGGTACTATAAATTCAATTGAATTCGCGTTTATTCCTACACAAATCACTTCTCTATCTCACATATTACTCTGTATTATTATTTATATTATTATTTATATTATTAATATTAATATTATTAATCTTATTATTATTAGTAGTATTAGTCTTATTATAATTATTAGTAGTATTTACATAAAGTACTACGACGAAGTTATGGGCGATTTATTTAAAATGGGTTTTTCGAGCGGGATAGAGCTAAGGAAACTATGCGTTATAACTATGGAGGTTATGGGTAATGTGCGTGGGTATTGTTCGCAAGTCAAACCTAGTATTTATCATCTTCGTTGCGTCTACGTACTTTCCTACAATATTGAATCACAATATTGATACGTGAGCATTCATGTCTTATCTTTTATATATTAATAGTATATCCATGTCAAGTGCTCGAGTATATATGTTTATGCATGCTTGTATGCTTTAATTTTGTCGTTAGATAGTTTATGATGAATCACGAATTTGATACATATGCTACTGATATAAAGTATATGATATGCATGTTTTTGGAAAGCTGGCGAAAAATTATTAACTTTTCATTTAGAAATCGCGTGATTTCGATGAACGGATTAAAAGACATGGTCAACTGAATTATGTTTGACGTTAATTGAAATTGTGTTTGAAATTGTAAATTAATATCTAAACAACTTGTCTATGAGATTAATAAATTTGATTTTTAGATATTACTAATCGAGTAAATGAATTTCTATATAAGGCATGTCTCGTTTTGGTAAAAAATTGTCAAAATTGACTATCTTATCAGGTTTTAAAGCTTTATAAACACTATAATCTGATTTTACAAGTATTGAAAAACTATGTGAAATAATAAAATATTTTCGATTGCCATGATAATTTAAATATAATACAACTCTTGAAATAAATAATATTTTGAGTTTAATAAACTATAAATTCGTTCAATTATCAAGACTTATACTATGATAATAAACATGCATAGATTTAAAGATCATATTGGGTCAGGTTTACTTTTGAGATGACTTTTGTTAACTTTTGCATGCCGGTCTCGAGCATTAGGATTGTGATACACTATGACCCAACCTAGCTTATTAGACATGTATTGACCAACATATGTTCTCTAGGTTGAGATCTACGGTTATTTTGCATTTCGAGTTTCGGTCAAATTTCGGTGAATGACCTTATGTGCTGCTAAGGTGAGTTTCATTTGCTCTCTTTTTAAATGCTTTTGCAATATATATTTTTGGGCTGAGAATACATGCACTTTATTTTAAACGCAATGGATACAAGTACATACTAAATTCTACACCGAGTTTGAACCGAAAATCCCTTAGCTTTGGTAACTAGTAACTGCCGATTATAATAATTGGTGGGCGCGAATAGTTGTATATGGATCCATAGGGCCTGACATCCCCGTATGTTCCAGGTATAGAAACCCTAGCCTGAACTATAAAACAGACGTATGCTATTTGAGTTTAGTACACGTTGTTTTGCGTGTATTGTACATGTTTGTTGCATGTATGTTAAAACAGGGGTACTTATTATATATACGTTAAAGTTTAGTTACCAGGGTGCTCAATCTTGTAGAATATTTTGATAAACGTTTCTGGATGAAACAACTGAAATCTTGTGATCCACCTTTATATACGGATTATGCGCAACATTAAAACTATGAACTCACCAACCTTTGTGTTGACACTTTTAAGCATGTTTATTCTCAGGTTCCTAGAAGTCTTCTACTGTTTGCTTATATGTGATACAAGCTATGTGCATGGAGTCATACATGCTTTATTCGAGAAAACGCTGCATTCACAAAATCATCACCATGTATCTTACTTTGACTGCATTATCAACGGATATAGTATTGTAAACTATTAATTACGGTGATTGTCTATATGTAGAAATCATCAAGCATCAAAAACCTTGGAATTTGATATTCAATTATGGTGTGCCTTTTCAAAAGAATACAATGTTTACAAAACGTATCATGTAGAGGTCAGTACCTCACTGTGAAATCGATGAATGATGTATTCGTCCAAATAGATTTCGACGGATCATCACATTAAGCAAGATGGTGTTTCCTATCATAAGAACTATCTAAGTTCCTTGACCCCATAAGGAAGTGTCTTACAAAGTAAACTTAAAGATACAAATGATAAGTACGAAGTTTACATTTCAATTCTACTTAGTGTAAGTAGAATCTCTCTTTCTCTCTTATAATCTCTCCATAGATATGTGCTTGAGGCTTGGGAGATCAGTAGATATGACTTTGAAAGAATGTTGGAAAGAGGTGGTCTTCTAGTTTGGCAAAGAGGTGTATTTATATTCCAAGAAAAATTTGACAGACAAAACTGCGGTCGAAGCACGATCGACCTTGCAGGTGACCGTACAACTTATGTCAGCATTTCAACATATCCGTTGGAGCTCCTTTTTCTTTGAATTTTTGGCTTCTTTACCCAATATAGAGCCTTCAAAATATGCTTAATACACCTAGAAGTTAACTCCATTACCCCTTTGATCTTGGACATATGCACGGAGGTTGACATGTGCTAGCTAAAGAGGAAAGTCCAATGCCCTTGACCATTGTCATTGATTTCCTAAAAAGGTAAATGCTGAAATCTTGTCCCTTGACAACCCACAAAGCTCCAAACACAATAATTCATAAATCTTACACTTTGTCAATACTTGGATGGAAGTATCATACTTCATTGGTTGCTTGCAATAAGTTAATTTTGACTAGTTTAATTATAATGAAGAATCCTTTAACTAGTTGCTTTAATCATCCTTTGACAAACCACAAGCCTCCAAAACTTCACTAGCCCATTTTAATAGCTTGTCATCTTCTTAATGGAAGTGTCTTGCTCTTTAGAACATACTTGCATCTTGATTGAACTAGTTTGATTCTAGTTGGAGCTTAAATGAACCTTGTTACAACCTTAACTAGCTTGAATATAAATAAAACTTACATACATACAAATGGTACTTAAAAATAATGGGAGAGCACCTCTTTAGTTGGGACTTTGCTGACCATTATTAGTATGTATTTAAATGACATTTTGTAACACTTGAATAGTAAAACACTTTTGTGTTTAATCTTATTTAAGCTTAAAATGTCATTAAGATGTCGTTAGGTGTGATTAGTAAAAATTAACATCTTTTGGTTCAAAACTCTTTTGAAATCAAAGAAGGCAACTATTATAAGTATGTTTAAAAAGGTTTTGTAAATTATAGATGTCTCAAAGTGGTCTATCTTAAAGTGGATGAATTTGGTTACAAAAAAAACTACGGTCGAACTGCGGTCGGCCGTGTGGTTAGCCGTAGATTGACAGTTTTAGAAAAAGGTGCAATCGTTGGAACAGGGCATCCACGGTCAGACTCACGGTCGACTGTGGTGCATCCGCATAGCAATTTTACCAAGTTAATTATTTATATATTGGTCTTTTGCTAGAGATAGTGTAGGCTTATGAACTCATGTCGTCTTATATATGATTAAGCACTTATCTCTTTTGTGTCATCATCAAAACAAAGTGATTAACTTTTAAATATTATAATTTGATTCTCAACTAACATTCTCCCCCTTTTTGATGATGACAAATATATGAGTAAGTGTTTAGTTATGTAAGCCGACATAAGTGTTAACATCACTTACCATACACTTTCTCCCTCTTTTTTCGAAGCAAAAAGGTTAGCTCCCCCTGGAACTAAGTGCGCCCTAGAGTAATGCTCCCCCTTAAATCTTACATAGCGGTAGATGATATAGCTCTCCCTTAAAATGTGTAATATAAGACTCATAGTAAAGAGGATTAGTCCACACATATGTCATAATATCAAGTAAGGAGTGATATGAACTCAACGAGCTGGATAAACCTTCAATCAAGGGTTAGTGCACACACATAATAATATATATAGCAAGCATAAGAATCATTGTGTGTCATAGATAATAAAGATAGTGGAGTGAGCACTTTGACCAATATATGTGATCGTTAGAGAGCATGTAAGATCAAACGTGCGTATGAACCACCACATATCAGAGTTAATGAATAATATAGCATGAATGTGTGATATAACATGTAGTGAGCAGAAGCCTTAGTATATCATGCAACATTATCATTAAGTATCAACATTACTCTACTAGTTCTACCAATTTCATGCATGTATAGATGCAAGTAGGTTTAAACAAGCATGTAGAACCATATAGCGTAGCATGGTATACATATTGCACATAGAGCAATGTGGAGACATAAGTGAAAGTAGCATGCAAAAGCTAATATACATGAGATCAATTTTCAAGCAAATAATCATGTATAACAATCATATTCATAAGATTAGATGCTAGAGCATGTATGAAAGAAAGTAGGTTCAAACAAGCATGTTAAAACACAAGTATAACATAGCATGGCAAACAAGTAAGAGTAGCACATGTAATCATATCATACAACACTATAAATACTATCATGGTAGTTTCAAACAAGCATGTAAGGACACAAGTATGACATACATATGGCACATATCATAAGCATAGCATGTCAAACATATTACACATAATATAAGCATAACATGTTGAATACTTATTGTAAGAACACAAGTAAGAGTAGCATGCTGAAGCTAATATACGTAATCATGCATAACGATCTAATAAGCTTAAAACATGCATAAGGCACATCTATTTAACATTATGAGCATACTAGTGTATGTCAAGTAATAGTGATCAATAAGGCCGATATGATAATTCGAAAAGTTAACCACATGATTAAAAAAACCATACACTAAGTTTCAGGTTATTCAACTAAGAGCATATCTCTTTGTATACTAGTGATAAACATATGTATAACCTAAACATATAGACCATGTTAATATTTCACTTATCATGTAATGATCAAAGCTAAATGGTGTTCAAATAATCTTGACTAGTCTAATTTTAGCACAAGAATGTACACATATATGAGTTTTGGAAGAAGTGGTACCTTAATCGAGAAAAGTTTGTTTCATCCATAAGCCTTAAGCACATGATCTTTCAATTGCTATATACTCAACTTTGTTAGTAGAGAGAGAGCTACAAGTGTTTGTTCCTTTGAGAGCCAAGAGGTTATACATGCACATACACCACTCTTCTAAATAGTAGCTATCCATAATTATCCGAATCTCCAAGGCACATGATACTTATGATGCATAGAACCCTTTAGATTTCTCTAAAGATCCTTTTAATGGCTTGAAAGTGTGACATATTTGGACTTTCCTTTGCTTGGGTGATGAACATAACAGTGCATTTGAAGTCTCACAAGCATTGTTAGAAATATATGCATAGAACTCAAGAATAATTATAGTGAACATATATCACATCAAAACAAGCAATCATGCATAATAAGCTCAATTAGATTTCACACTACAAGTAACAATCATGCATAATAAGCAAGTAATCATGATAATCAAATAAAGGCATGTTCCATAGCATGAATTTTGATGAGCATATTCATAACCTAAATAACTAGATCGGGAAGGCATTTAACTCGCAATTCATATCAAAATACGTTATACATTAAATCACTACTTATTTAGTTATCTTTTCAAATATAGCCCCAGAGTGCACTTAAATGATATAATATAACAAGCAATCATAGAGTTCATGGTAGGTAAGCTAATATCAAATTACTTTCCAGGCATTCAATAATTATGATCTAAGACAATTATCATCATGTCAACATATGTTATCTTGACTATGAATAATGCTAACTAGTTAACATTTTTTATTTAACGATTTGGAGTGTTCAATTAGATCACTAGCATAAAAACAACCAAGCATAATTTTTCAACATGTTAATAAATCATAAGCATGTAAGCACATAAGCATGGTGAAAATATATAGCATGTTAGACGTAGCAAATATTAAGCACAATACCCTCAAAAATAAAGTTCAATCGACAAGTTAATGATCCTTACGTGTGTAGTATAGCATTTAACAGGATAATTTCAACCAACATTGGTTACGAAGAGAGAACTCAAGTTGTCAAGCATGATAATATTATGAGCATACAAGTATGACATGTAGATTTACACATATAAGCATACAAGCAATGAGAACATATATGGTATATCATAGAGATAAACAAGGATTATGCAATTTACACCTAGTGTATAATGAGCGGAAGCCTAGATTTAAGCCTAGAGTGTAAAGTGTACCATAAAGCATTCAAGTTTATCTATCAAGTATATTTCAACCTTATCATCCATGAGTTCAAAGAACTTTTCACAAGAAAAATGGTTAATTGAATCAATAACCAAGTCATGAACATCTATTTGCACAATTAAGATTTCATTCTAATACTTTTTAGCAAATAATGTATTATAAACTTTTTACCATTTCTCATTCATGACCAAGTAAGAATGTCCTAAGTCTATCAATAGTCATTTTCATATGCATTCTTGGCATTCATTCTTATGATACACACATAATCAATTAAAATCCTTGTGACTTCTTTCATTATGATTGGTTTTAGCAACTTCTCTTTTCTTTTCGATGTGATTGTTAAACTAGATAATTGAAATAGTTTAGTTCTAGTTTCTAGTTCAAGGACATTTTTAACTATTAATAACATTGTGTTGGACTTTTCATTTGATTATTTCTTTAGCATGCTAGGATGTCTATTTGGACCTTGTAAGGTTTTAATTTCTAAAGAATATCCTAGAGACATACCTACCTTTAGAGTCACACCTACATCTTTGAGTGATAATCTAGCATTGATTTCCATAGGTGTGTCTGATATCGGGCAAAAAGTCACGTTTTTACCCCCTAAATTGAGCCCCAAAACAATAAAGATTAAAACTTTGTCGGAAAAATTATCGCATTTTTAGTTGATTTTGTAGATCAAGTAATTACAAAGGCGATGCAAAAAGAATCAAGTAAAACGGAGCTAAAACGAAGATTCTAGAGCGAAAACGGTGAAAGACAAGAGGGTTGTCACCTAGTCACTATTCCTATTTCACGCCGCCGCCTGCTATTCCCATCACGCCGCCTGCTCCAGTCACTGAGCTAGTTCTAGTCACTGAGTTACCAGAGGGTTGTCACCTAGTCACTATTCCTATTTCAGTGGAGCCACCAATGGCCCAGGCATTTGAGATCACTGGGAGCATACCTGACGAGGAGCCTTTCCCAGACTTATCCCACCTGGAGATGCTGACAGACTTATGTCTGGATTCACTACTAGGCCCTGAATTGGATATAGGGCAACCTCTCGAGTACTTTCCGAACCTAGAGGATGATGAGATCTGCAGATACTTCGCAGAGCCGACACAGCGCATTGACCAGGATAGTATCCCATAGACTACTTTATCATTATTTTATCTTTTAGTTTTTATCTTTTTTTTTAAAAGCATTGTACTGAAAAATTATATATAGTGGAAATGCTGCATTTCTCTTTTTGTTCTTCATGCAGAAATATTATCAAAAGAGACTGGTCCCTAGGAGATTGACCGTAGGAAGACCCAGCACTAAGAAAGTAACACGACCATAGGGAAGTAATCCTTCCTCAAACCTATTTCAATTATAACGCACTAAAATCTTTAAGTATGGGGTAACCCCCGCAACTAACTTAGAATTTTAGAAGTCAATGTCCTTAATTTATAAAGTATTAAAATATTATTTCTAGAGAACATTAGGGACAATGTTCTTCTAAGTGTGGGGTAATGGGTAAGGCTTTTAAAGGTCGAAAATTGCCAAGTTTTGAAAAATTCTTTTGTCCAAAAAGTAATTAAGCAATGGATATTGGGTAATTTTGAAAAATTCTTACTTTGTTTTTGCCCAAAAGATCTAATAAAATTGCTAGAAATCAGTTTTTGGAACATTTATTAGAACGGAACAATTAAGCTGAAACTAATGTTTTGTGTCAAAAGATTTCTTTTAAGAAAATATGTAAAAGGCTACGCATGATCAAGCACTACCCCTACTCTAAAAAGTGAGGAATATTGGACCCAAAGTATCTGTATGACCCCTCAAATCTGCAGTACTTTGTTATTTCAATTAATGAGCGTGCCGGTGTATGTTTCGAGTTAGAACTTGATTCAGACGTACGTTTTAAGACCAATGGTTAGTGAGTGCCATACGTGGTGCAGGTGCGATACTCCTTCCGAAATCATTCTAAATAGAGAAGACAAAAAGCCCTCCATTTCCGTTTCCACTCCACGCAATTTAAACCGACCAACTCACATAAAGAGTTGATGAATCAGAAATATTCACCCCAAATTCACATCCAAAATACACCATTTACCATTCACTTCCCTTTCCATTTCACCAAAAGATCTAGAGATTAATGAAGAGATACATCGAACAAATTCGCTTCAAAAGCACTTGTTGAAATATTCCGAACCCCTGATTGTTTTTGATAGGTCAAAGATCTATTTTCAGTGGATTATCACTTCCTCTCTGGGCACCAGGAACGAAAGACAAAAGTTATGAAGAAAGGGTATGCCAAAAAAAATGATTATGAAAGAGCAAAGTCTCTAAATAAGGCAAAGAAACCCGAGGAGAAGCCCTGAAGAAGAATGCTGGAAGAGCAAAAGAAAATTCTAGACAAAGTCTTAGCAAAATCCGCCTCTTCTAAAGAAAACCTTTACGAAATTCTCAGCCATTATCTATCCAAAAATGGATACTTTGAAGAATTAAAGTCTATCAATTCTCTCAGAAATCAAGAGATGTGGATCTCTTTCACCGAATCCATAAATTTTTAACCAAACCCTATAACTCATCTTCCTCTTGAAAGAATGCTTAGGAAGAAGATCAGTGTCGTCCTTACTTAACCGGTGGAGATATCGATGCTTTGCCAAGCCTATGATGAGAACTGTTACACGACTGGCTTCCGAGTGACAATACAATTAGAATAGGACACACTAACACTTGAGTGATATGAGTGATCCGCTAGTGAGGAGCCTGATCATCTATACTCTACATCCGAGAGTTGGAAAGTACGCTTTTTCCACTATGGACGCGATTGAAATCTGGCGACCGAATCATCGAAGCTCGAAACTTTTTCTAATATTTTCTAAAGATGTGCCAACTTCTGATGAAGGCATAATAAAAAGATCTATGGGTAGGGTAGGGGAGAATCTATTAGAAAGATCCTTATATTCCCGCTTTCTTGCTTGAGGACAGGCAAAGAAAAGTGTGGGGTATTTGATATCGGACAAAAAGTCACATTTTTACCCCCTAAATTGAGCCCCAAAACAATAAAGATTAAAACTTTGTTGGCAAAATTATCGCTTTTTCAGTTGATTTTGTAGATCAAGTAATTACAAAGGCGATGCAAAAAGAATCAAGTAAAACGGAGCTAAAACGAAGATTCTAGAGCGAAAACGGTGAAAGACAAGAAATCAAGTTACGATCCAGTGAATCAGACTGACCAGGCACCAAAAATGGCCTGCCAAACGGCCTACCATACGGCCTGCCAGTATGTAAATGGGCTGCCAAATACGGCTCACCAAACGGGCTGCCAAACGGCTTGCCATAAAAACGGGCTGCCAAATACGGTCCACCAAACGGGCTGCCATACGGCCTGCCAGCCGTATTCTGGCAAAAAACCAAGTCTATTTAAAGGGCCTTCTCCATCCATTCTAAAAACACACTCAACTTGCAATTCAATTCATATTTTCAATCTTTTAGTTATTTTTTAGTAGTAGTTAGCTTAGCTTTTATTTTCCGGAGGATATCCCGGCGAGTCCCTGCGATCTCGGGCAGATTTGTTCGGCCTTTTCAGGTTTTTATCCGAAACGCTTGTCTTTTGTATTAAACATATATTCTTACCTTTTATGTTTAATAATGTGTTCCGATATTGCCATGATAGCTTAATTTATCTGTATGTTGCCATAATAGAAGTTTGGGTTAGCATAATTATGTTAATTTAGTACGATTATTGTTATAATACTGAAGTAGGAAGTTTGATAGATTTGTATGCTAGCATCTTAAGGATTGACCAACTTAGTGTAGCGACCCCGACAAATCGTCAAGTGACGGCGTCGGCTACGTGGGTCCCATTACCTGATTATAAGTCTTTAAGGTAACGTTTGACCAAAATATGTCGCCTTCATTTCAAAATAAAGATTGTTTCAAGTTTACAAGAATTGTTCAACCAAAAGTTAAGTTACAACGTTATAGATACGATTGAAATCTAGGCGACACGGTTTAAAGTAAAGTCAAAAGACGCTCCATGTATGCATGTATACTCGACATCGGATGCAAGTATCAAATAGTAAGCGGAAGCATGTTTCACATATCGTGCAAGACCTGAGAAAAACATAGAAATCTGTCAACGAAAACGTTGGTGAAATCATAGGTTTAAGTAAGTAAGTACAAGTGAACCACAAGATTTGCATCAATGAAATAATAGTAATACATTCCAAAAGTTTGTTTCACGAGCACCCAATTATCAAAGCTTAACATTCCTTCCATTGTATACCCCATCACTTAGTGCTAGAACAAACACTGATTCTCGAAAATATATTTCATCCGTAGACGGTAGCGAACCGTCAAGGATGAGGGTTGTCAACCCATATGGCCATATAACATAAGTTCTCGCTTACACCCGGCAAGTGTAACTAATGATAATCGAATTGAGGATTTTGTTCTAAACTCGTATGTAGAATGTTTGTTTTCCCGTTCTTGTGTTCACTTAGTTCGAAAGAATCGTTTATGTTTTCTCATCCCAAATATAAGTTCAAAAAGAGTAAAAGTGGGACTATGATCTCACCTCGAGTGCACGAGTATAAAAGTACTTCAACAAGTAAACGTGTGCATGAAAGTTGCTTAGCCTTGACCTAAACAAGTAAGTTATATCAATTAACCGGTTACGACACAAGGTCGGGTGAAATGTGTTCAATTAGTCCTATGGCTCGTTACGACTCGATTATTTAGCATGTGAAATCAAATTGCCAAGTTTCATGCAAGATACAAGTATATAAATAAGTTAGGAAGGTTGCATAATCATTTGGTTAAGTTTGACAAAAAGTCAAACTTTGGTCGGTCAAAGTCAACGAAAGTCAACACGTTCGGGTCGGGTTCCGAACTATTTTTCTAATCTTAGAAATCATATATGAGCATGTTGGCCAAGTTACATGTTAATCGGAGGTGCGTAGCATGCCAAACATTATTCAAAAATTGACCAAGTTGGACAGAATTCTGGCCAGGCCATTTGGCGCGCCGCGCGGGGTAGGGGCGCGCCGCGCCACCCTCTGTGCAGGGATTTCTGGTCAGTTTTCAAAGTATGCACGAACCAAAACACAAACAATCACATTTTATGATCCGCAAACAATTAGAACATGTATTTTATATCATCGGAAAGCTATTTCGACAAGGAATACAACTAACCACATATCATCAATCAAAAACATCATTTACAATAAACGAAAACTCGTCAATTGATCGAGAAAGGTTTATTTTCAAGTTTCAAGTTCGTAAAACGTATTTTATGATTCGGGAATCCAATTTACACATACGATATGCCGTTTTGAAGGTAATGAAGCATACATTACTACTAGACACTAACAATTAACATTCCATGGCATTTAAGCATCCAAAAGTTCATGTCAAGAACTATCAAACCCTAGTCAAACATCACAAAATCATTAATCGGGTTTTTGAAGTTTCCTTAATCAACCTACACACCCAAATGTGGCTAATGATACTAGTAACACAATTAAAACATGCACTTTAACAATCTAACAACATTAACTCATCCAAAATCAAGGATTAAGCATCCACTTTTCATTTTCAAGCTAGTTACACCAAAACATCAAGATCGAGCATACAAATCATATAATCATGCTAGACACGAGCCATAGACACTAACTAACAACATTTCAAGTCAAAAACACGAATTTAAAGAAATCTAGAGTTTTAGAAATGTTACCCAAAATCGGTGTAGTTAGTATCAAATCGTAGAGGATGAAGAGAGGATCACGAAAATGTAATTTGTTTTGTTGTAAGCCTCCTAGATCGAATTTAGATGATGATTTAGTGAAGTTGGGAGAAATGGGGTTCTTGAGCTAGAGAGAAAAGGGAGAGAGATGGAGGGATTGAATGGATGAGAATGGTGGGTTGACTAGTTGACCTAGTCAACTAGTTTGCCCACTTGACAACTTCGGTCCCTCAAGTTTCAAAGCGGGTGCGGGAATTAACCAACGAAATATTTTAAAAACGCTCGAGTAACCGAGTGATGTTATAATTAAATAGCGGAAATATAATGAACGTTACTCACGGAAACTATTACTTTAAATACGAAAGATTATGTTTTTAAAAAAAAAGACGGTGTTAAAATTAAATTTAACGGAAAAACGCGGGATGTTACATTATCCACACCTCAAAAGAAATTTCGTCCCGAAATTTAGTTGGAAGTAGTAGTTGTTGAATTTTACTCGAGACCTTGCGTTGTAAATTCTACGAATAAGTGAAGGTACTTCCTTGAGTATTTCCACGAATTTTGACGGTCGGGATCATATGTTGTTTTAAGGTTTGGCTTCCATGATTCATAGTTTCAACCGGTCCTCCTAGGAAGTGAGGGTTATCGTCGATAGTGAGTTCATCAAAGGAGATAACAAGTTCTCGTTTCGCAAAACACGTCTTTGAGTTGATACATTGAATGTAGGATAAACGGAGACCCAAAATGAGTCGGAAAAGTCTAAACGGCTAGCTACGGGTCCAAAACACCCCAAGAATTTAAAGGATCAAAATATCGCGGATTTAGCTTCCTACGTTTTCCCGAAACGGATTGCACCCTTCCAAGGTGCGACTCTTAACGTGACGCGGTTTCCCACGTGGAATTTGAAATGTTTACGTCTAACATCGGCGCAGCTCTTGGTGATTACGAGTCGCGTAGGGTTTTGCCTGAATATGAATAAATTTTCTCGGTTGCTCATGAATAACCTCGGCCCCGGTGAATTGATCATCGTTTACTTGGTTCGACAAAGGAGAGTGACGTTTCCGGTCACACGTGGTTTCAAAAGGAGTGACGTTAAAACTCGAATGAAAATCATTGTAGTACGAGGATTCGGTTAAAGGAAAATATTTTTCTCAAGTAAATTTGAAGTTGGTAATACAAATTCGTATTATGGTTTCCAAGGTTTAAATCGCATGTTTGTTCGGTCCGTCGGGTTGTGGATGGTACGCGGTACTCATGTCTAAACGCGGTCCCGAGGCTTCTTGTAAAACTAGAAGTGAAACGAGTATTTCGATACGGGATAATTAACAAAGATACACCGTGTTGGAATAGAATCTCTTAAGATATGTTTGAACGAGTCAGTTAGGGTTCGAAAAAAAATGTTCGTTAGGACTATTCACCCTCGTGGCGAATACTTATGTAATATGAGGAGTTTCTCTATCCATGGAGAAATGTTACAAGGAGTTTCTTTAAACGGAAATGCGAACGGTAAAGATAGTAGTGAAATGAGGACTTAGAATAGGATGAGTTTACATCTCGAGGTTGCCATAACGTGCCTCTAGTTGTCAAAAGTTGAAGTCTGAAAGAGAAACGAGATCGTACACGTAGTTGTTTAGTTCGGGGTTGAATAATAGTTGGCCGATTATTAGAAACACAATGACAGTAAGTCAAAGAAGAGTGAAGTATCATTGGATCGTGTGTTATCTTAAGCTCCAGTAATATCAGACGGTAACGGTGAAATAACAGAGATATGTAGCGTGGTATGTGATGACGAGAAAATTGATCGGATCCACAATTTAGTATTAGAATTCTTCGCGCAACATAACGAATTTCAGTTACACTGATTTTGAGTCGAGAGAGCATGCCTTCCGGCGTTCATGTAGAAATATTTTCATAATCGAGTTCCATCTGGTGCTATACGATTTTTAACTAGAAATGTTGGTGTGAAGTATCACGCTCAAGGTTCGGACATGGGGGGGGTTTAAATTTTTCCCTCAGTGAGTTAACGAGGTTAAAAGTCGTGTAACACGAGAAAAGGCAGAAATGAATCTTCGGTAATAACCGGCGAGATCTAAGACTTTACGAATACAAGTCTGAGTCGGGGGAGTTTCCTGATTACATGTGGCTTGATTTCGAGATTGATTGAAATGCCTAGACCATTCACATCATGGTTTAGAAAATTGTACTTCGTTCAACAGAAATTCTCACTCGGAGAATTTGGTATAGAGTTGCTCTTTTCTCAAAAGTTCGAGCGTAAGATGGTGATGTTGTTCGTTTTCCTTCTTTACTTAAATAAGTTAAGATGTCATCTATAAATACGATAACAGATTAGTCTATATGAATTTGCATACGCGGTTCAAGAGGTTTATGGATACGGGCGAGCCCTAAATAAATCAAGCGGTACTAAGAAAGATTTACAACTAACGTTGCGAGTTCGGAAAGTGGCTTAGGAGACATCGTCTCACTTAACCCCCAATTGATGATAACCGGAACAGGGGTCGATTTGGAACATACGGGATTCGTGCAAATAATCATGAGGTCATGGATGCGAGGGAGAGGGTATCGGTTTCCAACCGAAAATTACTCAGTTCACAATAATCTATACAAGATGATGGGGAAACATTTTTTTTTTTTTTTTTTTTTTTTTTTTTTTTTTTTTTTTTTTTACGAATAGGTTCCGAGCTCCCTAGTTCTATATGTGTCAAGTCAAAAGTCTTAACGTATTTCCTCCAATAAAATTTATAGGCACACAATATTTTTCCGTCGGTCACTTAAATCGTCTAAGTAGTATCTGGGGGAAAGAGGTGGAATATAAAGAGCATGAGTCAAATCCTTGGTTATAAAACGTCTAGCGGTAATCGAATCGAACAAGTATGAAATATACGGTTTGTTGTGAAGAAACGTACCCGTTACTAGTCCATCGTCGTTCCGGGCATCCTTGGTGTCGATGTCGAAGGTTCAACGGCGTGCGTTGGGGTTGACTTTCTTATTTGGGCACACATTCCTAAAATGACCCAGTTGGCCACATTCGAAGCAAGCACCCGTTCTGTGTGCGTTGGGCATATTTCGAGCGACGGGTCCTTGGCGCCGGTGGCGAAACCTGCCACATCCTTCAAAGTGATGCTTGTGGCATTCGTCACAAAAAGGCAGTTTTCCGGCATAGCCTTTCTTGTCGTTGGAGGTAAAAGGCTTCTTGGCGGGGTTGTTGTTATTGTTGTGGTTGCTTGATTGAGAGGCTTCCCATGTTCTTTTGTTGTTACTCGGGTGGTTCTCGACCATTGATGCCGGTGCTTCCATTTCATTCACCGTTTCTAAGGCTTGGCGGGCCATTGTTAAAGCCTCTTGTAGGTTAGTGGGTTGAGATGTCATTACCTTGTGTTGAATGCTCTTAGGGAGGTCATCCATGTAAAGTTCGACTCTTAGGGATTCGGGAGTCATGAGAATTGGACACATCGAGACTAGTTCGGTAAACCGTTGATTATAAGCTCCGAGGTCATCTCGGGCTATTTTTAAATTTCTTGGCCCCTGTTCGAGCCTTCGAGTCTCTTCGCGCGGGAAGTATTCGGTGGTCATTCTTTCTCTTAATTCGGTCCAAGAGAGTGTAAGGGCTTCATCGATACCCACCGATTGTACATACGTGTTCCACCGTGAGAGAGCAATACCGGTGAGAGTGAGGGTGGAAAACTTGACCTTATCTTGGTCTCGACAACCGCTTGTGTTAAAAACGGTCTCCATTTGTTCAAACCATCGGGTGAGAGTAACCGGTCCCCCGGTTCCATCGAAAGTGGGAGGATTGTACTTCATGAAGTTCTTGTAGGAGCAACCCTCGATTGAATTACCGGCTCCATGATTGTTGTTGTTAGAAAAGTGATCGGCCACGGCCGTACCCACGGCGGTGGTTATCATTCGTTGAAGAGCTTGTTCCAGAGTTTCGAGAGGAGTATTGTGTTGACCTTGGTGAGCCATTGTTCCTTCATGACACCAGAATATCGTTGGTTAGTATTTTCAACAATACTAACCACAGTATGGAATAAGGATAGAGAGAAAATTTTCCTTGACTCGCCTTAAATTCTTTACGTCATAATGTCGGAACGTCCATGTGAATCACCGTAATATAATCCCGGAAATTATATTACCCTGATTCTCATGTGCATTTAACATTACCTCATAAAGTCAAGGTGGCGCATCAACAAAATTTATCAACGTAAGATCAAGATCGAATACGAGTTAGATATGATAGAAGAGTTCGAGTATAAATGCACAATTTGTCAAATAATTCCTACTTCAGTCTATATGCCGGTTGTAGTCTAGATTCACCTATGTACCCTATGACTCGGGGTGGACACAAATGAACTCTAAATCCCTACAACCAAGGCTCTGATACCACCTGTAGCGACCCCGACAAATCGTCAAGTGACGGCGTCGGCTACGTGGGTCCCATTACCTGATTATAAGTCTTTAAGGTAACGTTTGACCAAAATATGTCGCCTTCATTTCAAAATAAAGATTGTTTCAAGTTTACAAGAATTGTTCAACCAAAAGTTAAGTTACAACGTTATAGATACGATTGAAATCTAGGCGACACGGTTTAAAGTAAAGTCAAAAGACGCTCCATGTATGCATGTATACTCGACATCGGATGCAAGTATCAAATAGTAAGCGGAAGCATGTTTCACATATCGTGCAAGACCTGAGAAAAACATAGAAATCTGTCAACGAAAACGTTGGTGAAATCATAGGTTTAAGTAAGTAAGTACAAGTGAACCACAAGATTTGCATCAATGAAATAATAGTAATACATTCCAAAAGTTTGTTTCACGAGCACCCAATTATCAAAGCTTAACATTCCTTCCATTGTATACCCCATCACTTAGTGCTAGAACAAACACTGATTCTCGAAAATATATTTCATCCGTAGACGGTAGCGAACCGTCAAGGATGAGGGTTGTCAACCCATATGGCCATATAACATAAGTTCTCGCTTACACCCGGCAAGTGTAACTAATGATAATCGAATTGAGGATTTTGTTCTAAACTCGTATGTAGAATGTTTGTTTTCCCGTTCTTGTGTTCACTTAGTTCGAAAGAATCGTTTATGTTTTCTCATCCCAAATATAAGTTCAAAAAGAGTAAAAGTGGGACTATGATCTCACCTCGAGTGCACGAGTATAAAAGTACTTCAACAAGTAAACGTGTGCATGAAAGTTGCTTAGCCTTGACCTAAACAAGTAAGTTATATCAATTAACCGGTTACGACACAAGGTCGGGTGAAATGTGTTCAATTAGTCCTATGGCTCGTTACGACTCGATTATTTAGCATGTGAAATCAAATTGCCAAGTTTCATGCAAGATACAAGTATATAAATAAGTTAGGAAGGTTGCATAATCATTTGGTTAAGTTTGACAAAAAGTCAAACTTTGGTCGGTCAAAGTCAACGAAAGTCAACACGTTCGGGTCGGGTTCCGAACTATTTTTCTAATCTTAGAAATCATATATGAGCATGTTGGCCAAGTTACATGTTAATCGGAGGTGCGTAGCATGCCAAACATTATTCAAAAATTGACCAAGTTGGACAGAATTCTGGCCAGGCCATTTGGCGCGCCGCGCGGGGTAGGGGCGCGCCGCGCCACCCTCTGTGCAGGGATTTCTGGTCAGTTTTCAAAGTATGCACGAACCAAAACACAAACAATCACATTTTATGATCCGCAAACAATTAGAACATGTATTTTATATCATCGGAAAGCTATTTCGACAAGGAATACAACTAACCACATATCATCAATCAAAAACATCATTTACAATAAACGAAAACTCGTCAATTGATCGAGAAAGGTTTATTTTCAAGTTTCAAGTTCGTAAAACGTATTTTATGATTCGGGAATCCAATTTACACATACGATATGCCGTTTTGAAGGTAATGAAGCATACATTACTACTAGACACTAACAATTAACATTCCATGGCATTTAAGCATCCAAAAGTTCATGTCAAGAACTATCAAACCCTAGTCAAACATCACAAAATCATTAATCGGGTTTTTGAAGTTTCCTTAATCAACCTACACACCCAAATGTGGCTAATGATACTAGTAACACAATTAAAACATGCACTTTAACAATCTAACAACATTAACTCATCCAAAATCAAGGATTAAGCATCCACTTTTCATTTTCAAGCTAGTTACACCAAAACATCAAGATCGAGCATACAAATCATATAATCATGCTAGACACGAGCCATAGACACTAACTAACAACATTTCAAGTCAAAAACACGAATTTAAAGAAATCTAGAGTTTTAGAAATGTTACCCAAAATCGGTGTAGTTAGTATCAAATCGTAGAGGATGAAGAGAGGATCACGAAAATGTAATTTGTTTTGTTGTAAGCCTCCTAGATCGAATTTAGATGATGATTTAGTGAAGTTGGGAGAAATGGGGTTCTTGAGCTAGAGAGAAAAGGGAGAGAGATGGAGGGATTGAATGGATGAGAATGGTGGGTTGACTAGTTGACCTAGTCAACTAGTTTGCCCACTTGACAACTTCGGTCCCTCAAGTTTCAAAGCGGGTGCGGGAATTAACCAACGAAATATTTTAAAAACGCTCGAGTAACCGAGTGATGTTATAATTAAATAGCGGAAATATAATGAACGTTACTCACGGAAACTATTACTTTAAATACGAAAGATTATGTTTTTAAAAAAAAAGACGGTGTTAAAATTAAATTTAACGGAAAAACGCGGGATGTTACACTTAGGTTGTGATCAGGACTTGTCCACCTATATGAAATTAGCTACTTCATAGGATTAAGACCCCTGGTTATACTATATCTGAAGATTCTATGAACTCGGTATGGCCGGAGTTCCCGAGAGGCATCTAATACACTTTTAGGACACGGAACCTAGGAATTGAGACATGAATGACCTAGTATGCCTATTGACTGTTCCGAAGAGACCTCTTAAGAGCTGTTAAGATCTAGTTAGTGCCTTTACTGTATGACCCAAGCCTATTGCATGTTCTTGTCTGATTGTTGCCCTAGGTCTTAGTCATATCAACTGTTTAGGTATTCATTAGGTTTCTATCTGCTTTACTATCAGTATATTGACTGTAATGCTGTATAATGTTTGATTTGTTGTGATCTCATTAGTATGATGGAATGGTTATTAGTTTTCATCTAAGGTTTTACCAACTTAAACCGACGGATTCCTTCCGTTTGTGATCAGTGTTCAATCAACATGGCACATTGTTATTCAGTTACCTAAACTGATAACGAGGTTTAGGATTAGAGCTTAACTCACTAATAAACCTAGTACTTTACTGAGGATAACCTCCGAGGTATTGTTACACTTCAGTTATACGACCAAGTGACATACTTCTCACTGCTCAAAGAGAAATCCGAGAGTTCAGAGACAAGTAGGTCTGTGTAATTGGCTCATCCAACCAGGTCTGCATCAATCCAAGCATAGTCTTAACATAAGCATAATTACCTTTCCCTAACCCAATACTGATATCTTGGTCAACATTTCCCTGATTTGCATACTCCGGATATCCTTCCACTTTATTTACTTTTCTGCATTTAGGACCTTTAGCTAAAATCAACTACTATCTTTTATCTAGGTAATTTAACTACAAGACAGTTATCCACTTGATCTTCAATTCGTTAATCAGCATAAAATTCGACACTAGGTTAACTTACACCTTCTACACCTTAGAAAGTAAAAGTAAACTTAGGCCCCGCAAAATATAAATTAAACGAAAATCTGTGCATGCTATACCGACTCTGACGCCCTGCGACCTAACGACACCGCACGAATAAACCGTCCGTTTTGGCTATATCAGTAAAGAGACTTCTTCTTTGGCGCCACTGCCGGGGATTGAATATTTTGATCGAGAAAGATTTTAAACAGAGAAAGTATTGTTTGGTGGTGTCTAAGAAAGACAATTATACACGGACTTGGTTATTGGATTTTCCGAACAGTCTCCAATTATATTAGAACCAAAAGGACCCCGCCTCTCCGTAGTCGGCCTGGCCACCTCGATACGAGTAATCTGTGAGAAGTCCTATCAGTTAAGATATCCGATCTGGTTAGCGACTGAATTTCAAGAATAACTGTTTTTATTAAATTATAGATCCTTTTAGTGAATTAATATTTTCTAAAAGTTACTTTTAAGTCTTTTTAAATAGAAAATCTAAAAATGAACCAACAAGACACCCTTGCTTCTATGCATAAGTCATGCTTAGAGGAAAGAGGAGGACCAATCACCTTAGGAACCGAAGAAATTCCTGAAATCAGTTCACACATGATTAAATTAGTCAGTATGATCTGTAAATTTCAAGGATTACCGAATGACGAACCTAACTTTCATATAAACAAATTTATCAGTCTAGTTGACTCTTTTAAGAATGAATTAAATGAGAAAAAACATTTTAAAACTTCATCTTTTTCAATATTCACTTTCTGCACACGCTTCAGCATGGTTTGACGCACTTAACCCGAATTCAATCCATACATGGGAGGATTTATCCACTAAATTTCTAAACAAATTCTATCCACCCTCCCTACAAACCTGTTTAAGGAATGACATCACTAACTTTTCTCAAAAAGAAAATGAGTCATTGTGTCTAGCATGGAATAGAGTAAAGATGATGCTTAAAAGATGTCCGAATCATTCGTTAAGTCGGGTAGACATAATCTGTATGCTTTACAATGGTTTGACCAAGGATGATAAGTCTCTCCTAGACATGGCCTCGCAAGGAAATTTCATGTCTCGAACAGCAGATGAAGCATGGGATCTCTTGGACACAATAGTTGCACAGCAGGAAGATTGGAACAATGAAGCTGCTGAGAAGGATGACGTTTTCGCTCATACAGTAAAAGTGCTGGAAATCAGGTTACAAGATCTCGCCCTCACTCTTCAAAGTTTATCAATTCCTAGAAACTCTGATGCTACTAGAACCAATCTAAGGTATCCTTACCCTAGATGGGCACACAAACAGCAAAATATCTCGAATCATAATATAGTATTCCCATTGCACAAACCTACTCTCCACTCTAAGGAAATTTTAGCTGAATTTATGAAAGCAATATATGATAAACCTTCAAGTCATAGAATGCCAGAACAAATTTGATACTTTGATAAAGACTTTTGAAGAATTAATCACTAATTTTCAGCTTAAGCTTAAACGATTAACCGCTAAAATTGATATAGAGTGTAGTGAGTTTGATGCCCTAGTAATCACTAGAGGAGGGAAAGAAACAACTATCAATATACCCATACAAGATTTTTCCAATAAGGAACCTGTGTCAATTGACCCAGTTGTCAATCCACCGGAACCTATCTCTCCTAAGGCCCCGGCGATTATTTCGTGCGCCCGCATACCTTTTTCAGGTAGGCTTAGGAAGGAAAAACAAGAAGCACAATTTGCTAAGTATTGGGATATTATTAAGAATTTGCATTTGAATGTACTACTAGTAGATGCTTTAGTAGAGATGCCAAACTGTGCTAAATTTTTCAAAGAACAGCTTTAAAAAAAAGAGAGATTAAGAGAGATAGTTAGCTTGCCCTTAAGTGAAGAATGCTCGTTAGTGTTACAGCATGGAATTCCCCCTAAGTTTGGAGATACAGGAAGATTTAAGGTACCTTGCTACCTGCAAGATGTCCAAATTAGCAATGCGTTAGCAGACTTAGGAGCCAGTGTAAATCTAATGCCCTATTCATTATTCAAGAAGCTAGGATTAAATGACTTAAGGCCAACCAGAATGACTATCCAACTCGCGGATAGATCAGTTAAGATTCCTCGCAGAATAGCTGAAGATGTCCTAGTTAGAGTGGATAAGTTCGCGTTTCCTGTTTACTTCGTCATTATGGACATTGAGGAAGACACGAAGGTCCCACTCATTCTTGGCAGACCATTCCTGAACGATGCCAAGGCCGTAATTGACGTTCACGAGAAATCATTAAAGTTAAGGATTAGAGGAGAAGAAATCACATTCAATGTTGATTGCCTCATGAACCATCCTAAGGAAGAAGATGTGAATCTCTCTGATTATTTTCAAGAACTCGTCAACGAATACCTGAAAGAGACTATGGCTATATGTAGTCAAGATCAAATTTCTAAGAATCTGTTCTTTACACCTCCCGAAGAAAATCTCGACAAACATTCCGCCATAGACCTTAGTCAACACAAATCTCCCCTCTCTGAAAGTAACTTTCTTGGCAATACTATTCAAATAGCACCACTAGGACAAGGCATTCCTTTACCTCTATTAAGGAGAAGACCGAATGAAGAAACATATTTCATTCCGGTATATCAGGAACCCCAGTCAAGGAAAGACTGTGAGGAATTTTCCGAACCTACCTTCGAAACTAAGGAAGACGTTTCTGAAGAGGAAGCATTAAGAAGGAAAATTTCCAAAAATGAAGAACAGATAGCATCAGTGACCGCTACTGAAGAATCGGAATTCCAGGAGAAGTACGACTCGTTAGACCGAAAAGAGATAACTAGGATGAAGCCATCTATCGAGGAGCCTCCGGAATTGGAATTAAAGAAGTTACCCGATAATCTGGAGTATGCATTCTTAGAAGGAGAATCGCAACTCCCTGTGATCATATCAAAAGACCTCACGCCACAAGAAAAGGCGAAATTGATTTAAGTTTTGAAATCACATAAGAAGGCAATTGCTTGGAAGATCTCCGACATCAAAGGGATCAGCCCCAACTATTGCACCCACAAGATCTTCATGGAAGATGATTTCAAACCATCAGTTTAGAGGCAAAGAAGGGTCAACCCTATGATTCAAGAAGTCGTCAAGAAAGAAGTAATCAAACTTCTGGACGCCGATCTGATCTATCCCATCTCTGATTCACCATGGGTTAGTCCTGTTCAAGTGGTACCCAAAAAGGGAGGGACGACCGTAATTCAAAATGAGAATAATGAACTTATTCCAACACGGGAAGTCACCAGTTGGAGGGTTTGCATAGATTATCTTAAACTAAATGATGCAACCCGGAAGGATCATTTCCATTACCTTTTATCGATCAAATGTTGGAACGTCTATCAGGAAATGAAGACTACTGTTTCCTTGACGGTTTTTCCGGCTACTTTCAAATTCCCCTCGATCCAAAGGACCAAGAGAAAACAACCTTCAGCTATCCTTATGGAACATTTGGCTATCGTCGTATGCCCTTTGGGTTATGCAATGCACTGACTACATTTCAGCGATGCTTGGTAGCAATATTCCACTACATGATTGAACGTTGTATGGAAGTCTTCATGGACGATTTCTCAGTCTTTGGAAGTACCTTTGATTCGTGCCTTTTAAACTTTGACAAGATGCTCACCCGGTGTGAAGAGTCAAATTTAGTTCTGAATTGGGAAAAATGTCACTTCATGGTAAAAGAAGGGATAGTTTTAGGACATAAGATCTCGAAAGCAGGAATAGAAGTTGATAAGGCTAAGATTGAGACCAATACTAAACTTCCAGAACCTACCACAGTAAGAGCGGTAAGGAGTTTCTTAGGACACGCCGGTTTCTACCGACGTTTCATTAAGGATTTTTCAAAGGTCACACGACCTCTCGCTCATCTCCTAGGAAAGGAAGTCTCATTTGTCTTCGATGAAGAATGTCAAAAAGCATTCAACTATCTGAAAGAGCAGCTAACACATGCGATAATCATGATAGCTCCTGATTGGAGTCTACCCTTCGAAATCATGTGTGATGCGAGTAATTTCGCAGTTGGATCTGTGCTTGGACAACAGGTAGATAAACACTTTCATCCAATCTATTACGCAAGCAAAACCTTAACCGGAGCTCAAGAGAATTACACTACCACGGAAAAGGAGCTGCTGACCGTAGTATTCGCCTTCGACAAATTCCGTTCCTATCTCATTCTGTCCAAAACTACATTCTATACAGACCATTCAGCCCTCAAATATCTATTCACTAAGCAAGACGCAAAGCCAAGACTCCTACGATGGATCTTACTCCTTCAAGAATTTGATATTGAGATTAAAGATAAGAAAGGAGCAGAGAACCTCGCATCAGATCATCTTAGTCGTTTGGAGAACCCAGCGATGGAAAAACTTGCAGAACAAGATATCAGAGATAAATTTCCGGAAGAACAACTTATGAGTTTAGGACAAACTCACATAGGATCACAATTTACTGACACTCCTTGGTATGCCGACCTGGCCAACTACCTAGTTGCCGAAGTAGTATAAAAGGGAATGAGTACCTCCCGAAGAAGGAAGTTCTTCAGGGATGCCAAGTACTACTACTGGAAAGATCCTTACCTGTTTAGAATTTGCCCTGATCAGATAATTAGGAGCTGCATAGATGAAAAGCAAGCAGTAGGGATTTTTCACCAGTGTCACCATGGACCAACTGGAGGTCATCATGGAGCAAACTTAACTGCAAGAAAAGTCTACGAATCAGGATTCTACTGGCCGTCTGATAGTGCTCCAAATGAACATATATTTAGTTGTAACATCATCCCAATATGTAAAGCTTTTAGTTACTATTGTTCTATTTTTTTATAATATTCGTTTAAATAAATAAGTGCTAAGACAAAAGAAGAAAATGACGATTTGAAGACGCAAATGACCAAAAAGCTCAAATGTACAAGTTACAATCCAAGTGGTTCCATTTATTGATGAGAAACGTCTAAAATTTACAAGAGTACAAGCTGCTGAACACAAAGTACAAGATATCTACGCGTACGAAAGGACGTTCGAAAATCCAGAACCGAGACATAAACCGAGCATCAACGCGCGAGTCAACGGAGCGAAAATTACAAGTCAACTATGCACAAGAATATAATATAATATATATATAATTAATATAAATTATATATATTATATTATATATTAAATTAATCACAACAGCCCACGTTTTAAACACAATCTGAGCTGGACAGCCTGTCCATGCGAGTGCATGGAAAATAGGCATAAAACCCATGCGAGTGCATGAGCCCATGCGAGTGCATGATATTTGCACTAAAACCCCATGCACTCGCATGGGCATCAGAATCAGGAATTATGCCTATAAATACCAGGCTTCTGCTCGACGAAAAAATACAATATATATCCATCTTTCTCTCCCTCAATGATATATATAATATATATATATATATATATATATATATATATATATATATATATATATAATATATAATATATATATAATATATAATATATAATATATAATATACAATATATAATATATAATATAGTTTAGTTTTATATTAGTTAGTTTGGGTATTGTAACGGTTATTTTACGGGTTTTAAAGTCGGAACTCTATCTCTGTAACACTACGCGATTAATAATCACTATAAGCTAAATTCTCCCTTTTTAATTATGTATCGTACTTAAGTTATTATTATGCTTATATGAGCCGAAGTAATCGTGATGTTGGGCTAAATATTAAGACGGGGTTATGGGGCTTTGGACCATAATTGGGGTTTGGACGAAAGATCGACACTTGTGGAAATTGGACTATGGGCTATTGATGTGCTTTATATTTGGTTAACTAAATGATATCTTGTTAATTTAATATAGTGATTTACAACTTGACGCATTTATATATAACCACATACGCTTGATCGGGTACGGTAGGCGGGATATTTATAAATACTAATAATTGTTCATTTGACCGGACACGGGGATGGATTAATAGTCAATGGACTCATTAAAACAGGGGTGGATTACATTCAAGGGAAATTGGTGTAATTGTTAATAAAGTATTAAAACCTTCACGCAGTCAATAACCTGGTGTAATCATTAACAATGTATTAAGACCTTATTACAGTTTAAGTCCCCAATTAGTTGGAATATTTGACTTAGGGTATAAGGTTAATTTGGCGAAGACCCTCGCACTTTATAATTATTACCGATGGACTATTATGGACAAAACCAGATGGACTTATCATATAATACAGGACAAAGAACAATTAACCCAGGGTAATAAATTAATATTAAAACGTCAAACATTATGAGTACGGAAGTTTAAATAAGCATAATATATTTTATTTCATATTTCCTCGTACTTTTATTTATTGTTGTTTTAATTATTGTTATTTATTTTATCATTAGTTAAATATCGTCATTTACTTTACGCTTCACTTAAAATATAAAATTGACAAACCAGTCATTAAATGGTAAAACCCCCCCTTTTATAATAATAATAATACTACTTATATGAAATATATTTTGTACAAATATAGTTATATAAAAATATAGTGTAAAATAAGCCGTCTCCATGTGGAACGAACCGGACTTACTAAAAACTATACTACACTACGATTAGGTACACTGCCTATAGTGTTGTAGCGAGGTTTAGGTATATCTCATCTGTAAATAAATTAATTAAAACTCGTGTAATATTTCTTCATATTTCGTAATAAAAATAATAGTATTTCGTACACCTCAGCTACCACATCAAGTTTTTGGCGCCGCTGCCGGGGACTCGGCGAAACTCTATATTTTTATTTTTGCAAAATTATAATTATAAAAAAAAATATAAAGCATTAAAAAATATATATACATATATTTTTAAATTTTTTTATAATTTTTTTTAAATATAAGTTTTATTTAAATTATTTTCTTTCTATAAATTAAAATCATTAAAATCAGAAAAAAAATAGTAATCGGGCCGCGTACTGTAGCAGCCTAACACAAAGCCTGGTATCCGTTTCCATGCGATCGCATGGACAGAGCATTGAAAACTCATGCGGTCGCATGAGCTGCTCTGACAGAACTGAAACCTCGGATATTAATTACGGAGTAGGGTTTATTATTATTATTTATTATTAATTAGGGTTTAAATTTAATAATAATTTGTATTAGTTTTAATAAATTTAGTTTTAATTAAGTTTTTATATTTCTAGTTTAATACTTTTATAAAATAATAATATAAAAATAATATTTTTATAAAAATAAGTAATTTTATCATTTTTTTGTTTCTTTTTATAATTTATAATTTTATCGTTTATTTCGTAATATTTATCGTTCGCTATATAGTTTTAAGTTTAGTATTTTGCCGTAGTTATTTTTATATTTCTAGTTTTTAAGACTTTGCCGTAAAATCCCTTAAGTGCTTTTTCTTTAGAATTAAGATTTAGGCGCTTTAGAATTTTGCGACGCCGTTTTTAAATTTTAGTGGTTTTTTTAAGTTATTTTCGTTTTCCGTTTAGAATTACTTTTAAGCTTTAATACCTTTAGACGCAAGTTTTAGTTTTTAGTTTTTAGACTTTTAAGTTTCGACGCTTTACTTTTTTTTATTATTTTTCGACTTTTTGTTTTTCGACCTCTTATTTTTCGACGCGCTTTTTCTTTTTCATTTCCTCTCTAGTTTTTAGGACATAGAATTTTCTTTATTTTCTTTAAATTTTGACGAAAAATTATTTTAAGCAATTAAATTGATAGACACCAATTTTCTGGTTCGTAGTAATAGTTGGATTTATTAGTGGCGAGTTGTGGGCTTCCGATTTAAAGGGTCCTGGCTACCTGCTGCATCTATTGGCTATTCGAAACGTGGGCAAAATCAGAAAAGTCTATTAATTTGATAACTTATATAATTTTTAGTTTTATAACTAATATAATAATTAGTAAATGCACCACATTGTAGCTAAAATTTGGTAATAAGTACATTATGGAAAATTTCGAGAATATTTTGGAAACTTTTTCTGACATCCGAAATCAGTTTAATCAATACTCTCAAACAAGTGTTGATGACAATTCGTTCGGTCAATCTTGGATCACGAATGATGAAATAATAACTGGTTGTGAAATCTGTGGAGATTATCACTCAACATGGGAATGTTATTATTACATTCATTTGGAAAATTATGCACCCATAGAACCTGAATGGAATGATTATGAAGATTCAAATTGGGATTATTCCGAAGAATATATCCAAACTCAACAACCAGAGGACGAGGAAAATTATGTGTCTGAAAATTTATTAGATTATATGAAAATCAAACTCGAAGAATTTGACGCTCAAAATGAACAAATGAGAGAGTTTGCAAATTGGCAAGCTGAAACTCTATCAGACTACACACCTGTTGATCTGAGGAGTCGTGTGCAAGAAAATCTCATATCATCAAATTTTGATGAATTCGAGAGCTCCGAAATCACCAATTATCCCGATGATACTTTTTATTCAGTTTTACCAATTTCACAACATATCGACACATTAACCTCTACCGACGAAATCATCGATCCATCAATGGATGAAGAAGAAGTAAGGGTGACAAATTGGTACTCTTGGGAAAACGATAACGTTGAAAATTTTACCGCCGAGACCAAAATAGAGGGACCGATAAGGACCGTTAAAGAAGAAGAATTTTCTTCGATCCCGAAATTCACCATTCCACAAACTTCCAACCCAATATTCTCAATAGACGAGTCATCTACCGAAGATGAACTACGAGCTGTAACAGATATTGAAACCTCGGATTACACACAATATGTATGTCAGTGTATATTGATCCATTTGACCAAGAACCAGAAAAGAGACATATCCATTTACTAAAAGCTACACTTAAAAAAGAATTAAGTAGTGACGATCTGGTGAGTCTAAACTTTAAACCCATTGATATATTATACACCACCCGAGATGTAAATAACTGGCTCACTATTTTAATTCGTGGAACTTATTCTACCGACTTCACATGTCGTCAGCTAAGTGTGGGAAAGTCTAACCCCACTTAACGTTAAATTAGGGGTTCGGGTTAGTGTGTAACTCATTAATAAAAATGCACAATGAGTAAGGGTAAAAGACGCATTTTCAAAAATTAGCAAACAGTTCAGAAAAGCATCCGTTTTTGAAGAAAAACATGTGTGATAAAATAACAAAAGTAATGAACGATGAGTCGCGCCATCTATCATTCGACGACCTTAGTAATTACAAACTGGGTATTTTTAATCACTTTTCTACACTAATCACCCTCATGAATTTATAATTATAGTATGATTTCATGCAAATGAGGGCATTGCATGATCTCAAGTGTGGGGAAGGGTTATAAATTCTCTCGGGTTTGCACTTGGTTTATTTGCCAAATTTTGTGAAAATTTGAAAAATTTTCAACTAAATGAATTCAAAATCATGTTTATACATATTTATGAACGATAAAAACTAGGTGTTAATACCGAAATTATCGTCACCTCGGAAAGGACATAAATTGAGAAACAACCTAAAATGTTTGAATTCATTAAAAATGGAAAAGAGGAGAATAAAAAGGCAAAGAAAGAAATAAATAAAAGCCAAGTATGGGGAGAATGTACCAAGTTATTCAATTAAAAACTATCTATCACATGTTTCTGTAAAATTATTGCAGGAGCTTTTGTTTTGGACAAAATTAACTGTTTTACCCGATAAATTGTAATATAAATGGAAGAAAAGATGGATCTACAGGATGAATCAATTCCATCATTAAAATGAAGTAAAGTCTTCAAAAAAAGACACGCGCTTCTTGATTTAGGTCAGGAAGTTGTCGTCCAGACCAGCTGTAGGTTGACGAAAAATCTAGAAAAGTCATCTCTAAAATCAGCAGGAAATCCACGGACCTCAGTATCAAACAGGGTCGCCAAGTGGTCAGATTTATCCTAACCATGAGAAAGATTTATCTCATAAAATGGGGAGGACACCGTGCAAATTAGCTTGATAAGACTAATGAATCAGATCCCCAGAAAAGGATAATCTCCTTAAAAGATTAAAAATCAGCTTTTAAGCCTGATATTACTCAATCCTTGAGATTGACCTTAAAGATTGAGAATTCAAACTCATGGAATTCAATGATATCTAAACTCGAGCTTGAACGAGAAAATATTTTGATCAAATTAAAACCGATTTGTTTTCTGAAAACCCTATTTTCAATACGTTCATTACCATTAAACGTAAAATCCTGAAAATTCACCGAAATTCATTAGGTCACCTGAACCAAATCGGGTGTCAACTGTAAGAACGGTGTTTGCATAGCATGGTCGAAGACAGGACCTTATGCCAGACCGAAAAATTATAGGGTGATCTTTACTATTTCTCCTACAAAGGATAGTAATTGCATCCGACACGTTGTGGACCATGAACATCTACATGTCATTAGACATTGCCTTAACAGTTGCTTGTTCAACACTTTCCTTTACAACCAGACGGTAGTTTATCGAAAGGTAATATACGGAACAAGTATACTGGATGTGTTGCTTTTCTACTACAAGGTTAGCAAGTGGGTGACACAAAACCGCAAGTTTTGAACTAAAATTTTAAAATCTGAAACCCACAAAACCCACAAAAACATTTTGCAAACACCGGTGAAGGGTTATTCCAGAAAACTTATCTAGGGTAAAAGCTAGAATGAATTTTCAAAAGATCAAATGTTTTTATAAAGATCCAATTTCCTTAAAGGATCTAAATTTTCATAGTCATGTGGGACTGTAAACCACATTGTTACTATCATTGTTTATACCGCCATATCAAAATCACTAATGTATAAAGTGTGAAGAATAAAGAAGTGATTCGTGTGATTTAATTTCAAGTTCTGTATTGCTTGAGGACAAGCAACGTTCAAGTGTGAGGTTATTTGATAGTGCTCCAAATGAATATATATTTAGTCGCAATATCATCCCAATATGTAAAGCTTTTAGATGCTATTGTTCTATTTTTATATAATATTCGTTTAAATAAATAAGTGCTAAGACAAAAGAAGAAAATGACGATTTGAAGACGCAAATGACCAAAAAGCTCAAATGTACAAGTTACAATCCAAGTGGTTCCATTTATTGATGAGAAACTTCTAAAATTTACAAGAGTACAAGCTGCTGAATCCAAAGTACAAGATATCTATGCGTACGAAAGGACGTTCGAAAATCCGGAACCAAGACATAAACCGAGCATCAACGCGCGAGTCAACGGAGCGAAAATTACAAGTCAACTATGCACAAGAATATAATGTAATATATATATAATTAATTTAAATTATATATATTATATTATATATTAAATTAATCACAGCAGCCCACGTTTTAAACACAATCTGAGCTGGACAGCCTGTCCATGCGAGTGTGTAACACCGGCCATTTTTTTATTTATTTTTATTTTATATAGACACAGCGGAAGACTTTATTTACAAACACAATATAAGTCACGTCATTACATTAATCCGTGTAATTACGTTTAAGTTTACACAACGGTGTTACGTTATTACAAAACATTATTTATACAAAAGTCCACATCAGAGTTGGGTCGTCAAATATGTCTTCTGCATCAATACCCATCCCATCTAGCAGTACCTAAACCTGCAAAGGGGGAAACATGTGGGGGATTAGCGCACCGCTAAGTGAATGGAATCTATCTAACAGAAATAGCTTAAGCCACACACAAGCTATATACTAACAACAACACTTGCTAACTACCAACTAGCATACAATAAGACAATACGAGGATCGGCGGCTTGTACGAGCACACGACTCCCAGCTGATTGGGCCTGAGTTTACCGATAGTCCCTGCTACTCAATTCACAGTATAGTTATCCAGATGCAGGGGATGCATCATTCACACTATACTCCAAAATCAGTAGCCTATGGACCCAACCTCCCCTAGGCACGGTTGACCTCATACGGACTCTAACCTCTCCTAGGCACGGTCTCGAGTCCCCAGTCTCCCTAGGCCCGACTGGTGCCATTCACACAGTGTACAAATAATTCACATACAACATTAGGTAAACTATATTATTCTATCATAGCAATTCCTACACTATGCATGGTAAAAGAGTTGACCACAGTAGCATGATATGCTACTTAAACTCTATCCGTAGATAGACCCACTCACCAATTACCAGCAACTGCTCAGTTATTATTTCTGAGCTTCTTCCTTGTCCTTATCTCCTGAGAGCAGCAAAAACCAAGTTAGAATAGTGTTCCCATCAAGATTAGACACACTGACAGCGAATTATAGAAAATTCATAAAAAAAAATGCGCCCGCTAAAATTTTCATGCTTAACACTTTATGCACTTTCAAAATTTACATCCTGAACACCAAAATATAAACGGGCAGCATAACGGCTAGAAAAAGGCACTTTGGTAAAACATTCTGCCCTGGACACATAGTCGGTCGACTGTCTACTCAATCGGTCGACTGACATAGACAGTCGGTCGACTGTAGACACAACCGGTCGACTGACTTTCCCAATCGGTCGACTTATTTGGTATCTCCACAATCGGCCGAAAGTCAAACTCAATCGGTCGCTTCACTTGCCAGTCGGTCGACTGTCGACCGACAGTCGGCCGACTGTGTTCATCATCTGCAGATTCTGAACCAACCTACGGACTTCAATCTAAATTCACCAAAACTCGATCTAGAGCTCGTTTTCGACACCAAAACTTACCACAACTCAATTACTACATGTTATAGACTATAAACCCACAAAGTTTTGACCATAACAACATCAAATCCATGGATTTTGACACAAAATCAAGCTTTTGAACAAATACACTTAAAAACACCATTTTAACACTAAATTGATCATGAAAGCTCATGATTCATACCTTAGAAGAATCAGTAGAGTGTAAAGAACGTGATTTCAAGACCAATTCAAGCTCAAGATCAACAATGGGGAATTAGGGTTTGGTAGATGGGAGGGATGAAGGTACGGGTGTGTTTGGGAGAATTCTAGAAATGGGAAGAAGAAGGCAGTATACTAGTCACATATTTGGGATTAATTCCTACACTGTGCAACACACGGGCATTTACCAGTTATCTGATATCTTTTGCACAAGATTAGGTAACCCAAACGAGGTCCAGTTGAAATAAACAAACTTGTTCTGGGACCCTTGTCACAAACTGGACACAATACAAATATAATAAAATACTAATAAAATAATTAAAATAAAAACACTTAAGACTAAGCACAAACCCTAAGGGCAAAAATAGTCCACTTACAACTAGCCCGGGTTTCAGTCTGTTACAAATCCACCCCCCTTAAGGAGATTCCGTCCTCGGAATCTGGTCTTGGTCAAACAAATGAGGGTAGCAGTTTCTCATCAACTCTTCCATTTCCCACGTAAGATTAGAACCCAAACTGTGTTTCCACTCGATCAGCACCATCGGTATCTCTTTATTTCTCAACTTAGTCACTTTTCGGTCAACTACGCGGACCGGCTCTTCCACCAATTTCTTATTCAAATCGACCCTTAAATCTTTTAAAGGAAGGAGTTGCGTTTCATCATCGACTTTACACTTACGAAGATAACACACGTTAAATGTATTATGAATACCGGCTAACTCTGGCGGAAGATCTAACACCACAGTCTGATCATTCAACACTTCACTGATCAGAAACGGACCAATAAATCTCGGTGCTAACTTACCACGTTTACCGAATCTTATAACCCCTTTCCACGGCGAAACTTTTAGATACACTCGTTCACCCACATTAAAGGTTACCGGACGTCTACGCGGATCAGCATACATTTTCTGTCTATCTCTAGCGGCTTTCAACTTTTCTCGCGCAATAGCAACTTTTTTAGCTGTCAATTGAACAATTTCGGGACCTGCAAACTGTTTCTCCCCGACTTCTAACCAACAAGTAGGAGTTCTGCAACGATGACCGTACAACATTTCATAGGGCGGCATCCCTATACTTGAATGATATGAATTATTATACGCGAATTCGACCAACGGTAAATGTGTATCCCACGAACCACCGTATTCTAACACACAAGCCCTTAACATATCCTCCAAAGTCTGTATCGTTCTTTCACTCTGACCGTATGTCTGAGGATGATAAGCTGTACTTAAATTCACACGTGTACCCAGATTCTGTTGAAGACTGTTCCAAAAGTTTGACACAAATCTGGAATCTCTGTCTGAAACGATCGATAACGGCACACCATGTCGACTAACTATTTATTTCACATACAAATCGGCTAACTCACTTAACGAAGCTGTCTCACGAGTAGCAAGAAAATGAGCACTTTTAGTTAGACGATCCACTATTACCCAAATCATATCGTGTCGTTTCTGAGTTCTTGGTAGTTTGGTCACAAAATCCATCGTTATATGTTCCCATTTCCACTCTGGAATCTGTAACTGACGTAACGAACCATAAGGTTTCTGATGTTCTGCCTTCACTTGAGCACAAATATGACACTTTTCAACATATCGAACGATATCTGTTTTCATTATCGGCCACCAATACACTGTTTTCAAATCATGATACATCTTATTACTACCCGGATGTACTGTCAATCTGGATTTGTGAGCTTCTGTCATAATTAAATCCCTTAAATCTCAAAGCTTAGGCACCCAAACACGATTGTTTAAAGTCTTTAATCCACGTGAGTCATCAATTAAGTCCACTTTTTGTTTGATCATTTGTTCAGATTTAATATGTTCGTCCTCCAAAGCACAGGCCTGAACGGTTCTTATGCTGTTAACCAAATCTGAAGTTATATTCAAACGAAGGAATTTCACATTTTCACTTGACTTTTTATGACTTAGCGCATCTGCAACTACATTTGCCTTACCCGGATGATATTTAATATCACAATCATAATCTTTGATCAACTCTTGCCACCGTCTCTGACGCATATTCAATTCTTTCTATGAGAAGATATATTGCAAACTCTTATGATCTGTACAAATAACACAATGAGTTCCATACAAATAATGTCTCCACAGTTTCAAAGCAAACACTACTGCAGCCATTTCAAGATCATGCACTGGATAATTCTTCTCATGAACTTTCAACTGTCGCGAGGCGTAGGCGATTACTTTATCTCTCTGCATTAAGACACAACCCGACCCAGCAAATGACGCATCACAGTATACCACGAAGTCGTCTGAACCTTCTGGTAAAGCTAACACTGGTGCCTGACACAGTAGCTGTTTCAAAATCTGAAAAGCCTTTTCCTGTTCATCAGTCCATCGAAAGGCTACATCTTTACGAGTCAACTTAGTCAACGGACCTTCTATTTTAGAAAAATCTTTGATAAACCTGCGATAATAACCAGCCAATCCCAGAAAACTCTTAATCTCAGTCGGAGTCTTCGGAGAATTCCAATTCATTACCGCTTCTATCTTTGTCGGATCAACTTTTATACCTTCACCATAAATCACATGACCCAAAAACTGCACTTCACGTAACCAAAATTCACACTTTGAAAATTTTGCAAATAGCTGCTCACGTTTCAACAAATTCAAAACCTATCTCAGGTGTTCAGCATGTTCACTCTCTGTCTTTGAATACACTAGTATATCGTCTTTGAACACAATCACAAACTTATCTAAGAACGGACGACACACTCTATTCATTAAATCCATGAAGACTGCTGGCGCATTCGTCAACCCAAACGGCATGACAAGAAATTCATAATGACCATACCTAGTTCTGAATGCTGTTTTCGATATATCTGATTCAGCAACACGAACCTGATGATACCCGGATCGTAAATCTATCTTGGAAAAGAATGAAGCACCCTGTAACTGATCGAACAAATCGTCTATTCGAGGTAATGGATACTTATTTTTCACTGTTCTTTTGATCAATTCACGATAATCAATACACGTACGCATTGACCCATCTTTCTTTTTAACAAACAATACCGGAGCACCCCACAGTGAAGAACTCGGTCGAATAAACCCACGATCTAATAATTCTTGAATCTGTGACATCATTTCACGGATTTCAGACGGTGCTAATCGGTATGGAGCTTTTGCAACTGGAGTTGTTCCAGGAACCAACTCAATCTTATATTCGACTTCCCTTACCGGCGGCAGACCTGATAACTCATCTGGGAACACTTCGGGAAATTCTGATACTACTGGAATATCGGCCACTGTTCTCTTTTCTTTCTTCGCATCAATCACATACGCAAGAAACGAATCACATCCCTTTGCCATCGACTTTTTCGCTTTCATCATGGTTATCAATGGAAAATTATACCCGCCCCGCTCCCCTCGGGCCACAACACGGGTTCCATCGGTCAAACGAAAGGTAATCATTTTCCTATCACACTTAATATTAGCCCTAAGCTAGCTCAACCAATCCATTCCTAATACTACATCAAAGCTAGGAATAGGTAACACTAAACAAGTCACTGGGAAAGACTTCCCTTCGATCTCTATACAAACCCCAGACACATATGGTGTGACGGGTGTGGTCTTACCATCTGCTACTTCTACACTAACCGTCTTGGGTAACACAGTAGCTGGTAAATTCAACTTAGCACAGAAATCTAGGGACATAAAACACCTATTGGCACCACAATCAAACAATACGCGAGCAGGTATTGAGTTGATTAGAAACATACCGGTGATCACTTCGTCGGTTGCCACAGCATTCTCAACCGATATCTGTAAAGCTCTAGCCTCTACTGTTGGAGGGTTCTTCCTCTTCTGCCCACTTGAGGCAGTTAACCCTCCGGCTGATGCCGAACGCGCTCCTGACCTTGCCCCAGAACTACCACTCTTCGACGGACAACTAACCGCACGATGCCCTGGTTTGTGACAACTCCAACACATACTATTTGGATACGGGCATGCTGAAGACTCATGCCCAACAACACCACACTTTAAGCATCTTCTTGTAGCCTCAGAACATTGACCACTATGAGAAGATCGACACGTGTGACACCAATTCCCCTTACCTGATCCAGACCCAGAACTACTCTGACCACTTTTACCCTTCGATTTAAACCCACTAGACTTCTTGGATTTAGATCATGATTGACCTGATACTTGCCCACCTTGTTGTAGCACATTACCAAACATTCTGTTTCTGGCGGCCTGAACATCACTTTCTACCATCTTAGCCATCACAACAGCTTGAGACAATGACGTAGCTATTCTAACAAATGTTCAGTACTCTGGCAAAATGATATTAACAAAATGCTGTATACGAGACACTTCGTCTGGCACCCACTGTTGTACAAACATCAGTTTATCCATATACTTCTCTACTACCTCATCGATCGTCATTTGAGGTGTCATCTTCATTTCAAGAAATTCAGTCTTGATTCGGTTCATATCAAACGGATTACAATAATGTTGACACACCTTCCCATAAAACTACTCCCACGTGATCATACTCACTTGCTCTTTTGGTATACTGGAAATTAAAGAATCCCACCAAATCATAGCCCTACCGTTCAACATTCGACTAGCATATGTTACTTTCAGCTCGGCTTCACACTGACACGCTTCAAATACCCTTTCAATTTCTCGCAACCAATTGAGAGTAACAGTTGGATCAGTACTTCCAGAAAACTCAGAGGGTTTGCAATCACGGAAGTTCTTATAAGTACACTTTTTGGGTGGTTGCAAATAAGGTTGTTGGAACATTTGCATTTGGTATGGATTCATCATCATGGGATTTTGGTAAGTAAAAGTGTTTTGCGGTGGCATATAGTATTGGTTAGGTATTTGATTCTGAAACTGGTTCTGGTGCACATTGGGTATCGTTTGAGATTGCGCGGTTGGGAATCCAGGTGGTGTATCGTCATTTCCAGAATGCCTAGCTAATTCAAGCTCATTAATTTTATCTTCAGCCTCTTTTAGCTTGCTTTCTAACTGGAGGATGTAACTACTCTGATCATCATCAGACTCAACACCCACTTCTGGTGCTCTGAATGTTCCGGGGTTGGATGGGCCAGTTGCATTTCTATCAGCCATACCTGTGCTACAAAACAGCTTACACAAAAGCTTAGTAGATAACAGTTAGTTTAATCACAACTAACACACGTATATCCTATTTTCACTTAGCCCCCACTCCCACAGACATGTTTGACTTGCCTCAGGGTTTGGGAACAAAGTACGCTCACGTATTTGCTGCCAAACCATGCTCTGATACCAACTTGTAACACCGGCCATTTTTTTTATTTTTTTTATATACACACAGCGGAAGACTTTATTTACAAACACAATATAAGTCACGTTATTACATTAATCCGTGTAATTACGTTTAAGTTTACACAACGGTGTTACGTTATTACAAAACATTATTTATACAAAAGTCCACATCAGAGTTGGGTCGTCAAACATGTCTTCTGCATCAATACCCATCCCATCTAGCAGTACCTAAACCTGCAAAGGGGGAAACATGTGGGGGATTAGCGCACCGCTAAGTGAATGGAATCTATCTAACAGAAATAGCTTAAGCCATACTGATGATGTAGCGTGAGGGTACGAAATAGTATTATTTTTAATACAAAATACTACAAAATATGACACAAGTTTTATTAATTTACGGATGGGATATACCTAAACCTTGCTACAACACTATAGGCAGTGTACCTAATCGTAGAGTAGTGTAGTTTTTAGTAAGTCCGGTTCGTTCCACAGGGAGCTGGTGATACTTACTATATTTTTAACTATATTTATACAAAATATATATAATTATATAAGTAGTAATATTATTATAAAAGGGGGGTTTTACCGTTTAATGACCGGTTTGTCGATTCTATATTTTAAGCGTAAAGATAAATGACGATAATTAAAGTGCGTAAAATAATGACAATAAATAAAATGACAGTAAATAAAATTGCGAGTAATAAAATGACAGTAAATAAAGATACGATGAGAAATATAATAAAAGAATTATGCTTATTTAAACTTCCGTAATCATGATGTTTGACGTGTTGATTTTAATTTATTACCATGGGTTAATTGTCCTTTGTCCTGGTTTATTTGATACGTCTATCTGGTTTTTGTCCATAATAGTCCATCGGTCATAAAAATAAAGTGCGAGTATCCTCGTCAAATTACCCTTATACCCGAAGTCAAATATTCCAACTGATTAAGGATTTAAACTGTGACGCAGTTATCACTTCTGTCAACAATTACACCAGTTATCACTGTATGTAATCCACCCCTGTTTTAATTAGTTTATGAATATTAATTCATCCACTTGATCAGAATGAATAATCAATTACCCAACCCAATTGATTAATTAAATGATTATAACAGATTCCATATGAACATCACTAAATAGGACAACCATAATCATTATTAATTATTAGGTTAATTAATTTGAAGATAGGTTCGACAGACTCCAATGAGTTGTCACTCAATTAGACAATACCCCCCATCTATTAATAGTCAATAGTTCAATTTCCACAAGTGTCGGTCTTTTGCCCAAACCTTAATTATGGTCCAAAGTTCAATAACCCCTTCTTAATATTTTAGCCCAACATCACGATTACTTCGGCTCAAATAAGCATAATAATAACTTAGTTACGATACATTAATGTAAAAAGGTTGAACATAACTTACAATGATTAAAAATAGCGTAGCGTTACACGGACAGAATTTCGACTTACACACTCAAACGATCTCTATCATAAATCTTATTATTATCATAATTTAAAATTAAAATTAAGATTATTGTTATATCTTATTAAGTTAACATTATGATAGAGATATAGAATATAGATATTGATAATTGATATTGATAAATAAGAAAAAGATAGAAAAAGGTGTGTTTTTACATTACGATTACAAAGCCTTTTATAGGCGAATTTAGAAATTGAATTTTCACTTATGACCCCTGAACTATGCTCAATTAACAACTTTTTATTATTTAATATTATTCTTATTATGAATTATTTAAATATTATATTTTATTCTTGTGCATAGTTGACTCGTAATTTTTACACCGTTGCGTCGAGCGTTGAGAGTTGACTCTGGTCCCGGTTCCGGATTTTCAGACGTCTTCGCGTATTATTTTATATCGTGTACTTTGCGTCTTGTAACTTGTACTCTTGTCATTTTGAGACGTTCCTCATCAATATTTTGAACCTTTTTAGTTGTATCTTGTACTTTTTAGCTCTTTGGACCTTTTTGTCTTCAATTTGTCGATTCTGCCTTTTGTCTTCACTTTTTAATATTTAAACGAATATTGCTTGTAAATCGAACAATACCAACTAAAATCTTGTCTTTCTTGAGGAATAATGCTATGAAATATATGTTCGTTTTTAGCATTATCAAATATTCCCACACTTGAGCGTTGCTTGTCCTCAAGCAATATTGTCTTGAAATACTAGAATCACTTCTTTATTCTTCACACTTTGTACATCAGTGATTTCTATACGGCGGTATAAACAATGGTAGTAACGATATGGTTTACAGTCCCACATGACTATAAAAATTTAGATCCATTAAGGAAATTGGATCTTTATGAAAACATTTGATCTTTTGAAAATTAAATCTAGTTTTTACCCTAGATAAGTTTTCCGGAATAACCCTTTACCGGTGTTTGCAAAATATTTTTGTGGGTTTGGTGGGTTTCAGATTTGAAAATTTTAGCTCAAAACTTGCGGTTTTGTGTCACCCACTTGCTAACCTTGTATTTGGAAAGCAACACGTCCAGTTTACTTGTCCCGTATATTACCTTTCGGCAAACTACCGTCCGGTTGTAAAGGAAAGCGTTGAACAAGCAACTGTTTAAGGCAATGTCCCGTGACATGCTTTTGATTATGGTCTATAACGTGTCGGACGCAATTACTATCCTTGGTAGGAGCGATAGTAAAGATCATCCTATGATTTTTCGGTCTGGCACAAGGTCCTGTCTCCGACCATGCTATGCAACCACCGTTCTTACGGTTGACACCCGATTTGGTTCAGGTGACCTAATGAATTCCAGGTGAATTCCTAGGATTTTACGTTCAATGGTAATGAACGCATTGAAAATGGGTTTTCAGAAAACAAATCGGTTTGTATTTTTGATCAAAATATTTTCTCGTTCAAGCTCGAGTTTAGATATCATTGAATTCCATGAGTTTGAATTCTCAATCTCTAAGGTCAATCTCAAGGATTGAGTAATATCAGTCTTAAAAGCTGATTTTTAATCTTTAAGGAGATTATCCTTTCTGGTGATCTGATTCATTAGTCTTATCAAGCTAATTTGCACGGTGCCTCCCCATTGTACGAGATAAATCCTTCTCATGGTTAGGATAAATCTGACCACTTGGCGACCCTGTTTGATGCTGAGGTCCGTGGATTTCCTGCTGATTTTAGAGATGACTTTTCTAGATTTTTCGTCAACCTACAGTTGGTCTGGACGACAACTTCTTGACCTAAATCAAGAAGCGCGTGTCTTTTTCGGAAGACTTTACTTCCTTTTAATTATGGAATTGATTCATCGTGTAGATCCATCTTTCTTTCAAATATATTACAGTAAACCGGGTAAAACTGATTAGTATCATCCAAAACAAAAGTACCTGCAATAATCTTGTACAAAGATATGTGATAGATAATTTTTAATTGAATAACTTGGTACATTCTCCCCACACTTAGTTTCTTTCTTTGCCTTTTTATTCTCCTTTATTCCATTTTAAATGAATTCAAGCATTTTAGGTTGTTTCTCAATTTATGTCCTTTCCGAGGTAACGATAATTTCGGCATTAACACCTAGTTTTATCGTTCATAAATATGTATAAACATGATTTTGAATTCATTTAGTTAAAAAATTTTAAAATTTTCATAATATTTAGAAAATAAGCCAAGTATAAACCCGAGAGAATTTATAACCCTTCCCCACACTTGAGATCATGCAATGCCCTCATTTGCATGAAATCAGACTATAATTATTAATTCATGAGGGTGATTAGTGTAGAAAAGTGATTAAAAATACCCAGTTTGTAATTACAAAGCTCGTTGAATGATAGATGGCGCGCCTCATCGTTCATTCCTTCATTTATTATATCACATTTGTTGTTTTGCATCTTGTCGTCAAAATCAGTACCTTTTGCTGAACTTAATGTTAGTCTTTGAAAGTGCGTTGTTTTACCCTGTTGTTTACATGATAAAATACGAACATATATACATATTTTTAAAGTTGGGTATATTACCCCACGTTCAAAAAATTTATAAAATCAAATATATTTTTTTTGGCATACTTTAAATCAATAAAATTAAAAATAATGATGAAAAAATTTTTCGCCCCGCCCTCGGGTAAAGTAATTTCGGCTCAACAGCCTAGTCTTCAACTCACGACGAATTTTAGAAATCATTTTTTTTCAACTTAATGAAATAAAGTAAATTTTTGTTTTTAAATTCACACAAAACTTAAAAAGAAAACATATTAATTTCATATAAAACCTAAAAAACAAAAAAAATTCAGAATGGGGGGAGAAAACTAGTTCTTTAGTGTCTGCTAGCGGAAAAGACCAATCGAATTCCATTCTCGGAACTACACGAGAACAGAACAACTAACTCCAAACAGCATTTTCTTTTTAGAATATTTGAATCTCCTCACACTTAGGTAGATGTGGTGTCGAAATTGTGATTAACTTCATCGTCAATTTCTCTTGGACCATAATCAACTTGCATATCTGTGACTTTTGCTTTAAGCCAGTGACCAGCTTTTTCCGTAATATCCACAAATTCAACTAGCTTCGCCTTTTCTTTAGGCGACAGATTGGATACTAACCGGTTATATAACCTAAAGTTTCCCTTACTTTTAGCATCAATAACCCGTTTAAAAAGTTTCTTCATTGAACTGTTAATAACGGGGTTATTTAATTTCGTATCAACTATGGGGTTCTTTATTATCAAGTCATCATTAGGTGTTACTTCATTTTCCCCACACTTAGGCGTTCTATTATTGTTAAGCATTACCGTTGGAGTTGGTAAAACAACATGGTTCTTACCAATCATTTTTGTCGGTTCAACGGTTTTGGTTTGTGGATATTTAGACTTTCGAATCATAAAGGTGATCGATTTCTCATCATTACTAAGTGTCATTCTACCCTTTCTTACATCAAATAACGCCCCGGTGGACGCTAAGAATGGTCGACCTAAAATTAGAGGAACGTTTGAGTCCTCTTCTATGTCAATGACAATGAATTCGACTAGAAAGGTTAAATTACCTACTTGAACGGGTAGGTTGTCAGCAATTCCAACTGGGTGCTTAATGGTTTGATCAAGGAGTCGAACACTCATATCCGTTGGAGTTAACTCACCTACACCTAATCTCTTATATAATGAAAGAGGCATAACACTCACACTTGAACCTAAATCTGCTAGTGCATCATACATGACACAGTCACTAAGTAGACAAGGAACAATAAATTCACCCGGATCACCTACCCTAGGTGGAGGATTTGGTGGAACTGTCTTCACCGGGTTTACTTCTACTGTTTTTGTTTCTTGCACTTTTTTATTCTTCTTCTTCTTCTTTCCAGAGGTATCACAAACTTTATTACCTATTACTTGATCATACTCAACTCCTTTTCTTGGAAACGGGATGGGTGGTCTGTATGGTGCCACCACTGGCTTTACATACTCGGGTGGTGGTGGTGGTGTAACTTCTTCATTGTTACTTACATCTAAAACTTTCCCATCTTCTGGTATTGGTTTTTCAGAATTTGTTGATATCATGTTAACATTTTCATTCCGAGGATTTACTTCATTATTACTCGGTAGCTTTCCTTGTTCCCTTTCACTCATCAATCTAACAAGAGTACCTACTTGTTTTTCTAGATTCAAAATGGAAGCTTGTTGAGTTCTAAATGACTGCTCAAACCTCTCATTCGTTTGGGTTTGAGTTTCAATAAATTGTGTTTGAGATTCAACTAGCTTAAATACCACTTCTTCCAGATTTGACTTCTTCTCGTCGGTTTGTTGTGGTGGTTTATACAAGCCAGGTCTTTGTTGATTGAAAGTGTTGTTTTGAGTTGGTTGGTTATTCGGACCTTGTTGGTTATACGAGTTATTGTCGGGTCCTTTTGGATTGTAAAGAATATTTTGATTTCGATTGAAGTTTGGCCTTGGCGGTTGATAATTATTCTGATAACTATTTTCCAGCCTTTGGTTCATGTAGACAACATTCTCACGTTGTTCCATCGTTTGTTCAATGTGACAGTCTTTCATTAAGTGTGGTCCACCGCATTGCTCACAACTAATTCGTATTGCGTGAATATCTTTATTCATCTTTTCCATTCGTCTTTCGAAAGCATCTATTTTTGCGGAAACGGAATCAAAGTCATGGCTAGAATCGGCTCTAGCCGCTTTAGATGAACGAAAAATATCTTTTTCTTGATGCCACTCATGAGAGTGGGAGGCTGTGTTATCAATAATTTTGTAAGCTTCAGTTGCGGTTTTCTTCATAATGGAACCACCAGCTGTTATGTCGATGTCTTTTCGTGTAGCAACGTTGACACCTTGGTAGAATATTTGTACTATTTGATAAGTGTCTAAACCGTGTTGAGGACATCCTCTCAACAACTTTCCAAATCTTGTCCATGCCTCATATAGAGTTTCATTTGGCTTTTGCGCGAACGTAACAATTTCTCCTTGAAGTCTCACGGCTTTGGATGCCGGAAAGAATTGTTTAAGAAATTTTTCAACTAAAACATCCCATGTGTCAATCGCCCCTTCAGGTAACGATTCTAACCAATCTTTGGCTTCTCCCTTTAAAGTCCAGGGAAACAACATGAGATAGATCTGCTCATCTTCCACTTCTCGGATTTTGAATAGTGTACAAATTCTTTTAAACGTACGAAGGTGTTCGTTAGGATCTTCATTCGGTGCACCACTGAATTGGCATTGGTTAGTTACCATGTGTAGAATTTGTCCTTTGATTTCATAATCTGGCGCATTAACTTCTGGCTTAATAATGGCGTGACCTTGGCCCGTGCGTGTGGCTCTCATTCGATCTTCCATACTTAGAGGTTTCGTTACTTCCATAATTGAATTTGTTGAATACGAATCACTAGAGGATTCTGATTTAATGGTTTGTGGCTCAGGAGGAATAATTAGTGGTTCAGGATCTTGAGATTGTCCTTGAATATGCTCCGGGTTCTTAATTGTGAAGTCGGGTTCAAAAGATTGATTATCGGAAATTTGAGTTGGAGTTCTTGTTCGACTAGATGACGATTCTAAAGAAAAATCAACGGCGACAATATTTGCTAGATGTCTTGATCGAGTTACAGGTGGTGAACGTATGAAAGGTGGTGAACGTTTTGCTCGGTGCATTCACAGAATATCCTATTAGTTATAAAAATAAGAAAAACTTATATAAGTTGTCCAATCAATAGACTTTTCTGATTTTGCCCACGTTTCGAATAGCCAAAAGATGCAGCAGAGGGGCAGGATTCGTTTGGTCTCAATATAATTGAGTACTGTTTGGCTCCAATAACCCGGTCCACGTACAAATCCAACTATTACTACGAACCAGAAAATTTTGATGTCTATCAATTTAACCACTTAAAATAAATTTTCGTAATTTTAAGAAATTTAGAGAAGAAGTAGAAAAAAATCTAAGTCCTAAAAACTAGAATGGCGAGAAATAAGAAAGAAAAAGATTGCGCGTCGAAAAAGGTCGAAAAATAAAAAGGTCGAAAAATAGGCGTCGAAAAATAAAAATAAGAAAGTAGTGCGAAATACGGCGTCGTAAAATTCTAAAGCACCTAAAACTTAATCTAAGGAATAAGCACTTAAGGGATTTTACGGCAAAGCCTAAAAATTTTAGAAGTAAAAATAACTATGGCAAAACTAAACTTAATACTAAAAGTTGCGACTATAGTCTAAAAATCTAAAGGTAATAAAACTAAAAAAAAACAATTTTTTTTTTATAGACAAAATCTTAAAAAATATATATTTTTTTTTAATAATTTTTTTTTTTTTACGTTTTTTTTTTTTTTTTTTACGTTTTTGTTTTTTTTTTTTTTTTTAAAAACGAATTTTTTTTTCTAAAAAAAACGTTTTTTTTTTACAATTTTTTTTTTTTTTTAAAAAATGATTTTTTTTACAAATTAATACTTTTTTTTATAATTATTTTTTTTTTTTCAAAACTTTTTTTTTAATTCATTTACTATTCATGAATAGTAAATGAAAAGAAATTAATTAATTTACTATTCACATGAAAGCGACATGATAGAAATTATTAATTACAATTTACATAATATACCCCTGAAGTATTTAATAAATACGACTTTTTAAAACTTTTACGATTCAAAATATATTCTAAAATATTATTATATTATTATATTATATTTCAATATTATTATATTATTATATTCTATTTCAATATTATTATATTATTATATTTTATTTCAATATTATTATAATTAAAAATATAGCGTTTTAGCGCTCCCCGGCAGCGGCGCCAAAAACTTGATGATGTAGCGTGAGGGTACGAAATAGTATTATTTTTAATACAAAATACTACAAAATATGACACAAGTTTTATTAATTTACGGATGGGATATACCTAAACCTTGCTACAACACTATAGGCAGTGTACCTAATCGTAGAGTAGTGTAGTTTTTAGTAAGTCCGGTTCGTTCCACAGGGAGCTGGTGATACTTACTATATTTTTAACTATATTTATACAAAATATATATAATTATATAAGTAGTAATATTATTATAAAAGGGGGGTTTTACCGTTTAATGACCGGTTTGTCGATTCTATATTTTAAGCGTAAAGATAAATGACGATAATTAAAGTGCGTAAAATAATGACAATAAATAAAATGACAGTAAATAAAATTGCGAGTAATAAAATGACAGTAAATAAAGATACGATGAGAAATATAATAAAAGAATTATGCTTATTTAAACTTCCGTAATCATGATGTTTGACGTGTTGATTTTAATTTATTACCATGGGTTAATTGTCCTTTGTCCTGGTTTATTTGATACGTCTATCTGGTTTTTGTCCATAATAGTCCATCGGTCATAAAAATAAAGTGCGAATATCCTCGTCAAATTACCCTTATACCCGAAGTCAAATATTCCAACTGATTAAGGATTTAAACTGTGACGCAGTTATCACTTCTGTCAACAATTACACCAGTTATCACTGTATGTAATCCACCCCTGTTTTAATTAGTTTATGAATATTAATTCATCCACTTGATCAGAATGAATAATCAATTACCCAACCCAATTGATTAATTAAATGATTATAACAGATTCCATATGAACATCACTAAATAGGACAACCATAATCATTATTAATTATTAGGTTAATTAATTTGAAGATAGGTTCGACAGACTCCAATGAGTTGTCACTCAATTAGACAATACCCCCCATCTATTAATAGTCAATAGTTCAATTTCCACAAGTGTCGGTCTTTTGCCCAAACCTTAATTATGGTCCAAAGTTCAATAACCCCTTCTTAATATTTTAGCCCAACATCACGATTACTTCGGCTCAAATAAGCATAATAATAACTTAGTTACGATACATTAATGTAAAAAGGTTGAACATAACTTACAATGATTAAAAATAGCGTAGCGTTACACGGACAGAATTTCGACTTACACACTCAAACGATCTCTATCATAAATCTTATTATTATCATAATTTAAAATTAAAATTAAGATTATTGTTATATCTTATTAAGTTAACATTATGATAGAGATATAGAATATAGATATTGATAATTGATATTGATAAATAAGAAAAAGATAGAAAAAGGTGTGTTTTTACATTACGATTACAAAGCCTTTTATAGGCGAATTTAGAAATTGAATTTTCACTTATGACCCCTGAACTATGCTCAATTAACAACTTTTTATTATTTAATATTATTCTTATTATGAATTATTTAAATATTATATTTTATTCTTGTGCATAGTTGACTCGTAATTTTTACACCGTTGCGTCGAGCGTTGAGAGTTGACTCTGGTCCCGGTTCCGGATTTTCGGACGTGTTCGCGTATTATTTTATATCGTGTACTTTGCGTCTTGTAACTTGTACTCTTGTCATTTTGAGACGTTCCTCATCAATATTTTGAACCTTTTTAGTTGTATCTTGTACTTTTTAGCTCTTTGGACCTTTTTGTCTTCAATTTGTCGATTCTGCCTTTTGTCTTCACTTTTTAATATTTAAACGAATATTGCTTGTAAATCGAACAATACCAACTAAAATCTTGTCTTTCTTGAGGAATAATGCTATGAAATATATGTTCGTTTTTAGCATTATCACATACACAAGCTATATACTAACAACAACACTTGCTAACTACCAACTAGCATACAATAAGACAATACGAGGATCGGCGGCTTGTACGAGCACACGACTCCCAGCTGATCGGGCCCGAGTCTACCGATAGTCCCTGCTACTCAATTCGAAGTATAGTTATCCAGATGCAGGGGATGCATCATTCACACTATACTCCACAATCAGTAGCCTATGGACCCAACCTCCCCTAGGCATGGTTGACCTCATACGGACTCTAACCTCTCCTAGGCACGGTCTCGAGTCCCCAGTCTCCCTAGGCCCGACTGGTGCCATTCACACAGTGTACACATAATTCACATACAACATTAGGCAAACTATATTATTCTATCATAACAATTCCTACACTATGCATGGTAAAAGAGTCGACCACAGTAGCATGATATGCTACTTAAACTCTATCCGTAGATAGACCCACTCACCAATTACCAGCAACTGCTCAGTTATTATTTCTGAGCTTCTTCCTTATCCTTATCTCCTGAGAACAGCAAAAACCAAGTTAGAATAGTGTTCCCATCAAGACAGCGAATTATAGCAAATTCATAAAAAAAAATGCGCCCGCTAAAATTTTCATGCTTAACACTTATGCACTTTCAAAATTTACATCCTGAACACCAAAATATAAACGGGCAGCATAACGGCTAGAAAAAGGCACTTTGGTAAAACATTCTGCCCTGGACACACAGTCAGTTGACTGTCTACTCAATCGGTCGACTGACATAGACAGCCGGTCGACTGTAGACACAACCGATTGACTGACTTTCCCAATCGGTCGACTTATTTGGTATCTCCACAATCGGCCGAAATTCAAACTCAATCGGTCGGTTCACTTGCCAGTAGATCGACTGTCGACCGACAGTCGGCCGACTATGTTCATCATCTGCAGATTCTGAACACAACCTACGGACTTCAAGCTAAATTCACCAAAACTCGATCTAGAGCTCGTTTTCGACACCAAAACTTACCACAACTCAATTACTACATGTTATAGACTATAAACTCACAAAGTTTTGACCATAACAACATCAAATCCATGGATTTTGACACAAAATCAAGCTTTTGAACAAATACACTTAAAAACACCATTTTAACACTAAATTGATCATGAAAGCTCATGATTCATACATTAGAAGAATCAGTAGAGTGTAAAGAACGTGATTTCAAGACCAATTCGAGCTCAAGATCAACAATGGGGAATTAGGGTTTGGTAGATGGGAGGGATGAAGGTACGGGTGTGTTTGGGAGAATTCTAGAAATGGGAAGAAGATGGCAGTACACTAGTCACATATTTGGGATTAATTCCCACACTGTGCAACACACGGGCATTTACCAGTTATCTGATATCTTTCGCACAAGATTAGGTAACCCAAACGAGGTCCAGTTGAAATAAACAAACCTGTTCTGGGACCCTTGTCACAAACTGGACGCAATACAAATATAATAAAACACTAATAAAATAATTAAAATAAAAACACTTAAGACTAAGCACAAACCCTAAGGGCAAAAATAGTCCACTTACAACTAGCCCGGGTTTCAGTCTGTTACAAGTGCATGGGAATTAGGCATAAAACCCATGCGAGTGCATGAGCCCATGTGAGTGCATGAGATTTGCACTAAAACCCCATGTACTCGCATGGGCATCAGAATCAGGAATTATGCCTATAAATACCAGGCTTCTGCTCGACAAAAAAAATACAATATATATCCATCTTTCTCTCCCTCAATGATATATATATATATATATATATATATATATATATATATATATATATATATATATATATATATATATATATATATATATATATATATATATATATATATATATATATATATATATATATATATATATATAATATATAATATAATATAGTTTAGTTTTATATTAGTTACTTTGGGTATTGTAACGGTTATTTTACGAATTTTAAAGTCAGAACTCTGTCTCTGTAACACTACGCGATTAATAATCACTGTAAGCTAAATTCTCCCTTTTTATTATGTATCGTACTTAAGTTATTATTATGCTTATATGAGCCGAAGTAATCGTGATACTGGGCTAAATAGTAAGACGGGGTTATGGGGCTTTGGACCATAATTGGGGTTTGGACGAAAGACCGACACTTTTGGAAATTGGACTATGGGCTTTTAATGGGCTTTATATTTGGTTAACTAAATGATATCTTGTTAATTTAATATAGAGATTTACAACTTGACGTATTTATATATATAACCACATACGCTTGATCGGGTACGGTAGGCCGGATATTTATAAATACTAAGAATTGTTCATTTGACCGAACACGGGGATGGATTAATAGTCAATGGACTCATTAAAACAGGGGTGAATTACATTCAAGGGAAATTGGTGTAATTGTTAATAAAGTATTAAAACCTTGGATTACACATAGTCGATAACCTGGTGTAATCATTAACAATGTATTAAAATCTTATTATAGTTTAAGTCCCTAATTAGTTGGAATATTTGACTTCGGGTATAAGGTTAATTTGGCGAAGACCCTCGCACTTTATAATTATTACCGATGGACTATTATGGACAAAACCATATGGACTTATCAAATAATCCAGGACAAAGAACAATTAACCCAATGTAATAAATTAAAATCAAAACGTCAAACATCATGAGTACGGAAGTTTAAATAAGCATAATATATTTTATTTCATATTTCCTCGTACTTTTATTTATTGTTGTTTTAATTATTGTTATTTATTTTATCATTAGTTAAATATCGTCATTTACTTTACGCTTCGCTTAAAATATAAAATCGACAAACCAGTCATTAAACCGTAAAACCCCCCCTTTTATAATAATAATAATACTACTTATATGTAATATATTTTGTACAAATATAGTTATATAAAAATATAGTATAAAATAAGCCGTCTCCCTGTAGAACGAACCGGACTTACTAAAAACTATACTACACTACGATTAGGTACACTGCCGATAGTGTTGTAGCAAGGTTTAGGTATATCTCATCTGTAAATAAATTAAATAAAACTTGTGTAATATTTCTTCATATTTCGTAATAAAAATAATAGTATTTCGTACACCTCCGCTACCACATCATCGTCTATATTCCGAGATGCGCAAAGAGCTTGTAAAGCGTTGCGACGCATGCCAAAGGCAAGGTATTATCTCTATGAAGAACGAGATGCCTCGGACTAATATCCAAGCTTGCGAGATCTTCGATATATGGGGATTAGACTTCTTGGGCCCATTCCCAAAGTCTAACGGGAAAGAATATGTCCTCGTAGCAGTAGATTACGTCTCCAGATGGGTCGAAGCCCAAGCATTTCCAACCAATGATGCCAAAGTCGTCACCAATTTCCTGAAGAGACTCTTCTGCAGATTTGGAGCTCCCCGTGCGATAATTAGTGATAGAGGCACATACTTCTGTAATACTCAGTTTATGAAGGTGATGCAACAATACGGAGTTACCCATAAAATGTCCACTGCCTATCATCCGCAGACCAACGGACAAGCAGAGGTCACGAACAGAGCACTCAAAAGAATCTTAGAACGAACTGTCGGCCATCATGGAAATAAATGGGCCAAGAAGCTAGATGATGCTTTGTGGGCATTCCGGACTGCCTACAAGAATCCCCTAGGAACTACACCATACCGCATGATCTATGGAAAGGCTTGTCACCTTCCGCTAGAACTCGAATACAAAGCACTCTAGGCACTGAAGACGTGCAACCTCGATCCCTCAGTTACCGGAAGACATAGGAAAATGCAAATGAACGAACTCGCCTAATTGAGAGACCAAGCATATGAAACGTCATACATCTACAAGGAACGAACATATCTTACGCATGATTCAAAATTAGTTCCTACAAAGTTCGCCCCTGGAGATAAAGTTCTTCTATTCAATTCTCGGTTTAAGAAGTTCGCGGGAAAATTTAGATCAAGATGGAGTGGCCCATACAAAGTTGTACATGCTTTTCCTCACGGAGCCGTGGAATTGGAAGGACCTACTGGAACTTCAAAGTTAATGGCCACTGGTTGAAAGCTTATCTAGAAGACCATGATAAGGAGGAGCACCATTTATCCTTTGATCCATTCTGAAGATCTGTGATAATGCTAAAAACGAACATATATTTCATAGCATTATCCCTCAAGAAAGACAAGCTTTTAGTTGCAATTGTTCTATTTACAAGTGATATTCGTTTAAATAATAAGAGGTGAAGACAAAAGACAGATTCGACGAATTGAAGACGCAAACGACCAAAAATCTCAAAAGTACAAAGTACAATCAAAGTGGTTCCAATTATTGATGAGAAACGTCCCAAAATTACAAAAGTACAAGACGCAAAACGCAAAGTACAAGATATTAAATTGTACGCAAGGACGTTCGAAAAACCGGAACCGGGACCAAAGTCAACTCTCAACGCTCGATGCAACGGACTAAAAATTACAAGTTAACTATGCACATAAATAAAATATAATATTTAAATAATTCTTATAATTATTTATATATTATATTATTATTTATAAACGTCGGCAAGCAAGAAAACAAAGGCATGTGAACTTCACCAGCTGGCCATGCGATCGCATGGCCTGGAAGAGTTAATTCCATGCGATCGCATGGCTGAAAAATCTAGCCCAGGTCCTATAAATTCAACGTGTTTTGGCCAAAATAAACACATCTTTTTCTTCTTCCTTCATACGTAAACATATATATATATATATATATATATATATATATATATATATATATATATATATATATATATATATATATATATATATATATATATTATAATTTTAATTTTAATTTTAATTTTAATTCTAATAATAAGGGTATGTTAGCGAATGTTGTAAGGGTGTAAGTCGAAATTCTGTCCGTGTAACGCTACGCTATTTTTAATCACTGTAAGTTATGATTAATGTTATTTTTAATTTAATGTCTCATAGCTAAGTTATTATTATGCTTATTTAATACCGAAGTAATCATGATGTTGGGCTAAAATATTTAAAATTGGGTAATTGGGCTTTGTACCATAATTGGGGTTTGGACAAAAGAACGACACTTGTGGAAATTAGACTATGGGCTATTAATGGGCTTTATATTTATTTAATTAAATGATAGTTTGTTAATTTAATATGAAGATTTACAATTGGACGTACCTATAAATAACTACATACACTCGATCGGACACGATGGGCGGGATATTTATATGTACGAATAATCGTTCATTTAACCGGACACGGGAATGAATTAATAGTCTATGGAATTATTAAAACAGGGGTGAAATTATGTACAAGGACACTTGGCATAATTGATAACAAAGTATTAAAACCTTGGATTACACGCAGTCGATATCCTGGTGTAATTATTAAACAAAGTATTAAGACTTTGTTACAGTTTAAGTCCCCAATTAGTTGGAATATTTGACTTCGGATATAAGGATAATTTGACGAGGACACTCGCACTTTATATTTATGACTGATGGACTGTTATGGACAAAAACCAGACGGGCATATTAAATAATCCAGGACAAAGGACAATTAACCCATGGGAATAAACTAAAATCAACACGTCAAACATCATGATTATGGAAGTTTAAATAAGCATAATTCTTTTATTTTCATATTTAATTGCACTTCTAATTATCGCACTTTTATTTATTGTCATTGTATTTAATTGCACTTTTAATTATCGTACTTTTTAATTATCGCACTTTTATTTATCGCAATTTCATTATCATTATTTATTTTACGCTTTAAATTAAGTCTTTTATTTATTTAATATTTTACATTAGGTTTTAACTGCGACTAAAGTTTTAAAAATCGACAAACCGGTCATTAAACGGTAAAACCCCCTTTTTATAATAATAATATTACTTATATATATATTTGTTTTTTTTTTATAAATTAAAACTAATATAGCGTTAAGCTTGTTTAAGTGTATCCCTGTGGAACGAACCGGACTTACTAAAAACTACACTACTATACGATTAGGTACACTGCCTATAAGTGTTGTAGCAAGGTTTAGGTATATCCATTCTATAAATAAATAAATATCTTGTGTAAAATTGTATCATATTTAATAGTATTTCGTTATAAAAATAATACTATTTCCTAGTACACCTCGCACACATCAAGTATTTTTGGCACCGCTGCCGGGGATCGATTCTGCTTAAATGCCGGAAGCGCAACGCTATATATAAAAAAAAAGATTTTTATTAATTTTTAGTTTACTTTTATAAAAATACGTTTTTGTAAAAATACGTTTTAAATATACAAAAATATAAAAGAAAAACAAAATATATATATATTTAAGAGTTTGTTATATATATATATATAATTATAAAGTTTCTTTATTTTTATTTTAGTTTTTAAAATTAAATTTTTATTTAAGTTATATAAATATTATATAAATATCTAAATCAGAAAACATAAAAAAAAAATAAATAAGCTCTCGGCCCGATCACTGTAGCAGCCCAGCATTTGGCCCGGATCCAAGGCCCATGCGATCGCATGGCTCCAGAAAAGAAAACTCATGCGATCGCATGAGTTGACTGGACAGGCCTGATACCTTAGCTGTATCGAATTAGGGTTTTAATTAATATTAATTATTAATATAAATCCTAATTAGGTTTTTAGTTTTTAATTATTAGTTTAGTTTTTATTATTAATTTGTATTTTTAGTTTAATCAGTTTTATTAAATTATAAAATTAATACTTTTATTAAAATAAATAATATAAAAATAATATTTTTATAAAAATTGTACTTTTTACAACTTTAAGTATATTTTTATATTTTGTATCTTTTTATTTGTTTTAGCATAATATTTGTATTTTTCGCTCGAATTTAGTTCTAAGATATAGTTTTTGCCATAGTTATTTTTATTTCTAGATTTTTAAGCTTTGCCGTAAAATCCCTTAAGTGCTTTTTCTTTAGACTAAGATTTAAGTGCTTTAGAATTTTGCGACGCCGTTTTTATTTTATTTTAGTACCTTTTTAAGTTATTGCCGTTTTGGGATATAGTATTTCTTTTAAGCTTTAATATTTTTAGACGCAACTTTTAATTCTTAGTTTTTAGTTCCTTTTTAAGTTTCGACGCGCTACTTTCTTATTTTTATTTTTCGACGCCTATTATTTTTCGATGTTTTTCAACGCGCTCTTTTTCTTTCTTATTTCTCGACATTCTAGTTTTAGGACTTAGTTTTTTTTTTTCTATTTCTTCTCTAAAATTTCTTTAAATTACGAAAAATTATTTTAAGCGGTTAAATTGATAGACATCAAAATTTTCTTGTTCGTAGTAATAGTTGGATTTGTACGTGGACCGGGTTATTGGAGCCAAACAGTACTCAATTATATTGAGACCAAATGAATCCTGCCCCTCTGCTGCATCTTTTGGCTATTCAAAACGTGGACAAAATCAGAAAAGTCTATTAATTTGATAACTTATATAATTTTTCTTATTTTTATAACTAATAGGATATTCAGTGAATGCACCGAGCAAAACGTTCACCACCTTTTGTACGTTCACCACCTGTAACTCGATCAAGACATCTAGCAAATATTGTCGCCGTTGATTTTTCTTTAGAATCGTCATCCAGTCGACCAATTACTCCAATTCAAATTTCCGATAATCCATTTTTTGAACCCGACCTCACAATTGAGAATCCGGAGAATATTCAGGGACGATTCATAGATCCTGAACCACTAATCTTTCCTCCGGAACCACCAATCATTCAAACGGAGATTGTCGAGGAACGAACCATTAAATCAGAATCCTCTAGTGATTCAGATTCAACAAATTCAATTATGGAGAATCTGGAACCTCTAAGTATGGAAGACCGAATGAGAGCTAAACGCACTGGCCAAAGTCACGCAATTACTCAACCTGACATTAATGCGCCAGATTATGAAATCAAAGGACAAATTCTACACATGGTAACTAATCAATGCCAATTTAGTGGTGCGCCGAAGAAAAATCCAAATGAACATCTTCGTACCTTTAATAGGATCTGCACTCTATTTAAAATAAGAGAAGTGGAGGATGAACAGATATATCTCATGTTATTTCCCTGGACTTTAAAGGGAGAAGCCAAAGATTGGTTAGAATCGTTACCTGAAGGGGCGATTGATACATGGGATGTTTTAGTTGAAAATTTTCTTAAACAATTCTTTCTGGCATCTAAAGTCGTGAGACTTCAAGGAGAAATTGTTACATTCACACAAAAGCCAAACGAAACTCTATATGAGGCGTGGACAAGATTTGGAAAGTTATTGAGAGGATGTCCGCAACATGGTTTAGACACTTGTCAAATAGTACAAATATTCTACCAAGGATGCGACATCACAACAAGAAAAGACATCGATATAGCAGTTGGTGGTTCTATTATGAAGAAAACCGAAACTGACGCTTATAAGATTATTGATAACACTGCTTCCCACTCACATGAGTGGCACCAAGAAAAAGATATCGTTAGATCATCTAAAGCAGCTAGAGCCGATTCTAGCCATGATTTAGATTCCATTTCCACAAAGATAGATGCTGTCGAGAGACGAATGGAAAAGATGACTAAAGATATCCAATCAATACGAATTAGTTGTGAGCAGTGTGGAGGACCACATTTGACAAAAGATTGTCTCAGTATTGAACTAACAATGGAACAAAGAGAGAATGTTTCATACATAAACCAAAGGCCTGAAAATAATTATCAGAATAATTATCAACCGCCAAGACCGATCTACAATCAAAATCAGAATTATAACCGAAATATTCCATACAACAACCAACAAGGTCCTGGCAATCAACAAGTATCCAACAATACTTACAATCAGCAAAGACCTAATTTTCAAAACAAACCACCACAAACCGATGATAAAAAGCCAAATTTAGAAGATATGATGTCGAAGCTAGTTGATTCTCAAACACAATTTTTCACATCTCAGAAACAAACCAATGAACAAAATGCTCAAGCATTTAGATATCAACAAGCTTCTATTCAAAATTTGGAACAAGAAGTAAGTAACCTAGCAAGGTTGATAGGTGAAAGAAAACCAGGAAGTCTACCTAGTGATACAAATGCTAACCCCCGGAATGAAACAGCTAAAGCCATTACCACAAGAAGTGGTATCACACTTAAACCACCTGAAATACCTGTAATTTCTGATAATGCTATTCCTACTCCACAAGAACCACAATCTGATCAAGATAAGGAAAAAGAACCGGTAGTTGAAAAGGTTAATGAAGATAACACAGTTAAGGTTAAACCTTATGTTAAACCATACCAACCACCACTTCTTTACCCGAGTAAAATGAGAAAAGAGAGACTTGAAGCCGAGCAATCAAAATTCTTGGATATGTTTAAACAAATAAATGTAAATATTTCTTTCATTGATGTGATTTCAGGAATGCCTAGATATGCTAAATTTCTGAAAGATCTAATCACAAATAGAAAGAAAATGGAAGAACTCTCGGCTGTTACTATGAATGCTAATTGTTCAGCAGTGTTGTTGAATAAGATACCAGAAAAATTATCAGATCCAGGAAGTTTCACAATTCCATGTTTTCTGGGTAGTCTAAGTTCAATAGAAGCATTGGCAGACTTAGGTGCTAGTATAAATCTAATGCCGTATTCACTATACACTAAACTAGACCTTGAAGAATTGAAACCAACAAGAATAAGCATACAACTAGCCGATAGATCAATAAAATATCCTAGAGGGATAATGAAAAACATGCTAGTTAAAGTTGGTACTTTAGTATTTCCAGTAGATTTTGTTGTTCTGGACATGGAAGAAGATTCTCAAGTTCCTCTCATATTAGGAAGACCATTCTTAAACACGGCTAAAGCAATGATAGACGTGTTCGGTAAGAAACTGACCCTAAGTATAGAGGACGAGAGTGTTACCTTTTCAGTTGATAGAGCAATGCAACAACCGCAATCTGCGGATGATACATGTTATTATATTTAAACTATAGATTCACATGCAAAATTATTAGAAGAATTTTCAGAATTACAAGGAACAGGAGAATGTTCTTTAGGAGAAGGAACTGAACCAATTGATGAAACTGAAATGTTAGCTACACTTGTGGCTAATGGATATGAACCAACAACAAAAAAAATTCAAATGCTAAAAGAAGAAGACAGATATCGATATAAATCATCGATAGAAGAACCACCGGCATTAGAGTTAAAGCCACTTCCAAACCATTTGGAATAAGCTTATTTACATGGTGAGTCTGAATTACCTGTAATAATTTCGTCTTCTCCTACTGAAAATGAAAAATCTCAACTCATTTCTGTGCTAAAAGCTCATAAACCAGCTATTGCATGGAAAATTCATGATATTAAAGGAATAAGTCCTTCGTATTGCACACATAAAATCCTTATGGAAGAAGGTCATAAAATGTATGTGCAACGCCAACGAAGACTAAATCCTATTATGCAAGATGTTGTTAAGAAAGAGATAATTAAACTGCTTGATGCAGGTTTAATTTATCCAATCTCTGATAGTCCATGGGTAAGCCCAGTTCAATGCGTACCTAAGAAGGGTGGCATGACTGTCATCACAAATGAAAAAAAATGAGCTTATTCCTACTAGGACTGTAATAGGATGGCGTGTTTGTATTGATTATAGAAAATTAAATGACGCCACCAGAAAAGATCACTTTCCCTTACCTTTTATTGATCAAATGTTGGAAAGATTAGCCAGAAATAGTTACTATTGTTTTCTTGATGGTTTTTCTGAATATTTTCAAATTCCAATAGCACCCGAGGACCAAGAGAAAACCACATTCACGTGCCCTTATGGTAATTTTGCTTACAAACGCATGCCATTTGGACTTTGCAACGCCCCTGCAACCTTTCAAAGGTGCATGATGGCGATCTTTCACGACATGATAGAAGAATGCATGGAAGTTTTCATGGATGACTTTTCAGTCTTCGGTGATACATTTGAAGCATGTCTAGTTAATCTTGAACGAATGCTTATTTGATGCGAACAATCAAATCTAGTACTTAATTGGGAGAAATGCCATTTCATGGTTAAAGAAGGCATCGTTCTTGGACATAAAATTTCAAAGGAAGGAATTGAAGTGGATAGAGCTAAAGTAGATGTAATTGCTAAGCTTCCACATCCCACCAATGTTAGTGGAGTTAGGAGTTTTCTAGGGCATGCCGGTTTTTACCGACGTTTCATAAAAGATTTTTCTAAAATTGCCACTCCTATGAATAAACTCCTAGAAAAGGATGCTCCATTTATCTTTTCAGATGAATGTATCAAATCTTTTAATATTCTTAAAGAAAAACTCACTAATGCGCCGATCATGATAACTCCATATTGGAATCTACCGTTTGAACTTATTTGCGATGCAAGTGATTTTGCAATGGGAGCCGTTTTAGGACAAAGGATTGAAAAACGATTTCAACCTATATATTAAGCTAGTAAGACGTTACAAGGAGCACAAACAAATTACACAACTACTGAAAAAGAACTCCTTGCTATTGTCTTTGCTTTTGACAAATTTCGATCATATCTCGTTCTAGCTAAAACGGTGATCTATACCGACCATTCTGCTCTTAGATACCTATTTTCGAAACAAGATGCTAAAGCAAGATTAATCCATTGGATCTTACACTTACAAGAGTTCGATATTGAAATCCGAGACAAAAAGGGAGCAGAAAATCTCGTCGCTGATCATCTTTCTCGTCTTGAAAATCCTGAATTAGAAGTTCTAAATGAATCGGCCATACAAGACAACTTTCCTGATGAATATCTATTGAAGATAGATTATAATGAAATTCCATGGTTTGCAGATTATGCAAACTACTTAGTATGTGGATTCCTTGAAAAAGGATTATCATACCAAAAACGAAAGAAATTCTTTAGTGATATAAAACACTATTTCTGGGAAGATCCACATTTGTTTAAAAGTTTTCCCGATGGAATAATATGCCGATGTGTATTCGGAGATGAAGCTAGTCAAATCTTAAACCATTGTCACACAGGACCAACAGGAGGGCATTATGGGCCTCAACTTACAGCAAGAAAAGTTTACGATGCTGGATTCTATTGGCCTACAAATTTCAAAGACGCACACCTTCTTTGCAAATCCTGTGATGCTTGTCAAAGGGCCGGAAAAATAAGTCAACGTGATGAAATGCCACAAAATGTCATTCAAGTATGTGAAGTATTTGACATTTGGGGTATTGACTTGATGGGTCCATTTCCAAAATCTCATAATAATCTCTACATTCTCGTTGCCATTGATTATGTATCTAAATGGACGGAAGCACAAGCTCTCCCAACTAACGATGCACGAGTTGTAGTCAATTTTTTAAAACGTCTTTTTGCAAGGTTCGGAACACCGAAAGCTTTAATAAGTGATCGGCGTACTCATTTTTGTAATAATCAACTTGAGAAAGTTCTCAAAAGATATGGAGTAACTCATAAAATCTCCAACGCATATCATCCACAAACAAGTGGACAAGTTGAAAATACCAACCGAGCTTTAAAACGTATTCTAGAAAAAATTGTAGGATCAAATCCGAAGGAATGGTCCATTAAATTGGAGGATACACTCTGGGCTTTTAGAACAGCCTACAAAACTCCAATTGGAACCACACCTTTTAGACTCGTTTACGGAAAAGCATGTCATCTTCCAGTAGAAATTGAACATAAAGCATTTTGGGCTTTGAAGACATGTAATCTTGATTTACATGAAGCTGGATGTCTATGATTAAGTCAACTAAACGAATTAGAAGAATTAAGACATAAAGCATACAAAAATTCATTAATCTATAAGGAAAGAACGAAGAAATGGCATGATAAAAGAATCAGAAGTTCAAAAGAATTTAAAGAAGGAGACAGAGTTCTTCTTTTCAATTCACGATTCAAGCTATTTCCTGGAAAATTGAAATCAAGATGGTCTGGACCATTCATAGTCAAAAGAGTTTTCCCATACAGAACAGTAGAATTAATAAATTCAAATGGGATTGAATTTAAGGTTAATGGTCACAGAGTTAAACATTACATAGATAGTCCAATGGAAGTTGACAACAAAGTTAATCACAATTTCGACACCACAGCTAACTAAGTGTGGGGAGAATCAAGTCTTTAAAGGATAATATGTATTTCTGTTAGAGTTAGATGATCTGTTTTTGTGTAGTTCTCAAGAATGGAATCTGAATGGTCTTTCCCTAGCAGACCCTAAAGAACTAGTCTTCTCCCCCCATTCTGAATTTTTATTTTTTTAGGATTTACGAGATGAAGACTTCCTGTGAATTAAACCATGGTCTAATGCTACACGCTTTGATCACTAAACGTAATAATGACACCCTTCCAAGTGAATTGGTATCATTAATCAGAGGTAAATTGGACGGAGTAAGAAAAGAATCCTGGAACGAAAATAATAAGTTACAGTTTGGTAAAGGAAAATCAAAATCCGCAGCGAAAAGAAGAGCACGACACCTTGAAAGATGTCACAAATGCGGAAAATGGTCACACGAAGGAAAATGCTCGACAAATCAGACATATTCCAATACCGAATTCGTTACTTTATGCAGAGATGGACCGTTCATATGTTTCGAAGAAAAAATGTTGAATGCTCGAGGTTACGCCTATGTAGCTATGGAAAACCAATTAGTCTGACTATCTTATGAGTGGGCTAAAGCAGGTCACTAAGAATTCTATTTCACAGGTAAGTATGTACAGTTTTTATTTTTATTTTTATTTTTAACCTTTTGATAATAAACGCTAAATCGTTCGCTATAAAGTATTAAATTGGTACTCAGTAAAATTAGGTTTTGCGACCGAAATTATTGATATCATACAAAAATTTATTACATCACTGCGAAATTTACCCTTTATTCTTAAGGTATAAATATCTTTAATCAATCAATCCAAAATATTTCAAAAATTCGTCATGAGTTAAACTAGGTTATGAAACCGAAATTACTTTACCGAAAAGAGGGGCGTATATTTTTGATAATATTTGATCGATTAAAGTGGGATAAAAGACCAAAAAGATTTTTAATTTTATTTTTACCATGATTTTAAAATTAATATTTAAAAATTAAATTAATATTGTAAACTTCTTTTAAAAAAAAATTATTAATATATTTAAAATTGTAAATATTTGAAAAATTAATATTTTTAATATAAGTTTGTATGTATAAAAACAAAAATATAAATTTAAGTTTGGTGTGAATTTTTAATATGAATTTTTAATTTTATGCATTTTAAATTTATGTTTGGTGTGAATTTAAAAACAAAAATTTACTTTATTTCACTAAGTTAAAAATATGATTTTTAAAATTCATCGTGAGTTGAAGACTAGGTCGTTGAACCGAAATTGCTTTACCCGAGGGAGGGACGAGAACTTTTATTATCATTATTTTTAATCTTATTGAATTAAAGTATGCCAAAAACATTTAAAAAAAAAACCAAAAATCTTTGCTTTTAAAACAAACGCCAATATGTTTGGAAACTTTGGTAAAATTTAATCATTTTTCTACGCTAATCACCCTCAATAATTTAAATTGTTACTGATTTCTTGCAAATGAGGGCATTGCAAGATCTTAAGTGTGGGAAGGGGTTAAATTCTTTCGGATTTTAAAAAATTTTAATTTAAACACTTGGTTACCATTAAAAATACTAGTAAAACAGTAGTTGTATTAGAATCTAGTGCTCTCTGATAATAAAGAACAGCCCTAGTCTTATATACTGACTACCCAATTCTAGTAAAATTTTTCAAAATGAACTCAAAATCATGTTTATACATATTTATGAACAATAAAACTAGGTGTTAACACCGAAATTATTGTTACCTCGGAAAGGACATAAATTGAGAAACAAACCAAAATGTTAGAATTCATTTAAAATGGAATAGAGGACAATAAAAAGGAAAATAAAAGCCAAGTGTGGGAAAATTTACCAAGTTATTTAAAACATATATCACATATTTTTGTACAAATAACTGAAGATACTTTTGCTTTGGACTAATATAAACAGTTTTACCCAATTTACTGTAATATATTTGAAAGAAAAGATGGATCTACACGATGAATTAATTCCATCATTAAAAGGAAGTAAAGTCTTCCGAAAAAGAAACGCGATTCTTGATTTAGGTCATGAAGTTGTCGTCCAGAACAGCTGTAGGTTGACGAAAAATCTAGAAAAGTCATCTCTAAAATTAGCAGAAAATCCACGGACCTCAGCATCAAACAGGGTCGCCAAGTGGTCACACTTATCCTAACCATGAGAGGATCTGTCTTGTAAAATGGGGAGGACGCCGTGCAAATTAGCTGGATAAGACTAATGAACCAGATCCCCAGAAAGGATAATCTCCTTAAAGATTAAAAATCAGCTTTTAAGACTGATATTACTCAATCCTAGAGATTGATCTTAAAGATTGAGAATTACAAACTCATGGAATTCGATGATATCTAAACTCGAGCTTGAACGAGAAAATATTTTGATCAAAATTACCAACCGATTTGTTTTCTGAAAACCCACTTTTAATGCGTTCATTACCATTGAACATAAAATCCTAGGAATTCACCTGGAATTCATTAGGTCACCTGAACTAAATCAGGTGTCAATCGTAAGAACGGTGGTTGCATAGCATGGTCAAAGACAGGACCTTGTGCCAGACCGAAAAATTATAAGGGTGAGCTTTACTATTGCTCCTACCAAGGATAGTAATTGCATCCGACACGTTATAGACCATAATTAAAATCATGTCAGGGGACATTTCCTTAACAGTTTCTTGTTCAACGCTTTCCTTTACAACCGGACGGTAGTTTACCGAAAGGTAATATACGGAACAAGTTTACTGGACGTGTTGCTTTCCTAATACAAGGTTAGCAAGTGGGTGACACAAAACCGCAAGTTTTGAGCTAAAGTTTTCAAATCTGAAACCCACTAAACCCACAAAAACAATTTGCAAACACCGGTGAAGGGTTATTCCGGAAAACTTATCTAGGGTAAAAGCTAGATTTAATTTTCAAAAGATCAAATGTTTTCATAAAGATCCAATTTCCTTAAAGGATCTAAATTTTATAGTCATGTGGGACTGTAACCACAACGTTACTACCATTGTTTATACCGCCGTATAAAAATCACTGATGTACAAAGTGTGAAGAATAAAGAAGTGATTCTAGTATATTTCAAGACTATATTGCTTGAGGACAAGCAACGCTCAAGTGTGGGAATATTTGATAATGTTAAAAACGAACATATATTTCATAGCATTATCCCTCAAGAAAGACAATTTTTTAGTTGCAATTGTTCTATTTACAAGTGATATTCGTTTAAATAATAAGAGGTGAAGACAAAAGACAGATTCGACAAATTGAAGACTCAAACAACCAAAAAGCTCAAAAGTACAAAGTACAATCAAAGTGGTTCCAATTATTGATGAGAAACGTCTCAAAATTACAAAAGTACAAGACGCAAAACGCGAAGTACAAGATATTAAATTGTACGCAAGGACGTTCGAAAAACCGGAACCGGGACCAAAGTCAACTCTCAACGCTCGACGCAACAGACTAAAAATTACAAGTTAACTATGCACATAAATAAAATATAATATTTAAATAATTCTTATAATTATTTATATATTATATTATTATTTATAAACGTCGGCAAGCAAGAAAACAAAGGCATGTGAACTTCACCAGCTGGCCATGTGATCGCATGGTCTGGAAGAGTTAATTCCATGCGATCGCATGGCTAAAAATCCAGCCCAGGTCCTATAAATTCAACGTGTTTTGGCCAAAATAAACACATCTTTTTCTTCTTCCTTCATACGTAAACATACATACATATATATATATATATATATATATATATATATATATATATATATATATATATATATATATATATATATATTATAATTTTAATTTTAATTTTAATTCGAATAATAAGGGTATGTTAGCGAATGTTGTAAGGGTGTAAGTCGAAATTCTGTCCGTGTAACGCTACGCTATTTTTAATCACTGTAAGTTACGATTAATGTTATTTTTAATTTAATGTCTCATAGCTAAGTTATTATTATGCTTATTTAATACCGAAGTAATCATGATGTTGGGCTAAAATATTTAAAATTGGGTAATTGGGCTTTGTACCATAATTGAGGTTTGGACAAAAGAACGACACTTGTGGAAATTAGACTATGGGCTATTAATGGGCTTTATATTTATTTAATTAAATGATAATTTGTTAATTTAATATGAAGATTTACAATTGGACGTACCTATAAATAACCACATACACTCGATCGGACACGATGGGAGGGATATTTATATGTACGAATAATCGTTCATTTAACCGGACATGGGAATGGATTAATAGTCTATGGAATTATTAAAACAGGGGTGAAATTATGTACAAGGACACTTGGCATAATTGATAACAAAGTATTAAAACCTTGGATTACACGCAGTCGATATCCTGGTGTAATTATTAAACAAAGTATTAAGACCTTATTACAGTTTAAGTCCCCAATTAGTTGGAATATTTGACTTCAGATATAAGGATAATTTGACGAGGACACTCGCACTTTATATTTATGACTGATGGACTGTTATAGACAAAAACCAGACGGGCATATTAAATAATCCAGAACAAAGGACAATTAACCCATGGGAATAAACTAAAATCAACACGTCAAACATCATGATTATGGAAGTTTAAATAAGCATAATTCTTTTATTTTCATATTTAATTGCACTTCTAATTATCGCACTTTTATTTATTATCATTGTATTTAATTGCACTTTTAATTATCGTACTTTTTAATTATCGCACTTTTATTTATCGCAATTTCATTATCGTTATTTATTTTACGCTTTAAATTAAGTCTTTTATTTATTTAATATTTTACATTAGGTTTTAACTGCGACTAAAGTTTTAAAAATCGACAAACCGGTCATTAAACGGTAAAAACCCCCTTTTATAATAATAATATTACTTATATATATATATATATATATATATATATATATATATATATATATATATATATATATATATATATATATATATATATATATATATATATATATATATATATATATATATATATATATATATATATATATATATTTGTTTTTTTAAATTAAAACTAATATAGCGTTAAGCTTGTTTAAGTGTATCCCTGTGGAACGAACCGGACTTACTAAAAACTACACTACTGTACGATTAGGTACACTGCCTATAAGTGTTGTAGCAAGGTTTAGGTATATCCATTCTATAAATAAATAAATATCTTGTGTAAAATTGTATCATATTTAATAGTATTTCGTTATAAAAATAATACTATTTCCTAGTACACCTCGCACACATCAATCTGATAAGAAAAAGTGGAGCTGAAACGACTTGATAAACAAAGCGCTCTTGGGAGGCACCCCTTGCTTATCCTTTTTATTACTTATTTTTTTATTTTTTATTTATTTTCAGTCTTAAGATATTACCTCTGTGTACTAACAACTAAGCGCCATACTTGCGCCTAGTACTTATAAGTTGTTGAATGTGTTTCAGGAAAAATGCCAAGTTCAGGAGCTTCAGCTTACATTCCAGTTCGCAGGAGGAGGACTCCTGTAGTTTACTCTTCCGGAAGCAGTGCTGATCAGAACAGGCCATCAACAGGGCAACTAGGCCCAAGAAGATTGATATTAGAGAGTGTTGAGGAGGATATCAGCAGAGCACCACCAGCTCCTCCCGTCCGACGATCTAGACGTTTAGCCAGGAGACCAGCCGAGCACACACAGTTGCCAGATATGCATGAGCCAATGATAGTGATACACTACGGAGCCACTTTGAATGACCCTGATATTGCATGGGCACTACTCAGAGATCAGCCGAGACTCTACAAAGCACTGAGAGCATACATCCAGTACGAGGGGATGCCGCACAGAACTCTGGGTCCGTCTTCATTTAGGCTAACGCGCCGTGTTCAGCCGACACGACAAGCTACGTCCAGGCATTCCACACCGGCCTCAGTTCACTCAGTTACCTCATCTGCTATGCCTGCACATGCTACTCCTATTCCCATCACTCCGCCTGCTCCAGTCACCGAGCCAGTTCTAGTCACTGAGTTACCAGAGGGTTGTCACCTAGTCACTATTCCTATTTCAGTGGAGCCACCAATGGCCCAGGCATTTGAGATCACTGGGAGCATACCTGACGAGGAGCCTTTCCCAGACTTATCCCACCTGGAGATGCTGACAGACTTATGTCTGGATTCACTACTAGGCCCTGAGTTGGATATAGGGCAACCTCTCGAGTACTTTCCGAACCTAGAGGATGATGAGATCTGCAGATACTTCGCAGAGCCGACACAGCGCATTGACCAGGATAGTATCCCATAGACTACTTTATCTTTATTTTATCTTTTAGTTTTTATCTTTTTTTTAAAAGCATTGTACTGAAAAATTATATATAGTGGAAATGCTGCCTTTCTCTTTTTGTTCTTCATGCAGAAATATTATCAAAAGAGACTGGTCCCTAGGAGATTGACCGTAGGAAGACCCAGCACTAAGAAAGTAACACGACCATAGGGAAGTAATCCTTCCTCAAACCTATTTCAATTATAACGCACTAAAATCTCTAAGTATGGGGCAACCCCCGCAACTAACTTAGAATTTTAGAAGTCAATGTCCTTAATTTATAAAGTATTAAAATATTATTTCTAGAGAACATTAGGGACAATGTTCTTCTAAGTGTGGGGTAATGGGTAAGGCTTTTAAAGGTCGAAAATTGCCAAGTTTTGAAAAATTATTTTGTCCAAAAAGTAATTAAGCAATGGATATTGGGTAATTTTGAAAAATTCTTACTTTGTTTTTGCCCAAAAGATCTAATAAAATTGCTAGAAATCAGTTTTTGGAACATTTATTAGAACGGAACAATTAAGCTGAAACTAATGTTTTGTGTCAAAAGATTTCTTTTAAGAAAATATGTAAAAGGCTACGCATGATCAAGCACGACCCCTACTCTAAAAAGTGAGGAATATTGGACCCAAAGTATCTGTATGACCCCTCAAATCTGCAGTACTTTGTTATTTCAATTGATGAGCGTGCCGGTGTATGGTTCGAGTTAGAACTTGATTCAGACGTACGTTTTAAGACCAATGGTTAGTGAGCGCCATACGTGGTGCAGGTGCGATACTCCTTCCGAAATCATTCTAAATAGAGAAGACAAAAAGCCCTCCATTTCTGTTTCCACTCCACGCAATTTAAACCGACCAACTCACATAAAGAGTTGATGAATCAGAAATATTCACCCCAAATTCACCCCCAAAATACACCATTTACCATTCTCTTCCCTTTCCATTTCACCAAAAGATCTAGAGATTAATGAAGAGATACATCGAACAAATTCGCTTCAAAAGCACTTGTTGAAATATTCCGAATCCCTGATTGTTTTTGATAGGTCAAAGATCTATTTTCAGTGGATTATCACTTCCTCTCTGGGCACCAGGAACGAAAGACAAAACTTATGAAGAAAGGGTATGCCAAAAAAAAATGATTATGAAAGAGCAAAGTCTCTAAATAAGGCAAAGAAACCCGAGGAGAAGCCCTGAAGAAGAATGCTGGAAGAGCAAAAGAAAATTCTAGACAAAGTCTTAGCAAAATCCGCCTCTTCTAAAGAAAACCTTTACGAAATTCTCAGCCATTATCTATCCAAAAATGGATACTTTGAAGAATCAAAGTCTATCAATTCTCTCAGAAATCAAGAGATATGGATCTCTTTCACCGAATCCATAAATTTTCAACCAAACCCTATAACTCATCTTCCTCTTGAAAGAATGCTTAGGAAGAAGATCAATGTCGTCCTTACTTAACCGGTGGAGATATCGATGCTTTACCAAGCCTATGATGAGAACTGTTACACGACTGGCTTCCGAGCGACAATACAATTAGAATAGGACACACTAACACTTGAGTGATATGAGTGATCCGCTAGTGAGGAGCCTGATCATCTATACTCTACATCCGAGAGTTGGAAAGTACGCCTTTTCCACTATGGACGCGATTGAAATCTGGCGACCGAATCATCGAAGCTCGAAACTTTTTCTAATATTTTTGAAAGATGTGCCGACTTCTGATGAAGGCATAATAAAAAGATCTATGGGTAGGGCAGGGGAGAATCTATTAGAAAGATCCTTATATTCCCGCTTTCTTGCTTGAGGACAGGCAAAGAAAAGTGTGGGGTATTTGATATCGGACAAAAAGTCACATTTTTACCCCCTAAATTGAGCCCCAAAACAATAGAGATTAAAACTTTTTCAGCAAAATTATCGCTTTTTTAGTTGATTTTGTAGATCAAGTAATTACAAAGGCGATGCAAAAAGAATCAAGTAAAATGGAGCTAAAACGAAGATTCTAGAGCGAAAACGGTGAAAGACAAGAAATCAAGTTACGATCCAGTGAATCAGACTGAACAGGCACCAAAAATGGCCTGCCAAACGGCCTACCATACGGCCTGCCAGTATGTAAACGGCTTGCCAAATACGGCTCACCAAACGGGCTGCCAAACGGCTTGCCATAAAAACGGGCTGCCAAATACGGGCCACCAAACGTGCTGCCATACGGCCTGCCAGCCGTATTCTGGCAAAAAACCAAGTCTATTTAAAGGGCCTTCTCCATCCATTCTAAAAACACACTCAACTTGCAATTCAATTCATATTTTCAATCTTTTAGTTAGTTTTTAGTAGTAGTTAGCTTAGCTTTTATTTTCCGGAGGATATCCCGGCGAGTCCCTGCGATCTCGGGCATATTTGTTAGGCCTTTTTAGGGTTTTATCCGAAACGCTTGTCTTTTGTATTAAACATGTATTCTTACCTTTTATGTTTAATAATGCGTTCCGATATTGCCATGATAGCTTAATTTATCTGTATGTTGCCATGATAGCTTAATTCATCTGTATGTTGCCATGATAGAAGTTTGGGTTAGCGTATTTATGTTAATTTAGTTCGATTACTGTTATAATACTGAACTAGGAAGTCTGATAGATTTGTATGCTAGCATCTTAAGGATTGACCAACTTAGGTTGTGATCAGGACTTGTCCCCCTATATGAAATTAGCTACTTCATAGGATTAAGACCCCTGGTTATACTGTATCTGAAGATTCTATGAACTCGGTATGGCCGGAGTTCCCGAGAGGCATCTAATGCACTTTTAGGACACGGAACCTAGGAATTGAGACATGAATGTGTGACAACCCAGAAATTTCTGACCAAATTTAAACTTTAATCTTTTTATATTCCCGACACGATAAGCAAAGTTTGTAAGTTGAATCTCAAGAATTTTAAACTATGTTCATACATTCAATTAACCTCGACCAAATTCCAACGATTCACGAACCATTAAATGAATGTATATAATTATATATGTATATGTGTATATATTATAACTTGAAAACGTTAACAAAGTATTAGATGTATAATATGATACATGAACATATTTATTTCAAAATATTTTATCAATGGAATTAGAATATGTTATCAAATGATTGATTTAACAGTTACATTGAATTATGATTACGAGTCTCTGTTAAGAGGTCCACTTTGATTTAGAAAACCTTTCCTTTTTAACGGTATTCGGAATATTTGGTAAAAGTTATTTGCCAAAGTGTCATTTACGAGAGTTAGTCAAAAGTTATTAATCATTTCCGTTTAAAATTCAAAAGTGTACTTTACTTGATTAACTCGTGTCTCTCGATAAATCAACTCTTTATTTTTCATATTAAAAACACTATTTGGTAAAATAACCACTATTATTTAAAACAAGTAAATTATATAAAATGAATTTAAAATGTAATTAGTTTTGAAAGACTAAATATTATATCATTAGATAAATATTTCAAACATATATATATTGTACAACTTTACAATTTTAAATAAAAATATATATATTTTAACTTAGTCATAAAACGTCCTGATTTAAAATAAAATATTTTGACAAACAACGAGCCACTGATTTATAGAAGCAAATGACCACAACACTCAATTATATAAGTTACATTTTTTATAAAGTAATTTGGTGATGAGAAAGTTGAATTATTAATAAGGGTACACGTCGCGTAACGTAAAAGGCTAGTTTTCTAAATGTACGAAGGTGCGCTCGAAAAACTGAAAGTGGTACATGAGTTGAGTGACAACGTACGAGACATTTGAACAAAAATTACATTTTTACCATGCTCGTAAATATAATATATTATATAAATAATTATATAGATTAAATAATTAATTAATTATAATAATAAATAAGTGGTGTCGGCAGAGTAAAACAAATATGTGTGCTGTTGAGCTACATCATGCGAGCCATATGAAAAGTACTAGTATCCTATATAAATCAACTTGTCTCGTTGATATTACTACACACATATCAAAATCTATATCCTTCTGCAACTATATTTATATTATTAATATTAATATTAATATTAATATTATTATTATTATTATTATTATTATTATTATTATTATTATTATTATTATTATTATTATTATTATTATTATTAATCATATTATTATTATTATTATTATTATTATTATTATTATTATTATTATTATTATTATTAGGATTACTATTATTAGTATTATTATACATAAAATACTACGACGAGGTCATGAGCGGGTTATTTTAAAAATGGATTTTATGAGTAGGATAGGGCTAAGGAAATTATGGGTTATAGCTATGGAGGTGATGGGTATGGTTTATGAGTATGCTCGAGAGGTCATTCTAGTGTTTATCATCTCCGTTGCGTTTACGTACCTTTCCTGCAATATTGAATCTCAATATTGATACGTGAGCACTCATAACTTAACTTTTACATACTAATAGTGTATCCCTGACTAGTGCTCGAATATATAGGATTATGCATGATTGTACTTTTAATATTGCCTTTAGTTAGGTTATGTTGAATCCTGAATTAGTTATATATGCGGTTGAGATAAGGTATAAGATATGCATGTCGTTAGAAAGCTAGCGAAAAATTAAGAACTTTTCATTTAGATATCGAATGGTTTCGATGAACAGATTTGAAGTTATAATCAATTGAAATTTGGTATTATTATTAAAAATGATTATTATTATCGTCGTTATATTTTTTTATCTAATTATTATTATTATTATTATTATTATTATTATTATTATTATTATTATTATTATTATTATTATTATCAATAAAAAGTATTATCATTAAAAATTATTATTATTACTATCGTTATTATGGTTAAAGTTACAATTAGTATTATCATTATCATAATATCTATTATCATTAGTATTATTATAATTAACAATTAATATTAGTAACACCTAATTATTATGATTACTATTATTATCATTAACACGAACGCGATATAAAAGATGATTAAAAGCTATTAAACAAACTGGTTAGGAAATAATGAGTATGAGTATCATGATAAAATTTAAATTATTGTAAAATATTGATTTAGATAAAATTATCGTTTTTCATTATTTTTATCACTATTATTATTAAAAGTATTATTAATATTAAAACTATTTTTTACAAAATTAGTATTTTAATAGAAATATCATTGTTAAAATAAAATTTCATTATTTTTATTAATATGAATTACCATTTTATCATAATATCATTTTAACAAATATAAATATTTTTATTATTATTAATAGATAATAATAATAATTATTACAAAGTAATATAACTTTCACTTACTATTATTATTATCGATATTATTTTATCAAATAAATATGTAATACAAAGATGTTTTACTACGTGTAACATAATTACATTAATACTACCTATCATATTATTTTTATGATGTTAAATGAACTTTATAAATTTATTACTTAAGATATATAAAAGTATATTTTATATAAAATTTTATTTATTAATAAATGAATTATATTATTTACTCTAATAGATCTTTTAAAAATATTTAAAAATATAAAATGATGATATATATTAATTATGTATAGATTTTGGAAATCATTTCGAGTCAAATTGACTTTTGTTGACCTTTGCATATTAGTCTCGAGCATTAGGATTGTGATACACTATGACTTGACCTAATTTGTTATACAAATATTGACCAACATATAAATATATATAATTAATATAGGTTCGTGAATCCGAGGCCAACCTTGCACTTTTTCAATGATGTTATATGTATTTTTACTACAAAATACAGTATGGTGAGTTTCATTTGCCTTTTTACCCTTTATATTTTTGGACTGAGAATACATGCGCAATTTTTATAAATGTTTTAAGAAATAGACACAAGTAATTGAAACTACTTTCTATGGTTGAATGATCGAAGCCGAATATGCCCCTTTTTGCTTGGTAGCCTAAGAATTAGGGAACATCACTAATTTTGAGAATTAGTGCACGCCTAATTGACGCGAATCCTAAAGATAGATCTATTGGGCCTAACGAACCCTATCCAAAGTACCGGATGCTTTAGTACTTCGAATTCGTTTTATATCATGTTCGAAGGATTTCCCGGAATGATAGGGGATATTCTTATATGCATCTTGTTAATGTTGGTTACCAGGTGTTCACCATATGAATGCTTTTTGTCTCTATGCATGGGACGTATATTTATGAGAACTGGAAATGAAATTCTTGTGGTCTATTAAAATGATGAAAATGAATGATTATGATAAACTAATGAACTCACCAACCTTTTGGTTGACACTTTAAAGCATGTTTATTCTCAGGTATTAAAGAAATCTTCCGCTATGCATTAGCTCATTTTAAAGATATTACTTGGAATCATTCTTGGCATATTTCAAAAGATATTGCATTCAAGTCATTGAGTTCAGTAAAGATTATGATTAAGTAAATGATAGATTAGATCATTTATAGATAGATATTATGAAATGGTATGCATACCTGTCAACTTTCGATGTAATGAAAGATTGTCTTTTAAAACGAATGCAATGTTTGTAAAATGTATCATATAGAGGTCAAATACCTCGCGATGTAATCATATGTTACTGTATTCGTTCTTATAGATTAGGACGGGTCTTTACAGAATGACCTAGTATGCCTATTGACTGTTCCGAAGAGACCTCTTAGGAGCTGTTTAGATCTAGTTAGTGCCTTTACTATATGACCCAAGCCTATTGCATGTTCTTGTCTGATTGTTGCCCTAGGTCTTAGTCATATCAACTGTTTAGGTATTCATTAGGTTTCTATCTGCTTTACTATCAGTATATTAACTGTAATGCCGTATAATGTTTGATTTGTTGTGATCTCATTAGTATGATGGAATGGTTGTTAGTTTTCATCTAAGGTTTTGCCAACTTAAACCGACAGATTCCTTCCGTTTGTGATCAGTGTTCAATCAACACGGCACATTGTTATTCAGTTACCTAAACTGATAACGAGGTTTAGGATTAGAGCTTAACTCACTAATAAACCTAGTACTTTACTGAGGATAACCTCCGAGGTATTGTTACACTTCAGTTATATGACCAAGTGACATACTTCTCACTGCTCAAAGAGAACTTCGAGAGTTCAGAGACAAGTAGATCTGTGTAATTGGCTCATCCAACCATATCTGCATCAATCCAAGCATAGTCTTTACATAAGCATAATTACCTTTCCCTAACCCAATACTGATATCTTGGTCAACATTTCCCTGATCTGCATACTCCAGATATCCTTCCACTTTATTTACTTTTCTGCATTTAGGAGCTTTAGCTAAAATCAACTACTATCTTTTATCTAGGTAATTTAACTAAAAGATAGTTATCTACTTGATCTTCAATTCGTTAATCAGCATAAAATTCGACACTAGGTTAACTTACACCTTCTACACCTTAGAAAGTAAAAGTAAATTTAGGCCCCGCAAAATATAAATTAAATGAAAATCTCTGCATGCTATACCGAATCTGACGCCCTGCGACCTAACGACACCGCACGAATAAAACCATCCATTTTGGCTATATCAGTGTCTAATGCCTTATCACTTATCTAAAAGGTTAGTGAAACTTTTCATTTTACTCGTTTGTTCTAGGTGTTCGTTTAACGCAAACCTAATCATAATTTAGAAATTAAGAGCATGAATTATTCTTAAAGCTTTCTGACCTCAAAGATTTAGAATCATCCGTCCTAATATGTCTAAGTGTGTTTTAGACATTTTAACACTACTACTCTAGCAACTTAGACAAAAATAATATCATTTTCTTTTTGTAATTTAGGTATGAGACTAGAATGAGTTCTATCATCACGAATATATCTCCTTAAGCATAGATAATGGAAATCATATACAACCCCTTTAGTAAGACTACAAATTTGAACTTTAGAAATCTATACTATACCTAGAAAACGGAGAACTTAGACTACACACTTAAAATCTAATTTGACTCCTATTGATGTCTCCTAAAGTTTGTTTAACATGATTCTCTTTGCTTATCATTGTTTACCAAATATTTACTTTGTTGAAGCAAACTAATGAGAATGATCTTTTTAACACTTTAGCTCACTTAGTGATCATCATATATTACTTTTAGGTAGATCTCTAATGATTAGTTTCATGGTTGTGTGATCTAGTCTTATATGCCATCAAATTAAAAAAAAAAATGTATTGATGCAACGCACATATTGACATGTTCTTATCTTTTCACCAATTTTACTTGAAAGCATATAAGACATTCTACCTAATTGTATGCATAACATGTTTTTACTTTCAAATAAGTTGTGACCTAACTAGCATGTTAAGATATATGCACATAGCAAGCTAGAACTCAAGTAGCACATTTACTTGCAAGAAATGTTACCTCTACGATAATGGTACTTCAAATATGTCCATCACGTCATCATGTTCTTTTGTGCTCGGAGTGACATATTTATCATGGACATGTGTTTTGAGTACTTGTGATTACATCGTCTTCCACCTCACTTGATAACAAACCTACAACTTGTTAGAAACACAAACCGTGGTACCCAATTGTTGTTGGGTCCGGGGTTGTTAGTATTAAATACTCTTGCCCTAATCCATTTTAGTACCTTTCTCAAACACTAGAGTTTATCCTTTTAGACATGTTTATATTATAAGATTTGATAAGCCAAGTTCATGTCTTGAGTGAGAATAATTTATCGTGTACACTT